>NC_067249.2:118739737-119046196 GCF_019359855.2 Lolium perenne
ATGCCTGCATTGACACTGGGACAAAGGATGTGAAAGTTCGAAGGTGGTGTTGTGCAGTTGCCACGAGGGATAAAACCGTGATGCTCTGTCTCAGGCAGTAGTTGTTGATTACATTACGCACCATACTAAAAGCAATTGTCCGTTGCCTAGCAACTTAATACTGGAGGGGTTCGGATGATAACCTGAAGGTGGACTTTTTAGGCATAGATGCAGTTGGATGGCGGTCTATGTACTTTGTCGTAATGCCCAAGTAAATCTCACTATACTCATCATGATATGTATGTGCATGGTCATGCCCTCTTTATTTGTCAATTGCCCAACTGTAATTTGTTCACCCAACATGCTGTTTATCTTATGGGAGAGACACCTCTAGTGAACTGTGGACCCCGGTCCAATTCTCTATACTGAAATACAATCTACTGCAATATTGTTCTACTGTTTTCTGCAAACAATCATCTTCCACACAATACGGTTAATCCTTTGTTACAGCAAGCCGGTGAGATTGACAACCTCACTGTTTCGTTGGGGCAAAGTACTTTGGTTGTGTTGTGCAGGTTCCACGTTGGTGCCGGAATCCCTGGTGTTGCGCCGCACTACATCCCGCCGCCATCAACCTTCAACGTGCTTCTTGGCTCCTCCTGGTTCGATAAACCTTGGTTTCTTTCTGAGGGAAAACTTGCTGCTGTGCGCATCATACCTTCCTCTTGGGGTTCCCAACGAACGTGTGAGTTACACGCCATCAAGCTCTTTTTCTGGCGCCGTTGCTGGGGAGATCAAGACACGCTGCAAGGGGAGTCTCCACTTCTCAATCTCTTTACTTTGTTTTTGTCTTGCTTAGTTTTATTTACTACTTTGTTTGCTGCACTAAATCAAAATACAAAAAAAATTAGTTGCTAGTTTTACTTTACTTGCTATCTTGTTTGCTATATCGAAAACACAAAAAAAAAATTAGTTACTTGCATTTACTTTATCTAGTTTGTTTTATTTACTGTTGCTAAAATGGCCAACCCTGAAAATACTAAGTTGTGTGACTTCACAACCACAAATAATAATGATTTCTTATGCACACCTATTGCTCCACCTGCTACTACAGCAGAATTCTTTGAAATTAAACCTGCTTCTTGAATCTTGTTATGCGAGAGCAATTTTCTGGAGTTAGTTCTGATGATGCTGCTGCCCATCTTAATAATTTTGTTGAACTATGTGAAATGCAAAAATATAAAGATGTAGATGGTGACATTATAAAATTAAAATTGTTCCCTTTCTCATTAAGAGGAAGAGCTAAAGATTGGTTGCTATCTCTGCCTAAGAATAGTATTGATTCATGGACTAAATGCAAGGATGCTTTTATTGGTAGATATTATCCCCCTGCTAAAATTATATCTTTGAGGAGTAGCATAATGAATTTTAAACAATTAGATACTGAACATGTTGCTCAAGCTTGGGAAAGAATGAAATCTCTGGTTAAAAATTGCCCAACCCATGGACTGACTACTTGGATGATCATCCAAACCTTCTATGCAGGACTAAATTTTTCTTCACGGAATTTATTGGATTCAGCTGCTGGAGGTACCTTTATGTCCATCACTCTTGGTGAAGCAACAAAGCTTCTTGATAATATGATGATCAACTACTCTGAATGGCACACGGAAAGAGCTCCACAAGGTAAGAAGGTAAATTCTGTCGAAGAAACCTCTTCCTTGAGTGATAAGATTGATGCTATTATGTCTATGCTTGTGAATGATAGGACTAATATTGATCCTAATAATGTTCCATTAGCTTCATTGGTTGCACAAGAAGAACATGTTGATGTAAACTTCATTAAAAATAATAATTTCAACAACAATGCTTACCGGAACAATTCTAGTAACAACTATAGGCCATATCCTTATAATAATGGCAACGGCTATGGTAATTCTTATGGGAATTCTTACAACAATAATAGGAGTTCACCCCCTGGACTTGAAGCCATGCTTAAAGAATTTATTAGTACACAAACTGCTTTTAACAAATCTGTTGAAGAAAAGCTTGGGAAAATTGATATACTTGCTTCTAAAGTCGATAGTCTTGCTGCTGATGTTGATCTTTTGAAATCAAAAGTTTTGCCTAATGAAAATCATCATAATAAAATTGTTACTACAGCAAATGTCATCCAAGTTAGAATTAATGAGAATATAAGATTAATGGCTGAACTGCGTGCTAGGTGGGATAGAGAAGAAAATGAAAAACTAGCTAAAGAAAAGAATGTAGCTAAAGTTTGGACTATTACCACCACTAGTAATGCTAATGCTACACATGTTGCTGCACCTCCTACTAATAATAATAAAAGAATTGGTGTTAGCAATGTTTCCACTTCTAATGCAAAGCGCGAAACCGCTGAAATCGCTAAAATCATTAAACTGTGATAAAGTCGCTGAATTTTTTTCCAACATTGGGGATGATGATCCCATTGCTTTAGATTATAATGGTTTGAATTTTGATGATTGCCACATCTCTGAAGTTATAAAGTTCTTGCAAAAACTTGCTAAAAGTCCTAATGCTAGTGCTATAAATTTGGCTTTTACACATCATATTACAAATGCTCTCATAAAAGCTAGAGAAGAGAAACTAGAGCGCGAAGCCTCTATTCCTAAAAAGCTAGAGGATGGTTGGGAGCCCATCATTAAGATGAAGGTTAAAGATTTTGATTGTAATGCTTTATGTGATCTTGGTGCAAGTATTTCTGTTATGCCTAAGAAAATTTATGATATGCTTGACTTGCCACCGCTGAAAAATTGTCATTTGGATGTTAATCTTGCTGATCATTCTACAAAGAAACCTTTGGGGAAAGTTGATAATGTTCGCATTACCGTTAACAATAACCTTGTCACCGTTGATTTTGTTGTCTTGGATATTGAATGCAATGCATCTTGTCCCATTATATTGGGAAGACCTTTTCTTCGAACTGTTGGTGCTATCATTGATATGAAGGAAGGTAATATTAAATATCAATTTCCTCTCAAGAAAGGTATGGAACACATCCCTAGAAAGAGAATGAAGTTACCTTTTGATTCTATTATGAGAACAAATTATGATGTTGACACTTCGTCTCTTGATAATACTTGATACACACTTTCTGCGCCTAGCTGAAAGGCGTTAAA
This sequence comes from Lolium perenne, assembly GCF_019359855.2. NCBI lineage: Eukaryota > Viridiplantae > Streptophyta > Magnoliopsida > Poales > Poaceae > Lolium > Lolium perenne. Next base: position 118,742,878 of record NC_067249.2, read on the forward strand.
GAAAAGCGCTTATGGGAGACAACCCATGTTTTTACCTACAGTACTTTGTTTTTATTTTGTGTCTTGGAAGTTGTTTACTACTGTAGCAACCTCTCCTTATCTTAGTTTAGTGTTTTGTTGTGCCAAGTAAAGCCGTTGATAGAAAAGTAAGTACTAGATTTGGATTACTGCGCAGAAACAGATTTCTTTGCTGTCACGAATCTGGCTGTTTTCCCTGTAGGTAACTCAGAAAATTATGCCAATTTACGTGAGTGATCCTCAGATATGTACGCAACTTTCATTCAATTTGAGAATTTTCATTTGAGCAAGTCTGGTGCCATTTTAAAATTCGTCAATACGAACTGTTCTGTTTTGACAGATTCTGCCTTTTATTTCGCATTGCCTCTTTTGCTATGTTGGATGAATTTCTTTGATCCATTAATGCCCAGTAGCATTATGAAATGTCCAGAAGTGTTAAGAATGATTGTGTCACCTCTGAATATGTTAATTTTTATTGTGCACTAACCCTCTAATGAGTTGTTTCGAGTTTGGTGTGGAGGAAGTTTTCAAGGATCAAGAGAGGAGTATGATGCAACATGATCAAGGAGAGTGAAAGCTCTAAGCTTGGGGATGCCCCGGTGGTTCACCCCTGCATATATTAAGAAGACTCAAGCGTCTAAGCTTGGGGATGCCTTGGGCATCCCCTTCTTCATCGACAACATTATCAGGTTCCTCCCCTGAAACTATATTTTTATTCCATCACATCTTATGTGCTTTTGCTTGGAGCGTCGGTTTGTTTTTGTTTTTTTTTGTTTTGTTTGAATAAAATGGATCCTAGCATTCACTTTATGGGAGAGAGACACGCTCCGCTGTAGCATATGGACAAGTATGTCCTTGGTTTCTACTCATAGTATTCATGGCGAAGTTTCTTCTTCGTTAAATTGTTATATGGTTGGAATTGGAAAATGATACATGTAGTAATTGCTATTAATGTCTTGGGTAATGTGATACTTGGCAATTGTTGTGCTCATGATTAAGCTCTTGCATCATATGCTTTGCACCCATTAATGAAGAAATACATAGAGCATGCTAAAATTTGGTTTGCATATTTGGTTTCTCTAAGGTCTAGATAATTTCTAGTATTGAGTTTGAACAACAAGGAAGACGGTGTAGAGTCTTATAATGTTTTCAATATGTCATTTATGTTAGTTTTGCTGCACCGGTTCATCCTTGTGTTTGTTTCAAATAAGCCTTGCTAGCCTAAACCTTGTATCGAGAGGGAATACTTCTCATGCATCCAAAATACTTGAGCCAACCACTATGCCATTTGTGTCCACTATACCTACCTACTACATGGTATTTTCCGCCATTCCAAAGTAAATTGCTTGAGTGCTACCTTTAAAATTCCATCATTCACCTTTGCAATATATAGCTCATGGGACAAATAGCTTAAAAACTATTGTGGTATTGAATATGTAATTATGCACTTTATCTCTTAATAAGTTGCTTGTTGTGCGATAACCATGTTCACTGGGGACGCCATCAACTATTCATTGTTGAATTTCATGTGAGTTGCTATGCATGTCCGTCTTGTCTGAAGTAAGAGAGATCTACCACCTTATGGTTAAGCATGCATATTGTTAGAGAAGAACATTGGGCCGCTAACTAAAGCCATGATCCATGGTGGAAGTTTCAGTTTTGGACATATATCCTCAATCTCAAATGAGAAAATTATTAATTGTTGTTACATGCTTAAGCATAAAAGAGGAGTCCATTATCTGTTGTCTATGTTGTCCCGGTATGGATGTCTAAGTTGAAGAATAATCAATAGCGAGAAATCCAATGCGAGCTTTCTCCTTAGACCTTTGTACAGGCGGCATAGAGGTACCCCTTTGTGACACTTGGTCAAAACATGTGCATTGTGATGATCCGGTAGTCCAAGCTAATTAGGACAAGGTGCGGGCACTATTAGTACACTATGCATGAGGCTTGCAACTTGTAAGATATAATTTACATGATACATATGCTTTATTACTACCGTTGACAAAATTGTTTCATGTTTTCAAAATCAAAGCTCTAGCACAAATATAGCAATCGATGCTTTTCCTCTATGGAGGACAATTCTTTTACTTTCAATGTTGAGTCAGTTCACCTATTTCTCTCCACCTCAAGAAGCAAACACTTGTGTGAACTGTGCATTGATTCCTACATACTTGCTTATTGCACTTATTATATTACTCTATGTTGACAATATCCATGAGATATACATGTTACAAGTTGAAAGCAACCGCTGAAACTTAATCTTCTTTTGTGTTGCTTCAATGCCTTTACTTTGAATTATTGCTGTATGAGTTAACTCTTATGCAAGACTTATTGATGCTTGTCTTGAAGTGCTATTCATGAAAAGTCTTTGCTATATGATTCACTTGTTTACTCATGTCATATACATTGTTTTGATCGCTGCATTCACTACATATGCTTTACAAATAGTATGATCAAGATTATGATGGCATGTCACTCCAGAAATTATCTGTGTTATCGTTTTACCTGCTCGGGACGAGCAGAACTAAGCTTGGGGATGCTGATACGTCTCCAACGTATCGATAATTTCTTATGTTCCATGCCACATTATTGATGTTATCTACATGTTTTATGCACACTTTATGTCATATTCGTGCATTTTCTGGAACTAACCTATTAACAAGATGCCGAAGTGCCGATTCTTTGTTTTCTGCTGTTTTTGGTTTCAGAAATCCTAGTAAGGAAATATTCTCGAAATTGGACGAAATCAACGCCCAGGGGCCTATTTTGCCACGAAGCTTCCAGAAGTCCGAAGATGAAACGAAGTGGGGCCACGGGGTGCCCAAACCCTAGGGCGGCGCGGCCCCCCCCTTGGCCGCGCCGGCCCTGTGGTGTGGGGCCCCCGTGCCGCCTCTTGACCTGCCCTTCCGCCTATAAAAAGTCAACGTGACGAAACCCCCAGTACCGAGAACCACGATACGGAAAACCTTCCAGAGACGCCGCCGCCGCCGATCCCATCTCGGGGGATCCAGGAGATCGCCTCCGGCACCCTGCCGGAGAGGGGAATCATCTCCCGGAGGACTCTACGCCGCCATGGTCGCCTCCGGTGTGATGTGTGAGTAGTCTACCCCTGGACTATGGGTCCATAGCAGTAGCTAGATGGTTGTCTTCTCCCCATTGTGCTATCATTGTCGGATCTTGTGAGCTGCCTAACATGATCAAGATCATCTATCTGTAATTCTATATGTTGCGTTTGTTGGGATCCGATGAATAGAGAATACTTGTTATGTTGATTATCAAAGTTATATCTATGTGTTGTTTATGATCTTGCATGCTCTCCGTTACTAGTAGATGCTCTGGCCAAGTAGATGCTTGTAACTCCAAGAGGGAGTATTTATGCTCGATAGTGGGTTCATGCCTGCATTGACACCTGGGACAGTGACAGAAAGTTCTAAGGTTGTGTTGTGCTGTTGCCACTAGGGATAAAACATTGATGCTATGTCTAAGGATGTAGTTGTTGATTACATTACGCACCATACTTAATGCAATTATCTGTTGCTTTGCAACTTAATACTGGAGGGGGTTCGGATGATAACCTGAAGGTGGACTTTTTAGGCATAGATGCAGTTGGATGGCGGTCTATGTACTTTTTCGTAATGCCCAATTAAATCTCACTATACTCATCATGATATGTATGTGCATGGTCATGCCCTCTTTATTTGTCAATTGCCCAACTGTAATTTGTTCACCCAACATGCTGTTTATCTTATGGGAGAGACACCTCTAGTGAACTGTGGACCCCGGTCCAATTCTCTATACTGAAATACAATCTACTGCAATACTGTTCTACTGTTTTCTGCAAACAATCATCTTCCACACAATACGGTTAATCCTTTGTTACAGCAAGCCGGTGAGATTGACAACCTCACTGTTTCGTTGGGGCAAAGTACTTTGGTTGTGTTGTGCAGGTTCCACGTTGACGCCGGAATCCCTGGTGTTGCGCCGCACTACATCCCGCCGCCATCAACCTTCAACGTGCTTCTTGGCTCCTCCTGGTTCGATAAACCTTGGTTTCTTTCTGAGGGAAAACTTGCTGCTGTGCGCATCATACCTTCCTCTTGGGGTTCCCAACGAACGTGTGAGTTACACGCCATCATAGAGCTCCTCGAAGTCGGTCATGTCGACAATGCTTGTGGAGCCATAGTCGGTGTCGAGCTCCTCGATGTCGGTCATGTCAATGCTTGCGGAGCCATAGTCGGTGTCAAGCTCCATATGTTCCTCCACATCCGCGGTGCTTGCGGAGGTATCCTCCTCGAAGTCCTCCGTGTAGTCCTCCGTAGCTTCTTCTTCGCTATCCATGTTAGCAAGACAAGATCTATGTGGTGGATGTTAGTGGAAGAACACTACCTCGCAACCCTTACCGTGGTGTGATAGTATCGGGGCGATCAACCAAACCGAGAGTGAAACCAATTGTATCGGGTACACACAGAGACACGCGCAAAAGCTAGCAAATATGGTGGTAGGTGAGTATGGTGGAAAGCCAAAAGACAAAATCCGAAATCAAGTTTATTGTTAAGAGTGGGTGAAATCCAAATATCAAATGTCAAAGTGATGATCACTAGAAACACAGAAAAGATGTGGAACTCACACACGAGATGAAAGGGGTTAGTGCGACCAAGGAATGAGCGCAGAAGTGTAAGAACCCATTAGCAAGGGTGCTCGGTGTCACACTAACACAAGAAGAGGCAAAGCTTTGGTTGCAAACGGAGAGACACCAAGATTTACACGCGGCCTCTCTTCTCTTTTCTCTCTTTTGCTTAAAAGCTTTTCCTCTTTTGTATTTGGTGGCACTAGACACTCTTTTGTATTTGGTGGCACTTGCACTCTTTTGCTCTTTTTGCTCTTTTTGCGGCTTTTTCTCACAGTATGTTAGCGTTAGCCTCACTTTTGCTATTTTGCCACACGAGTTTTGCTTACACACTACACACACACCTCACAACGGGGCCACGTGCAATGTCTCGCAACACTTGACAAGCAATGCTCGGGAGGTTAGATCGCAAAAGGAAAAGGGATTTGCAAGTTATACCTAGAGGGGGCGTATGCGGTGATTATCACGCAACTTGCAATATGGTGGTGGCATCAAGAGTATGTTTGCAAGTTCGGGGTGCCGAGAGTGTCGTCGCTTGCTTCGGAGCCGCGGGTTAGTATTACACAAAAGGCACTCAAACCGGAACAAGCAAACACAAGTTAGGTGAAAAAGTTGGGTCAAAGTAGCTTGGCGTCGATGGCGGTGGTATGCCGGCGGTGGTATCGGTGAGCTTGCGGTGGCGGTGGTGGTGGCGGGGCAGCGGCTGTATTTGCCGGTGGTATGCCGATGGTGGTATCGGTGAGCTTGCGGCGGCGGCGGTGGTGGTGGGGCAGCGGCGGTGTTTGTCGGTGGTATGCCGATGTCGTTATCGGTGAGCTCTTGCGGCAGCGGTGATGGAGGTGGGGCAGCGGCGGTGTTTGCCAGTGGTTTGGAGGGGCTGCGATGATGGCCGACGGTGTAGGGGTGGTGGTGATGGTCGGCGGTGGAGTGGTTGGCCGGTGGTGGCGGAGGTGATGCGGCGGTAGTGGCGCTGGTGATGTGTCCGGTAGTAGAGGGTGGAGGTACCGGCGGCGGTGATGTGGTTGTGGTGGCCGGGATTGGGTGGGGGGGAGCGGTAGTACTGGTAGGAGGCTCTACCCCTTGGTACCGCTCATGGCTCTTCAAATTGCTCAAACATACTGCAAGGCTCGCTCCGCGAGCGGTACCTCGGGCGGTATCTTGGGTAGAGGCTCCACCCGTGCGTGGCCGGAGGCTCCACCCGGAGGTACCGCTCGTGCCACTTTTCTTCCTGGGAGCGCACACACGAGCTGTTCTTGCTTGTTCTTGAGCCAAAACAGCCCAAATTCGACCCAAACTCGAAAATTGATGAAATTTGTGGAAGGAAAGTGGGGGAAATAGTAGATCAACACTAGGGACACGAAATCAATGGACCAAAACCACTCAAAATGCAACAAAATCGCAGATCCATCAAAAGGCAAATTAGGGCTATTTTTTGGGAAATTTTTTGGGAAATTTTTTAGAGATGATATTGCGTGGGTGGGGGGTCAAATTCGCGGTATCCTTGAGCTGCTGATACCATATGATGAGGTCTAAGACCTAGATTGTGGCCCGATCTTGCGATTTGACCCGAAACCAAAGAGGGGAAAAGAGAGAGAGAGACGAAGAACGCGATGAACACGAAGAACAAACACACGCATACTAACCCGATACAAAAGAATTTCACTCCCGTGGCTCGATGGACCACGCTGATAGAATCAACCCGGAAGAGACACGCGGTAGAATTCCGAATGGAGAGACCGGTTTGGAAGTTGAATCAAGTTGTGTGTGTGAGAGAGAGAGAGTGGGCAACACTAGAATCTCACACAACAAAACTCAAATCTCAAAAGAGTGCCTTGATACAAAGAACATAGTTCTAGGGAGACAAAGCTCATAATCTATTCTAAGCCAAATCTTGTCTAACCCTAACAAATGGGGATACGAGAGATACATATAGCCCAAATCTGGTCAAGGGTAGTTTGGGGAAAGAGCTAAACAAGTTACAGCCACACAGATGAGTTTCAACGGTTCAGATTGGGCCGATTTTGGGGCGAGCGGTGCCTCAGCCGGAGGTACCGGCCATGGTACCGGAAATGCAGCATTTCGAGGACAAAGTGTCCAGGGTGCCTGGACCTCTGAGCGGTACCACGGCCGGAGGTACCGCTCGAGGTACCGGTGAGAGGTAGCACACATAACTGGGGCGCTGGGCTGCTGGGCGGTACCTCGGCCGGAGCCTCCAGGCAGAGGTACCGGGCTGGCCTTTTCCCGCGCGCCTAGGTGGTACCGCTGAGCATCTGGGCGGTACCTCGGGTAGATCCTCCACCCAGAGGTACCGGTTCTCCTCCTGCTTCCCGCGTGGTAGCATTGGGGCTGCAGTGCACCGGCCGGTAGTACCGGCCAGGGGGGCCGGTACTACCGGTCCTCCCTCCATGCGCGCAGCAAGGGCTGCTGCTGGCCTCCTCCCTCCTTCTCTCTTATTTTCTTCTTCTTCTTTTCTCCTTTCGTCTTCTTTCTTATTCTCTCTTTCTTTTTCTCTTCTCATTTCCTCTTCCTCTCCCTTGTGTAACGTGTGTTGTGCGTCTACCATTCCTTGTCGACATTTGTACATAATGACACATAAAATATGGGCATGAGGTAGCATACCATTCAAGTGTGTGTTGAGATCGACCACGGAGAGGATAGAGTTCACCTTGTCATGTAGTCGGACTCGTGTCATCGGTCCACTTGGGGGACCCCTTGGCCATGGTGTAGGGTTGTTGTTAGGCGGGGCTACATCACATCTGCCATCCGTTGTTGCTTTGCAGGCACATGTCCAACATGAATGTGTAGCGCGCATCATACAAGGCCCACGCATCAGACATGGTTAAGATGCCGTCCCCAAATCAGTTGACGACCGTGCCTCCGATGCGGCAATTCGACATAGCGACCAGGGACGCACTCGGTGCCGCGCGGCTCTAGGTATTCGGATAAGGTGAGCGGCTAGGCGGATGTGTGTAAAGGAGCAGTGCATGTGTATTTAATGTTTGTGGTAGCCGAGGGGTCGGTGACACACATTAACACTGGTGCCCCCCCTCCATGCCACACCACCATCGCGAAAGGACGAATCCCCGCGCCCGCCTTGGGAACAGACGTGACCATTACCCGACTTGACCAGAGGTTGGCGACGATGTAAATGATGAAGAAAACCTCCACTTCACCACTTTGTGTCAATGACATGGCTGCCCACCAGTCGTTGCGTCGCCAATGTGTCGCGTCTAATGCACCCGTAAGGAACCATATGGACGGGGATGGCCTGGGGGTGTCAGACACGCTATTGGACCATGCTGGATTGAAAATACCATTGGGCGTGACTGGACACGGTTTTTGTCTAACGCTCCAAAGGCTTTGGCCAATGTCGTTATGTGAAACCATATAAGTGAACTTCTTATCTCTGCAGCTAAAACAATTCTTAGTTGCTATCATAATAAACTTACATGCCGTAGCAACGCACAGACATTCAACTAGTACTACCTAATAATAAAGAAAATAAGGTTTCTTGCACTTAAAACTGCCCTAAAGTTCGCACAAATTACACATAACGCCACCGTTAAGTGAAACTCGTGGTGATATGTCGCATCCCAATCCCAATCCACGCACGTCACCAGACTTATCAGCGGCAGGTCTGGCCTCTGAATGTGTGGATTGGCGCAACTTCATGGCCAACGCGTTGCACTGAAGTTCATCTGCATTCGCCAAAGATCTCAGGCCGAAATCGATCTTCCGCCTCGCCGATGAGATATGATGAATGGATCGGTAGCGAACAAGAGGGGGAGTGAATGGTCGCTACACAAATTTTATAGCTTTTTCAATTTTATATGTGATTCGGAAGTAAAAGTGGCAACTTTAGCGATGAGGGTGAACCTAGTATGAGCCTACGTGATGCAACAAGTAAAGGAACCACAAGATTGTGAGAGAGAGGGAGCGGGACAACCGAGGTAGCGGAGAGGAGGCGCGATTTGTTTCCCGCAGTTCCTCCCCCAAAGGGGAGTACGTCTTCCTTGAGGAGATGTCAACCACGAAGGCTCACCAGCCACACATGCCTCACCTTGTTCCTCGAGAAAGTTGTACTGGTGAAATTTCTCTTGGTAGAACTATAGATCGGGGTCTCCTCCATCAATCGTCAAATTTTAGGCAAGATTGGCTGGATGGGGAGGGAGATCCTCAAGGTTTTGAGCTCATCAACAATGGATGAGAGAGAGAGAAGAGTTGAAACAAGCTGGGGAAGAAGGACCCCTTTTATAGCCCCCCCCCCCCGAATCCACCCGTTATGTCCAGTTTCCGCATGACCGGTACTACCGCTCTGGGTTTTAGAAGAGCCTTCAGTTTTGCCACGTGGGACTCAAAGCGGTACTACCGCTGCCGGTACCGTCAAGGTACCGGCAGAGTCTCTGCGAGTCCCGGACTCCCTCCGGTACCATGGCGGTACCAAGGCGGTAGTGTCGTAGCCTGCAGTTACGATATCAAAGCGGTACCTGGACGGAAGTACCGCTTGGGAGCGTTACTACCGGTCGAGGTACCGTAACGCATATTGTAAGTCCTTCCCTCGTGCAAAGCCTGTTGTGGTACTGGGGGTCGGTACCAATAGCAATAGTGGTACTACCGCTCTTGGTACCGGTAGTACCGGTCAAGCTGAAACTGGTTTTTCCTCTTTTCCTCTCCAACCATGTCACCTCGCGACACACACACGACCAAAAAACCTATAAGCTACGCTTGAGTATTCTGATCCTAATGCGTTTAGAGAGGGCACCGTGCACGTGCAAATCTATCCAACGCAAACTATGCACAAGGTGAAATTCATTCTAGTGTTGTTATCAAACACACAAAACACGAGGTATAGATTTTCCTCTTTCAATCTCCCCATTTTTGGTGTTTAATGACAACACAAGAATTTGCAATGTAGCACAAGACATTATTATAAGATTCTAGATTTCCAAAATATAGATGAAGCTCCCCCTAGATGTGTGCATAGTTTGAATATGCATTTGAATACAAATACACACATCCTAGAGACATAACTCCCCCTAGATTCTACAAACCAAACATATATGAAACAAGGATATATGACATGTCTATATAGCATATGCACAACATAGAGGCAACACATTTCGATACATGGAGTTTGAGAATATGATTCATACCTTTTCCTTGAGAAAACCCAAACTCCAACAATTATTCCATAGAGATGGTATAGCCATAATAGATGAATACCGAAAACCAACATATGCTACCATAATAGGTCTAATTACAAACCGGAAGATCCACGAATAGAGTAGCAAATTATCAAGCACCAAATGAAGTTTTAATAACTAGGGATAAAAAGTGATGCCAAGGCCGAAAAGACCAAAACTACCAAGCCCTTGGCATCCCCGTGCAAATTCCCGTCCTAATAGAACAACTTCTCCCCCTTTGGCATCGGAACAACAAAAAGGGAAAGGAAGCGCGCTAGAGCCCCAAGAAGATCACTTGTCCTGATCCTCATCATCCTCCTCCTCGTCCTCCTCATCCTCATCATCTCCAAACTCCTCCTCTTCACCTTCATCTTCGTCTGCGTCTTCATCTTGAGCTTGTCCTTTGCCATGAGGTGTGATACGTCTCAAACGTATCTATAATTTCTTATGTTCCATGCTAGTTTTATGACAATACTCACATGCTTTATATACACTTTATATCATTTATACGCATTTTCCGGCACTAACCTATTAACAAGATGCCGAAGCGCCAGTTCCTGTTTTCTGCTGTTTTTGGTTTCAGAAATCCTACACAGGAAATATTCTCGGAATTGGACGAAACAAAAGCCCAGGGTCTTATTTTCCACGGAGCTTTCCAGAAGACCGAAGGAGATACGGAGTGGGGCCACGAGGTGGCGACCCCACCAGGCGGCGTGGCCACCAAGGGGCCCGCGCCGGCTTATGGTGTGGGGCCCTCGGGCACCCCCGACTCTGCCCTTCCGCCTATTTATTCCCTCCGTCGCGAAAACCCTATTACCGAGAGCCACGATACGAGAAAACATACTGAGACGCCGCCACCGCCTATCCCATCTCGGGGAATTCAGGAGATCGCCTCCGGCACCCTGCCGGAGAGGGGAATCATCACCCGGAGGACTCTACATCACCATGATCACCTCCGGACTGATGTGTGAGTAGTTCATCCTTGGACTATGGGTCCATAGCAGTAGCTAGATGGTTGTCTTCTCCTCATGTGCTATCATGTTAGATCTTGTGAGCTGCCTATCATGATCAAGATCATCTATTTGTAATGCTACATGTTGTGTTTGTTGGGATCCGATGAATATGGAATACTATGTCAAGTTGATTATCAATCTATCATATATGTGTTGTTTATGATCTTGCATGCTCTCCGTTGCTAGTAGAGGCTCTGGCCAAGTTGATACTTGTGACTCCAAGAGGGAGTATTTATGCTCGATAGTGGGTTCATGCCTCCATTGAATCTGGGACAGTGACAGAAAGTTCTAAGGTTGTGGATGTGCTGTTGCCACTAGGGATAAAACATCAATGCTTTCTCTAAGGATATTTGTGTTGATTACCTTACGCACCATACTTAATGCAATTGTGTGTTGTTTGCAACTTAATACTGGAAGGGGTGCGGATGCTAACCCGAAGGTGGACTTTTTAGGCATAGATGCATGCTGGATAGCGGTCTATGTTATTTGTCATAATGCCCTAAGTAAATCTCATATTAGTCATCATGATATGTATGTGCATTGTTATGCCCTCTCTATTTGTCAATTGCCCAACTGTAATTTGTTCACCCAACATGCTATTTCTTATTGGAGAGACACCACTAGTGAACTGTGGACCCCGGTCCATTCTTTTACATCTATAATACAATCTACTGCAATCATTGTTCTCTGCTGCTTTTTGCAAACAAACATCATTTTCCACACCATACGTTAATCCTTTGTTTACAGCAAGCCAGTGATATTGACAACCTCACTGTTAAGTTGGGGCAAAGTATCTTGATTGTGTTGTGCTGGTTCCACGTTGGCGCCGGAATCCCTGGTGTTGCGCCGCACTACACTCCTTCACCAACAACCTTCACGTGGCCTTCATCTCCTACTGGTTCGATAACCTTGGTTTCTTACTGAGGGAAACTTGCTGCTGTACGCATCACACCTTGCACTTGGGGTTCCCAACGAACGTGTGCTTCACGTGTCATCAAGCTAAATTTCTGGTGCCGTTGTCGGGGAGATCAAGACACGCTGCAAGGGGAGTCTCTCACATCCAATCTCTTTACTTTGTTATTGTCTTGCTTTACTTTATTTTATTTACTGTCTTGTTTGCTTTCTTCATATCAAAAACACAAAAAATTAGTTACTTGCATTTACTTTACTTAATTTAGTTTGTTTTATTTATTTCTATTATTGCTAAAAATGAGTAATCCTTAAGTTGAAGTTCGTTCGTTTAAGCAACAAGGAGGAGAATGTTTTAAAGATGCTTGGTATAGAATTAGTGATGCTCATCAAAGGTGCACTAAGAAACACTCCACTATTATCCTACTTAGGAACTTTTATGTTGGTATCTCTAGCTGGAATAGGTATGTTCTTGATACTCTTGCGGGAGGTAATTTCCTAGGCACTCCTGCTTTAGAAGCTAGTTGCATTATTGAGAGTCTAGTTGGAATACCACCTGTTAATGAAGCTAAAATTGAAATTTCTCTTGAAGATGTCATCAAAAAGTTGGAGGCCATAGAGAAAAATCTTCCAAGTGTTGAGACTAAATTGGGAATATTACTTGATAACACTGATAAACTTGATAAATCTCTAAGTGGAATTAATGAGAGAATCGCCATCTTAGAAACTTGTGCTACTCATGATAATCAAACCCATAGGATCAATGAACTTGAAGAAGCTATGGGAACCTTGGGTTCAACTTTTTCTTCTCTTAAGTTTAAGGAGAAAGCTTATGTGGGTAAGGAGCTAAAGTTCATGTATGTCTCTAAGGTGCCTAAGCCCAAGAACTATTATAAGCCTAAAATTGATAAAGCCCTTAGTACCACTATGGGAAATTTAGATAATGGAGCATCTAAGATACCTATGGTGACAAGTTGTGAAAATAACAATGTTGATGCTTCATCTCTTGATAATACTTGATTCACACGTTCTGCGCCTAGCTGAAAGGCGTTAAAGAAAAGCGCTTATGGGAGACAACCCATTATTTTACTACAGCAATTTTGTTTTACATTTGTGTCTTGGAAGTTGTTACTACTGTAGCAACCTCTCCTTATCTTTATTTTATTGCATTGTGGTGCCAAGTAAAGTCTTTGATAGTAAGGTTGATACTAGATTTGGATTTCTGCGCAGTAACAGATTTCTTACTGCCACAAATTTGAGCAGATCTCTCTGTAGGTAACTCAGAAAAATCAGAGAAAAATCATGAGTAATCCTCAGATATGTACGCAACTTTCATTCAATTTGAGCTTCTTCGTCTGAGCATGTTAAGTGCCTCTGAAAAAATCGTCTTTAAGGACTGTTCTGTTTTGACATATTCTGCCTTTTATTTCACATTGCCTCTTTTGCTATGTTGAATGGATTTCTTTGTTCCATTAAATTTCAGTAGCTTTGGGCAATGTCCATAAGTGTTAAGAATGATTGTGTTACCTCTGAACATGTGAATTTTTGATTATGCACTAACCCTCTAATGAGTTTGTTTTGAGTTTGGTGTGGAGGAAGTTTTCAAGGATCAAGAGAGGAGGATGATACAATATGATCAAGAAGAGTGAAAAGTCTAAGCTTGGGGATGCCCCCGTGGTTCATCCCTGCATATTTCAAGAAGACTCAAGCATCTAAGCTTGGGGATGCCCAAGGCATCCCCTTCTTCATCGACAACTTATCAGGTCACCTCTAGTGAAACTATATTTTTATTCCGTCACATCTTATGTGCTTTACTTGGAGCGTCTGTATGTTTTTATTTTTGTTTATGTTTGAATAAAATCGGATCCTAGCATTCCTTGTGTGGGAGAAAGACACGCTCCGCTTGTTCATATGAACACTGGTGTTCTTAGCTTTACTTTTAATGTTCATGGCGAAGGTTGAAAACAGGTTCGTTCATTGCTATTTGGTTGGAAACAGAAAATGCTTCATGTGGTAATTGGTATATTGTCTTGAATAATTTGATACTTGGCAATTGTTTTGCTCAAATAGATCATGTTTAAGCTCTTGCATCATGTAGATTGCACCTATTAGTGGAGAATTACTGTAGAGCTTGTTGAAATTTGGTTTGCATGATTGGTCTCTCTAAAATCTAGATATTTTCTGGTGAAGTGTTTGAACAACAAGGAAGACAGTGTAGAGTCTTATAATGCTTGCAATATGTTCTTATGTAAGTTTTGCTGTACCGGTTCATACTTGTGTTTGCTTCAAACAACCTTGCTAGCCAAAGCCTTGTACTGAGAGGGAATACTTCTCATGCATCCAAAACCTTGAGCCAAAACCTACACCATTTGTGTCCACCATACCTACCTACTACGTGGTATTTCTCTGCCATTCCAAAGTAAATTTCTTGCGTGCTAACTTTAAAATTTCATTCCTTGTCTTTGCAATATATAGCTCATGGGAAAATAGCCTTAAAAACTATTGTGGTAAAGAATATGTAGTTTATGTATCTTATTTCTTATAAGTTGCTTGTTGAGCGGTAACCATGTTTGTGGGGACGCCATCAACTATTACACCTTTGTTGAATATCATGTGAGTTGCTATGCATGTTCGTCTTGTCTGAAGTAAGGGTGATTTATCATGAATTAATGGTTTGAGTATGCATATTGTTAGAGAAGAACTTTGGGCCGCCAACCAAAGCCATGTATTATGGTGGAAGTTTCAGTTTGGACATTAATCCTCAATCTCTTATGAGAATATTATCTGTTGTTGAATGCTTATGCATCAAAGAGGAGTCCATTATCTCTTTTCTATGTTGTCCCGGTATGGATGTCCTCAAGTTGAGATCTATCAAAAACGAGAAATCAAATGCGATCTATCTCCTTGGACCTTTGTACAGGCGGCATAGAGGTACCCCTTTGTGACACTTGGTTGAAACATATGTAATGCCATGATAATCCATGGAAATCCAAGCTAATTAGGACAAGGTGCGAGCACTATTGGTATTCGATGCATGAGGCTTGCAACTTATAGGATGTCTTATGCATAACACATATGAATTATTACTACCATTGACAAAATTGTTTCTATGTTTTCAAAATAAAAGCTCTAGCACAAAAATAGTAATCCATGCTTCCCTCTGCGAAGGGCCTTTCTTTTACTTTATATTGAGTCAGTTTACCTACTTCCTTCTATCTTAAAAGCAAACACTTGTGTCAACTGTGTGCATTGATTCCTACATACTTGCTTATTTGCATTCATCATATTACTTTGTGTTGACAATTATCCATGAGATATACATGTTGAAGTTGAAAGCAACTGCTGAAACTTATATCTTCCTTTGTGTTGCTTCAAAACCTTCTACTAAGAACTTATTGCTTTATGAGTTAACTCCTATGCAAGACTTATTGATGCTTGTCTTGAAAGTACTATTCATGAAAAGTCTTTGTTATATGATTCAGTTGTTTAGTCATTATCTTTACCATTGCTTCGAATCACTTCATTCATCTCATATGCTTTACAATAGTATTGATCAAGATTATGACAGTAGCATGTCACTTCACAAATTATCCTTGTTATCATTTACCTACTCGAGGGCGAGTAGGAACTAAGCTTGGGGATGCTTGATACGTCTCAAACGTATCTATAATTTCTTATGTTCCATGCTAGTTTTATGACAATACTCACATGTTTTATATACACTTTATATCATTTATACGCATTTCCTGGCACTAACCTATTAACAAGATGCCGAAGCACCAGTTCCTGTTTTCTGCTGTTTTTGGTTTCAGAAATCTTACACAGGAAATATTCTCAGAATTGGACGAAACAAAAGCCCAGGGTCTTATTTTCCACGGAGCTTTCCAGAAGACCGAAGGAGATACAGAGTGGGGCCACGAGGTGGTGACCCCACCAGGCGGCGCGGCCAGCAAGGGGCCCGCGCCGGCCTATGGTGTGGGGCCCTCGGGCGCCCCTGACTCTGCCCTTCCGCCTATTTATTCCCTCCGTTGCGAAAACCCTATTACCGAGAGCCACGATACGAGAAAACATACTGAGATGCTGCCTCCGCCAATCCCATCTCGGGGGATTCAGGAGATCGCCTCCGGCACCCTGCCGGAGAGGGGAATCATCACCCGGAGGACTCTACATCACCATGATCGCCTCCGGACTGATGTGTGAGTAGTTCATCCTTGGACTATGGGTCCATAGCAGTAGCTAGATGGTTGTCTTCTCCTCATTGTGCTATCATGTTAGATCTTGTGAGCTGCCTATCATGATCAAGATCATCTATTTGTAATGCTACATGTTGTGTTTGTTGGGATCCGATGGATATGGAATACTATGTCAAGTTGATTATCAATCTATCATGTATGTGTTGTTTATGATCTTGCATGCTCTCCGTTGCTAGTAGAGGCTCTGGCCAAGTTGATACTTGTGACTCCAAGAGGGAGTATTTATGCTCGATAGTGGGTTCATGCCTCCATTGAATCTGGGACAGTGACAGAAAGTTCTAAGGTTGTGGATGTGCTGTTGCCACTAGGGATAAAACATCAATGCTTTTTCTAAGGATATTTGTGTTGATTACATTACGCACCGTACTTAATGCAATTGTCTGTTGTTTGCAACTTAATACTGGAAGGGGTGCAGATGCTAACCCGAAGGTGGACTTTTTAGGCATAGATGCATGCTGGATAGCGGTCTATGTTATTTGTCGTAATGCCCTAAGTAAATCTCATATTAGTCATCATGATATGTATGTGCATTGTTATGCCCTCTCTATTTGTCAATTGCCCAACTATAATTTGTTCACCCAACATGCTATTTCTTATTGGAGAGACACCACTAGTGAACTGTGGACCCCGGTCCATTCTTTTACATCTGAAATACAATCTACTGCAATCATTGTTCTCTGCTGCTCTTTGCAAACAAACATCATTTTCCACACCATACGTTTAATCCTTTGTTTACAGCAAGCCGGTGAGATTGACAACCTCACTGTTAAGTTGGGGCAAAGTATCTTGATTGTGTTGTGCAGGTTCCACGTTGGCGCCGGAATCCCTGGTGTTGCGCCGCACTACACTCCTTCACCAACAACCTTCACGTGGCCTTCATCTCCTACTGGTTCGATAACCTTGGTTTCTTACTGAGGGAAACTTGCTGCTGTATGCATCACACCTTCCACTTGGGGTTCCCAATGAACGTGTGCTTCACGCGTCATCAAGGTGGTGGAGAGGGGCGATCCCAATTGCGCTCGGGGATGGAGTCTTCGGAGCTTGTCCACTTGTGCTTGGATTTCCACTCCTCGGGAGGGGTGATGATACTCTCGAACCCATCGGAGACGGGGATGCTCATATGAGCCATCATGGCCTTTTGGCGTTGACGGATATTCTTGTTTTGCACATGGGCATCATACATCTTGTCTTGGAGGTCTTCCTTGAAGCAAGAGGACTTCTTGAGGTGCGTGGTGAGCTTGGCATAGAAACCCTTGGTCTTGACGGATTGCGGCACAAAATCGGAGTCATCGTTATCGGCCTCCTCCTCTTCCTTGTCCTTGGGAGCTTTGGGACCATACCTTGGCAGCGAGTGGTTCTTGATGATGGGGCTACGCATACGGTGACTGGTGAGCGGTCCGCGTTGAGTGAGGAGGTCTCCACGGCGAGCTTGATCCCACTTGAGGCAAATGAGCCTCATGATGTAGGGGGCATATTGGGGGAGCTTGCGGAGGAAGGCGCAATCTTGCATCTTGATAAGGGGGATCCCAGCTGATCCTCCTACGGTGTTGCCCGATCTTTCACAGCGAGAACCCGGGTAGATAGATACCTCCAATTACGCGTGGAACGTAACCTGAAGTAGGGTATAAATCCAGCAAGCAACGTGATGGAGATCACCACGCCTCAAGACCAAAGCACAACAAACCTTGATGAACACAAGAACCTTCGCAACAACTATAATAGATAAACGCACCAAGCACACACACGATAGCATCTAGAATTAACTCAAACTAGTTCTAACCCTAACCCTAGCCACACCCACCCTTATATGAGGGGGTGGCTGGCCAGCCCCTAGTGGGCATCTCTACCTACGTTTGGAAGGGCCCAAACCAAATTGAATCAACTCAATAAAATCCCTAATTAGCCCACATATGACCATAGATATAAAATACGATAAATAAGATAACTAGCTAGGTGGAGTCCTGAAATTGGGCTTCACCTTGGCCTTCATGCCCGTATCATCCTCCCCCTTCAAGAAGCGTTGTGCCCAACGCGTGAGGGTCTTCTGGAAAAGGTGACGTGATATGAACATCACACGTCCGCGCTGTCTTCAAGTCTTGCCTGCCTTCCACACCACATCCTCCCTCGCGGCTTGCTTGACTTGATACAACACTTGGCGCCTCCTTTCTTCTCCACATGAGCTTGGACTTCGGCGCCAATACCTTCTTCTTGTGAGATTTTGATGGACCCCTGCTGAACATGACCCTGCACAAGATGTGTAATGCATGGGCCACATAAATGCCTCACACATCCATCCTTGACTAGATGCATCCACGGTGTCGCGGAAAACTGGACTGCAATACTCCTAGCACGGTAGTGTCGCTGCCCACTGTCTCCACTGACGCACTCACCTCCCACTCCTCCCACGCGCATTTGCGCCATATGCACTTAAACAGTATGAACACACACATCATCAGTCTGCATACTCGCATCAACACAAACTGGAACTGTAGCACATGCTGCCACATCTTCATCAACAATAGGATTAGCTTCATCCGGCTTGTCACCAACAAGAACTGGCTTGTCATCTACAGGCATGGCTAAAACATCACCAACATCAATGCTCGGAACATCATGTACCTCATGCTTCACTTTAGGCTTGTGCAACTTCTCCTTGCGTACCACCAATAGGCTTCAAAGTCCATTGTTTGCCACCATGCATAAAAGAATATGTATTTTCTCTCCCAACATGTGTCACATTACGATCATACTGCCATGGATGCCCAAGTAGCAATCCACACACCTCCAATGGCAACACATCGCACTCTATCTCATCAACATAATCATCAACTGTAAATGGCACACGCACCTTATGAGTAATCTTCAGCATACCACAGCTATTCAACCACTCAAGACGCTTAGGTTCAGGAAGACGCCATGTAGACAAACCCAATGTTGTCACCATCGCCTTGCTTATGCCATTAGTACAGCTACCACCTTCAATCATCAACTTGCAAGCCTTGCCCTTTATAATGCACTGAGTCTGAAACAAACTCCACCGCTGACCCTTGTCAATTGTCTTGCAAGCATCATCTTGTACCTTCTTGAGTTGCATATTCAGCCCACTCAATGGTACATCCTCCTCCATAGTCATAGTAGTGCCCATGGTATCAGAGCCAGGTTCCTTCTCCTCTGAAGATATCATCTCGCCCTCAGTGACTGTCGGTACTGGACCAACCTCCTGAATAGGAACTATGCACTTACCAACTTCCTCTATTGCATGCACAACTCCAGATGGCTGCTCACTTTCCTCCATATACGGTAACGCGAAACCATCACGAAGAAAAGTTTTGAAGTCCTCCCAAGTACAAGCAAATTCTCCTCTATCAACCGCATCACACCACCAATTTTCTAACTCCTCATCCACACGCCGGTGAGCAAGAACATATGCATCATACCAACTGTACTTCCCATTGTATATGCGACATCGATTGAAACCCAGTTCCATGTTCTTCTCCCAATCTTCATACTCCCCAACTATCGCCAAATGGTGTAGATAACAACGAAGCTTGGATGCATGACGTTGTAGTCCGTTCCGGATGTCAAGATAGTTGTTGAAAACAACACTAGATTTCTTGCCAAGCGAACACCGTATGCCAAGAACATCAATAGTCAAAACAGCAGGCGCAGGTGAAACAGCAGCAGCAGGGCCGGCCAGGGCGCCAGCCTGGCCGGTCTGTGGCCTGGTCGTACCGGCCTGTACGCCAGTCTGGCTGGCCAGGAGCCCGGTTGGGTCGGCCTGGGCGCCGGACAACTTAGCCCGACAAACAGAACATCGCCCCGGATGGCACCGGCCTGGGTCAAGTTTTGACCGGATGGGCCGGTCTGGGGCCCGGTTTTACCGGGTGGGGCACCGGCCTAGCCGATCCAGGAGCCGGTCGGCCGGTCTGGGCGCCGGATCTGGTCGCGATCTGCCTTCTTCTTCCTGACTCCAAACACCAAATTTCGCGATTTTGACACCTGGAACAGCCATGGATGATATGCAAACTGCACCACAACATCACCAAACTTCCTCCACCCAACCTCCTTCAACCTAGAGCCAATATCCTCTGATGCAAACCAATCCAATGAGATCGATCAACACAACCTCGCCGTGAGCAACCCAGAGCTCTGATACCACATGATAAGGGGGATCCCAGCTGATCCTCCTACGGTGTTGCTCGATCTTTCACAGCGAGAACCCTGGTAGATAGATTCCTCCAATTACGCGCGGAACGCAACCTGAAGTAGGGGATAAATCCAGCAAGCAACGTGATGGAGATCACCACGCCTCAAGACCAAAGCACGACAATTCTTAATGAACACAAGAACCTCCACAACAACTATAATAGATAAACGGCGGCGCCATCCCCAGAGAGATGCTTCACCAAGCACACACGCGATAGCGTCTAGAATTAACTCAAACTGGTTCTAACCCTAACCCTAGCCGCACCAAACCTTATATGAGGGGGTGGCCGGCTAGCCCCTAGCGGGCCTCTCTACCTTGGTTTGGACAGGCCCAAACCAAACTGACTCAACTCAATAAAATCCCTAATTGGCCCACATCTGACCATAGATATACAAAACAATAAATAAGATAACTAGCTAGGTGGAGTCCTGAAATTGGGCTCCACCTTGGCCTTCATACCCGTATCACATCTCATGCAAATGTAGTCCATGACATCCAATTGCTTGCCGCTGCCCTTGTTCTCGTGAGTGAGCACAAATAGGTTGACGAGAAAGTCATGAACTTCATGTTGATTGGTATGCTTGGGGTTGATGGTGTTGTGGTAGATGCGGTTCATGATGTCATAGGTAGGGAGGAGGTCATACGCACTGCCGCAAAGCACTCGCCCGGGGAGATAGAGGTTGACCATCTTGTCCTTGCTCATGGGCTTGTGTTGAAGATGAACCCGGAAGGAGTTGAGATTGTTGTGAGCAAGTTGATAGCCAATACCATCCGCAAACTCAGCCCAAGTGGCATCCATGACATGCTCCTTGATCATCCAAGTGAGAGAGCGGTCGCCATTCTCATTCTCAAGAAACACCACCTTGGCATACAATTGGAAAATTACCTCCTTGGAGTAATTGTGGGTGAAGTTCATCAAGGGGACAAGTTCAAGCTCCTCAAAAATCTCTTGTCCTTCACCAAAGTACTCAGGCTTCGAAGATAGCTTCTCCATGCTTATAGAACATTGGGGGCATCAATTGAACTCCTTCTTGCCATAGATCTCATTGTAGATCCTCTCTTGATTTTGGTGATATAAGTAGGGGCTGGGGCACAGCCGATGGTTCTTCTCCACCAAGTACAGATTGACCTTGAGAATTTCCAAGAATTGGTTCTTGGTGAGCTCATTGATACGTCTCAAACGTATCTATAATTTCTTATGATCCATGCTAGTTTTATGACAATACCTACATGTTTTATTCATACTTTATATCATTTTTATGCATTTTCCGGGACTAACCTATTAACAAGATGCCGAAGCGCCAGTTCCTGTTTTCTGCTGTTTTTGGTTTCAGAAATCTTACACAGGAAATATTCTCGGAATTGGACGAAACAAAAGCCAAACCTCCTATTTTTCCGAGGGACACACGGAGCCAGAAGGGAAAGCCAGGGGGACGCCCACGACCTCCACACCATAGGCCAGCGCGGCCAAGAGGGGGGGCGCGCTGCCATATGGGGTGGGCCCCTCGGGCACCCCCTTGCGCCGCCCTTTCACCTATATATTCCTTCCGTCGCGAAAACCCTAAGGAGATCGGTCTTCCTCCACAAAAAGTTACGTAGCCACCGCCATCGCGAAGCCAAGTTCGGGGGACAGAAGTCTCTGTTCCGGCACACCACCGGGACGGGGAAGTGCCCCCGGAATCCATCTACATCGACACTATCGCCATCTTCATCGTCGTTGTTGTCTCCCATGATGAGGAGGGAGTAGTTCTCCCCCGAGGCTGAGGGCTTTACCAGTAGCTATGTGGTCCATCTCTCTCTCCCATGGTGTGATCTTTATGTGATCATGAGCTTTGTATCACAATTAATCTATGTGCTACTCTAGTGATGTTATTAAAGTAGTCTATTCCTCCTCCATGATGTAAAGAGGACAGCGTGTGCATCATGTAGTACTTGGCGTAGGCTATGATTGTAATCTCTTGTGGATTATGAAGTTAACTATTACTATGATAGTATTGATGTGATCTATTCCCCCTTTCATAGCTATTGTTGACAGTGTGTATGCTATGTTAGTACTCGGTCTAAATTGCAACGGTATTATCTTGGATTATGATTTGATGAGGATATCCCTATGAGTGGTGTTTGTCAAGTACTTGATGAACTTTGAGTGGAGCTTTTGTAGCCACTACGTGATGATTAGTGATTCCAATAGGAGAGTAATTCAGAGTAGCACAAGTGAAGAGAAGTTATCTAATTGTCCAATTATGTGATCATTGTTGAGAGTGTCCACTAGTGAAAGTATGATCCCTAGGCCTTGTTTCTAAGCATTGAAACACCGTTTCCAACAAGTTCTGCTACATGTTCGCTTGCTACCATTTTTATTTCAGATTGCAATTAATTACTACTTATAATCATCCATATTACTTGTATTTCACTATCTCTTCGCCGAACTAGTGCACCTATACATCTGACAAGTGTATTAGGTGTGTTGGGGACACAAGAGACTTCTTGTATCTTAATTGCAGGGTTGCTTGAGAGGGATATCTTTGACCTCTACCTCCCTGAGTTCGATAAACCTCGGGTGATTCACTTAAGGGAAACTTGCTGCTGTTCTACAAACCTCTGCTCTTGGAGGCCCAACACTATCTACAGGAATAGAAGCGTGCGTAGACATCAAGTTATTTTCTGGCGCCGTTGCCGGGGAGGTAAGGTAAAAGGTATTCACATCCTCCGACTACTAAGCTATTTCCTAGCACTGTTGCCGGTGTGTGAGTGCTCGAAGTTATTTCCTTTAGATCCTGCAATTATATCTTTTTGTTTCCTGTTTTTATTTCACTAGTTAGGCTTAATTGAAAACAACCAAAAAATTAGAGATCTTTATGAAATTTATATTGAATTAGGACATGAGGTGTTTGAAGAGAAAATTAAAAAACATATGGAACTTTATATGCATGCTAATGGCAATGTTATTAGTATGAATGCTTTGAACACCATTGTTGCTAATGCTATGGAAAATTCTAAGCTTGGGGAAGCTGGTTTTGGTGAGCATGATATTTTTAATCCCTCAAGCATGGAGGAGAAAATTTACTTTGATGATACTTTACCTCCTAAATATGATGATTACAATGATGACTATCATATTTTCAGTCCACCTACTATTGAGGAGAAAATTAATTATGATTATAATATGCCTCCTATATATGATGATTATGGTGATGAGAATAATAATGATAGCTATTTTATTGAATTTGCTCCCACTACAATTAATAGTAATGACTATGCTTATGTGGAGAGTAATAATTTTATGCATGTAGCTCATGATAACAATGTTTCATGTGATAGTTATATTGTTGAGTTTGTTCATGATGCTACTGAAAATCTTTATGAGAGAGGACAATATGGTTGTAGGGATTTTCATGTTACTAAAATACCTCTTTTTTTGCTGAAAATCTTGAAGTTGCGCTTGTCTTGTTTTCCTATGGTTATTGTATTATGCTTATATGACTTGTTTATTTATAAGATTCCTTTTCATAGGAAGTGGGTTAGACTTAAAAGTGTTTCTTATTTGCTTTTGATGCTCTCTTTTGCTTCAACTCTTATTTCTTGCGAGAGCATCATTAAAATTACTGAGCCCATCTTAATGGCTATAAAGAAAGCACTTCTTGGGAGATAACCCATGTTTTTATTTTTGCTACTATTTTGTTCTGTCTTGGAAGTTGTTACTACTGTAGAAACCTCTCATTATCATGTTTATTTCGTTTTTGTGCCAAGTAAAGTCTTTGATAGAGAGTTGATACTAGATTTGGATTTCTGCGCAGAAACAGATTTTTAGCTGTCACGAATTTGAGCTGTTCTCTCTGTAGGAGAATCTAAAAATTCTGTAAAACTTCATGAGTAATCCTCAGATATGTACACAACTTTCATTCAATTTGAGCTTCTTCATCTGAGCATGTCAAGTGCCTCAAAAAAATTCGTCTTTACAGACTGTTCTGTTTTGACAGATTCTGCCTTTTATTTCACATTGCCTCCTTTACTGTGTTTGAGTGGATTTCTTTTCTCCAATAAATTTCAGTAGCCTTGGGTAATGTCCAGAAGTGTTGGGAATGATTGTGTCCTTGCTGAACATGTGAATTTTTGATTATGCACTAACCCTCTAATGAGATTGCTTTGAGTTTGGTGTGAAGAAAGTTTTCAAGGATCAAGAGAGGAGGTTGATATAATATGATCAAGAAGAGTGAAAAGTCTAAGCTTGGGGATGCCCCCGTGGTTCATCCCTGCATATTTCAAGAAGACTCAAGCATCTAAGCTTGGGGATGCCCAAGGCATCCCCTTCTTCATCAACAACTTATCAGGTCACCTCTAGTGAAACAATATTTTTATTCGGTCACATCTTATGTGCTTTACTTGTAGCGTCTGTGTGCTTTTATTTTCGTTTTGTTATCTTAGTTCTCTGAATAAATCGGATCCTATCATGCTTGCGTGGAAGAGAGACACGCTCCGCTTTTTCATTTGAACACTTGTGTTCTTTGTTTTACTTTAATATTCATGGCGAAAGCTGAAAGCCTCAGCATTGATTGTTATTTGGTTGGAAACAGAAAATGCTTCATGTGGTAGTTGGTATATTGTCTTGAATAGTTTGATACTTGGCAATTGTTTTGAGCTCTCAAGTAGATCATGTTTAAGCTCTTGCATCATGTAGTTTAAACCTATTAGTGGAGAACTACCGTAGAGCTTGTTGAAATTTGGTTTGCATGACTGGTCTCTCTAAGGTCTAGATATTTTCTGGTAAAAGTGTTTGAGCAACAAGGAAGACAGTGTAGAGTCTTATAATGCTTGCAATATGTTCTTATGTAAGTTTTGCTGTACCGGTTCATACTTGTGTTTACTTCAAAGAACCTTGCTAGCCAAAGCCTTGTACTGACAGGGAATGCTTCTCGTGCATCCAAAACCTTGAGCCAAAACCTATGCCATGTGTGTCCACCATAACTACCTACTATGTGGTATTTTTCTGCCATTCAAAGTAAATACTTCATGTGCTACCTTTAAACAATTGAAAAGTTATTATCTCTTATTTGTGTCAATGTTTTATAGCTCATGAGGACGTATGTGGTGTTTTATCTTTCAATCTTGTTGGGCAGACTTTCACCAATGGACTAGTGGCTTCATCCGCTTATCCAATAATTTTGCAAAAAGAGCTGGCAACGGGGTTCCCAGCCCCAATTAATTAACTTTCATTAATAATTCTCTTCACATGTTTTGCCCTGATTCATCAGTAAGCAACTTAATTTTGCAAATAGACACTCCTCCATGGTATGTGAAATGTTGGAAGGCACCCGAGGATTCGTTTAGCCATGGCTTGTGAAATAAAAAGGTTGGGAGGAGTGTCATCCATAAATAAAACTAAAGTACATGTGTAAACAAAAGAGAAGAGGGATGATCTACTTTGCTGGTAGAGATAACGTCCTTCATGGGAGCCGCTCTTTGAAAGTCTGTTTGACGAGGGGGTTAGAGTGCCCACTACCATTCTTTGACAACAACAAACACCTCTCGAAAC
Source organism: Lolium perenne (assembly GCF_019359855.2). Classification (NCBI taxonomy): domain Eukaryota; kingdom Viridiplantae; phylum Streptophyta; class Magnoliopsida; order Poales; family Poaceae; genus Lolium; species Lolium perenne. Next base: position 118,768,624 of record NC_067249.2, read on the forward strand.
TTTACTTTTATGCTCTCTATATGATTTCAAAACTTGAAAAGCTCTAGCACATGATTTAATCCCTGATTCCCTCTGCGAAGGGCCCTTCTTTTACTTTATGTTGAGTCAGTTTAACTACTTCCTTCTATCTTAGAAGCAAACACTTGTGTCAACTATGTGCATTGATTCTTACATACTTGTTTATTTGCACTCATCATATTACTTTGTGTTGACAATTATCCATGAGATATACATGTTGAAAGTTGAAAGCAACTGCTGAAACTTAAATCTTCATTTGTGTTGCTTCAAAGCCTTCTATTAAGAATCTATTGCTTTATGAGTTAACTCTTATGCAAGACTTTTTGATGCTTGTCTTGCAAGTACTATTCATGAAAAGTCTTTGCTATATGATTCAGTTGTTTAGTAATTATCTATTTGTCAACAAACTATAGAACATTGCTTTGAGTCACTTCATTCATCTCATATGCTTTACAATAGTATTGATCAAGATCATGTTGGTAGCATGTCACTTCAGAAATTATTATTTTTATCATTTACCTACTCGAGGGCGAGTAGGAACTAAGCTTGGGGATGCTTGATACGTCTCAAACGTATCTATAATTTCTTATGTTCCATGCTAGTTTTATGACAATACCTACATGTTTTATTCATACTTTATATCATTTTTATGCATTTTCCGGGACTAACCTATTAACAAGATGCCGAAGCGCCAGTTCCTGTTTTCTGCTGTTTTTGGTTTCAGAAATCTTACACAGGATATATTCTCGGAATTGGACGAAACAAAAGCCAAACCTCCTATTTTTCCGAGGGACACACGGAGCCAGAAGGGCAAGCCAGGGGGAGGCCCACGGCCTCCACACCATAGGCCGGCGCGGCCAAGAGGGGGGGCGCGCCGCCATATGGGGTGGGCCCCTCGGGCACCCCCTCGCGCCGCCCTTTCGCCTATATATTCCTCCCGATGCGAAAACCCTAAGGAGATCGGTCTTCCTCTGCAAAAAGTTACATAGCCACCGCCATCGCGAAGCCAAGTTCGGGGGACAGAAGTCTCTGTTCCGGCACACCGCCGGGATGGGGAAGTGCCGCCGGAATCCATCTCCATCGACTCCATCGCCATCTTCATCGCCGTTGCTATCTCCCATGATGAGGAGGGAGTAGTTCTCCCCCGAGGCTGAGGGCTCTACCGGTAGCTATGTGGTTCATCTCTCTCTCCCATGGTGTGATCTTTATGTGATCATGAGCTTTGTATCACTATTAATCTATGTGCTACTCTAGTGATGTTATTAAAGTAGTCTATTCCTCCTCCATGATGTAAAGAGGACAGCGTGTGCATCATGTAGTACTTGGCGTAGGCTATGATTGTAATCTCTTGTGGATTATGAAGTTAACTATTACTATGATAGTATTGATGTGATCTATTCCCCCTTTCATAGCTATTGTTGACAGTGTGTATGCTATGTTAGTACTCGGTCTAAATTGCAACGGTATTATCTTGGATTATGATTTGATGAGGATATCCCTATGAGTGGTGTTTGTCAAGTACTTGATGAACTTTGAGTGGAGCTTTTGTAGCCACTACGTGATGATTAGTGATTCCAATAGGAGAGTAATTCAGAGTAGCACAAGTGAAGAGAAGTTATCTAGTTGTCCAATTATGTGATCATTGTTGAGAGTGTCCACTAGTGAAAGTATGATCCCTAGGCCTTGTTTCTAAGCATTGAAACACCGTTTCCAACAAGTTCTGCTACATGTTCGCTTGCTACCATTTTTATTTCAGATTGCAATTAATTAGTACTTATAATCATCCATATTACTTGTATTTCACTATCTCTTCGCCGAACTAGTGCACCTATACATCTGACAAGTGTATTAGGTGTGTTGGGGACAGAAGAGACTTCTTGTATCTTAATTGCAGGGTTGCTTGAGAGGGATATCTTTGACCTCTACCTCCCTGAGTTCGATAAACCTTGGGTGATTCACTTAAGGGAAACTTGCTGCTTTCTACAAACCTCTGCTCTTGGAGGCCCAACACTGTCTACAGGAATAGAAGCGTGCGTAGACATCACTCGTCCATGCGCTTGATGGGTCCCGTGGTGGTTCTCTTCATGGTTGCGGCTGCAGCTGCTCGTTGACGCTTTGTAGTCCTTGGAGAGATGATCTCTTCTTCTTCCTCCTCCCTTGGACATCAAGAGACGGGAGGATTCCTCACTTTTGGATCATGATGGTGCTCCGGTGATGGCGCCAGACAATCTTGTTGAGCGTTGTTGTGGAAGCGGTTGGGAAACCCCAAGAGGAAGGTGTGATGAGCACATTAGCAAGTTTTCCCTTAGTATGAAACCAAGGCTTAATTACCAGTAGGAGAAAGGCGTGACTTCTGAAGGTGTTGCTAGCTGACTAATGGCAGGGCGCACTACTGGCGTCAGCAACAACGTGGAACCTACACACAACACAACCAAAGTATTTTTCCCCAACTTGCAGTGAGGTTGTCAATCTCACCGGTTTGTTGAACACAAAGGATTAGACGTATCGAGTGGAAATACATGTTTGCAGTAATTAAAGAGAACAAGAATTGCAGTAAGTAAACAAATCAGGATTGCATTGGTTGAATTTATCAGTGTAAAGGAAAGGACTGGGTCCACAGTTCACTAGAGGTGTCTCTTCATAAAGATAAATAGCATGCTGGGTGCACAAATTACAGTTGGACAATTGACTGAAAATCGACCATATATGACAAGATGATTACTATGAGATTCGTTTGGGCATTACAACATAATACATAGACTGTAATCCAACTGCGTCTATGGCTAATAATCCACCTTCTGGTTATCGTCCGAACCCCTTCCAGTATTAAGTTGCAAGCAACAGATTATCGCATTAAGCAATCTGTGTTAAGTAAACAATAGAATTACCCTCGGATAAAACATTGTTGGTTTCTCCCTAGTAGCAACAGAACATCTACAATCTTAGAACTTATTGTCACTCTTCCAGAAAACTAGAGCCATGAACCTACTATCGAGCATAAATACCCTTTCTTAGAGTCACAAGCATCTACTTGGCCAGAGTATCTACTAGCAACGGAGAGCATGCAAGATCACAAATAACATATGACATGAATATATAATCGACCTCAACATAGTGTACGATATTCATTGGATCCCAGTAAACACAACATGTAGGATTACATAAGGATGATCTTGATCATGTAGGGCAGCTCACAAGATCTAAACATGAGGTACAAATTGGAGAAGACAACCATCTAGCTACTGCTATCGACCCATAGTCCAGGGATGAACTACTCACGCATCACTTCGGAGGCAGGCATGGCGATGTAGATGCATCCGGCGATGATTTCCCTCTCCGGCAGGGTGCCGGGAAGAATCTTAGAACCCCTCGAGATGGGTTCTGCGATGGCGGCCGCGATGGAACTTTTCGTGGATGGAGGCTCGGGTATCCAGGGTTTTCTCGAGGATGTGGATAAATAGGAAGAGGAGGCAAGGTCGGTGGCCGCCTGGGGGGCCCGGGTTGACGAAATCCTGCAGGCTGACATGAGACATCGGATACCAGACAAACGAGTAGAGAGATTTACCCAGGGTTGGGGCCCTCCATGAGGTAAAATCCTTACTTCCTGCTTGTCTAATCTTGATTATCGAATATATCGGGTTACAATGGGGTAGCCGAAGGCTATGGTTGTGATCTCGTCGAGAGGCTAAGGTTCTAAGGTCCTAGCTCCTGACTTGCGGCGAATCTATGTGTTGAAGTTGTCCTCCGGCAGACCCTCTCCTGGCCCTTATATTGCAGGCCAGGTCCCAAGAGTTCAGTCCGGATTCGGCTAGGTTACAAAGAGATCTACTCTAATCTTTCCTTGTTTAACGTCTTCTTGCCTCGTTCGTCAAGAATCCTTCTTCGGGCGAGTCTCCTTTACCGAAACCGACGTATGGGCCCACGTTGGCTGTTGGGAAATCTTCATTGGCCCCTGGTTGGGATGTAGGAGGTAGCCTAATGTTGGTTACCCGAAGGGTAATGCCCACATCAGTAGCCCCTGAGTGACTGGCAGAAGTAAAGCTTCGGGCAGGGACTATAATCGCCTTTTGTCGAATGTCCATAGCTGTCGAAAAGACTTAATCCTTTCTCATCATTTTGGAGTCGAAACTGTTTTTTATCGGGTGCGCGTCCAGCGCTCCCGATGGGAGTAGCCCCCGAGTCTAAGGACGGATGCTTGCAACCGTGCATTGACTCAAGTTGTACTACTCGAAGATTCTGATGTCGGTGTGTACTAAATTGTCTTAATCATCTGATATCTTTTTCTATATCGGGTCCTTTAAAACTTCGAGTGAAGTCATTTAGTATGATAGTATGTAAGGGATAGGAGTAACGTGCCCAGTTTTACTCGACAAAGCGATGCTAGTTAACTGCCGATGGAAAAACAACGCTACTCTACTCAAAATCAAGTTCCCGAGCTTGATCCTGGATCTTCTAAAATCATCGGGTTCGTTTTCCTTTGTCTTCAATAATAATTTTTATCGGGTGCGCATCCCGCGACAGCGCTCCCGATGGGAGTAGCCCCCCGAGTCTACGGACAGATGCTTGCAACCGTGCGTAGACTCAAGTCAAGCAACTCAATGTTGTAGATTCTTTCAGATGCTTTACGAGGAGTCAATACTTTTGGTGACATCATCAGTGATGTGGCTTCTGCGGTGGCTCGATTGACAGGACGTGACTTAATTGGCCGACCCTACTTCTGCGCAGTCAGTTAGGAAATGACTGATCCTTACGCATTGACCGAGGCGTTTCCTAGTTTGTCGTGCATAGTGGGGGTAATGGGCCGCCGGTTTCTCTCCCTTCCTGACACGTGTGCGTTTGGATCCTCGCCCACTTCCCCATGATGTGAAATTAACAACCACGATCTTCGGCCATCTTTCATTATAAGAGGAGGGGTGTTTTGGTTTTAACCTTTAACACCTCCCATACTGCTCATCTTCTTCCTTTACTTCCACCTCGCCATTTCCTCTACATCCAAGAACCTTCACGCAACCATGGGTAAGAAAAGGACGACCGCTAGTGCCAGTGTTGCTGCAAGCGCTGCCCAGGCCAAGGAATCCACTGCGTCGGGCAAAGCAGGCGCAACCTCCAATCTCGATTGGGTAGCGTCCACCATCTCGAAGCGTGATGAGAACAAGCTGAGGTCGTTAGGGCTCATCTCCTCCGTCGAGTCAGACTTCGTTCATCCAGGTTCTGCCTGTTGCCCGATGACATGGGCATTACCCTTCGGGTAACCGATATTTCCCTATCCTGTATAATCTAGTTGGAGGCCCAGGAAGGCACTTGAAGGCAAGGCGGGCCACTTGGATGGTGCACCAGAAGATTCCTTGGCGGTCAAGACAAGGAAGCAGCCGAACAAGGGAAGTTTGGATTTAGAACTAGTGTAAATCTAGTCGTACTCGGTTAGACCTCTTGAGATCTGGCCTCCTATATAAAGGCCAAGAGAGGGGCTGCCGAGGGACACGATCAATCTTAGCAATCTTAGCCACCAAAAGTCTAAAGCTAGGTCGCTGCGGCACTTAGCCTTTCGAAGAGATCTCAGCCGAACCCTTCGGCACCCCATTGTAACCCAATATTCTCATAATCAAGATCAGACAGACAGGACGTAAGGGTTTTACCTCATCGAGGCCCCCGAACCTGGGTAAATCGCTCTCCCCGCTTGTCTGTGAACCGATGTCTCGTGTCAGCTTACAGGATTCCATCAACCCTAAGCCCCAATCGGAGGGCATTGCCGAGGATTACCCTCGACAATTGGCGCCGTCTGTGGGAAGCCTGTCGGCACAAGATCGGTCATCGGCAGAACCAGTCATGTCATCAGCAGCTTCATCGATACCGTCATCGCCAAGTCTGGGAAGCCCGATTCGCTTCGGCTCCTACAAATTCACCCCGCACAGCGACTCGTCTCGCTCGACCTTTTCCAATCTACAAGAAAACATGGAGATGACCTTCGGCAGCGTCCACTACAACGTCAACTCGGAAGGAGTCCTTCGGCTGCTGGAACCACTCACCTCCAGATCGACGGGTCCAAGCACGTCGTCATCAGTCGACCTTTCGGCTGGTCTGACAGGCTCAACGAGCTCGCCCGCGCCATCGACTCCTCGTTCGACGTCTTCCATGTCGGTTGGATCCGACAATCCCACATCTTCGGAGATGACTTCGTACTACTGCTTGAACTGCGACACCAGGCACGGGCTAGGATCAAGCGACACACCGTTCATCTGCAATGCCCAGTACTCATCAGGAGAGGACAATGTCGACAGTATCGTCCGAAGTGTCACCCGAGGAACAGCGCACCACCAGGTTTATGTTGCCAACAACACCGGGAACAGGAGAGACGGAGATCACACCCCCCCCCCCCGCTCCAGCAGACGAGCAAGTTTTGAGAACAGTGCCAGTAACAACAACAGCGATCACACCATCACAGAGGAGTAGTGGGCAGCAGCCAAGGCAGCCGTGCTCAACAACACGCCGCTCCCTACAGGAACCACAGTTGGAACACTCAACGCCTACCGCTCCATATTGGAGAAAAACCGGGAGCGACTATCCAAAGAGCAAGCCACCCTCGAGAGACGCCTATCCGTGGCAGACCGATCCAGTGAACGATGGAGAGGCTCGCAAGGAAGCGCCTCTCGAAGCACTCAAGGGGCAGGCAAGCACCGATCAAGATTATCCAGGCTCTCAGAAGACGACGCCAGAGAAATAACGTCGAATCTGACCAAGTCCTTTATGACCACGGACACCGCAGGCATGCCACGGCCAAAAACCGTCGCAGGAGCGACCGCCAACCTCGCTGCATACCTCATCAATCAGCGCCCTGAAGGTTCCATGGCCCAAGCCCACCGAGGTGCCCTAGAAAGTCTCGCAATATTGGGAGACAATCTGGTCCCGCGGAAGGAAAAGACCACGTTGCAGGCCAGTGGCTCAAAGCATCTTGCGAGAGACGCTCGAGATGAAATTACCCAGAGCAGAATCGACAAAGCAAGGCGACGACGCGCCGCTAGGGAAGAATATGACAGCGACTCTTCGGATGAGAGTCAGGAGAACGACGACGAGCTAAGGGGAGCCGATTGTTTAAGCTACAAAATCTGTGAGGCGATGCCACGCAGAAAGTTCAAACCCACCCCTACTGACGCTGCCAAATACGACGGGCAGCAGGAGCCAAGGTCCTGGATAGACGACTATTTGCAGACTGTGATTCTGCACAAGGGGAATCAGATAGTAGCAATGCAATGCTTGCAACTTTACCTAAAGGATTCAGCGCGAGCCTGGTTAAGAGGTCTGCCGAAGGGCTCCATCAAATCATGGGACGACCTAGTAGACGCGTTCGTTGCCAATTTCCAAGCAACATACAAAAGGCCCGTCGGGATTGAGGAGTTACGGCATTGCCAGCAAAAGCAGAAGGAATCAATGCGCGCATACATCGGGAGATTCACCAAGCTCCTAAACGCTGCCGAAGATGTATCGGTCGACAGAGCAATCGACGCCTTCAGCGATGGCATCCAACGTGAAAGCTACATAGAAGAACTCGGGCACAAAAAGCCAAAAACCATAACCAAGTTAATGGAAATCGCCAACAGCTGGGCTGATGGCGAGGAAAAGGAAAACGTACGAAAGCCGCGACAACGCAGTGACGACGAAGACGATGACCAGCCGAGGCACGACTCGGGTGGACGAAGGGATCACCACAAGAAAAGGAAGAACCGCAGCTATGAAGACAGTAACCTGGTAGCCGCATGGGTACTCTGATCGGCAGGATGATCGATATGACGACAGACGAGACGATCGGCAGGACGGTAATCGGAACAACTCTGGGAACCGTGACAATTACAAACCACGACAACAGAGGACTCCCGAACTACCCTACGCTGAGCAGATCAACGCTCCCTGTTACTTGCACTCGTATGTTGATTCTAAGGATGGCAAAACGAAGTCAAGCCACTTGCTCAGAGACTGTAGGCAGTTCATCGACATGCAGAAACTCATCCAGCAGCAGCAACCACCACCACCACCACCACCACCTCCACCGCAGCATCAGGTCCAGCAGGCTCAACCTCACCAACCCAACGAGGCATTTCCACCACCACGTGGGCAGATGAGCATGATCCACAGAACAGGTGTTTCAAGAAGAGAAATGAAGAAGCTCACTTGAGAAATCAATCAGGCAGAAAGCATCATGGCGAACATCCCTGAATATGTCGAGTGGTCGTCTCAGAACATTACGTTCAGCCGAGCAGATCACCCGTTGACCATACCGAAACCAGGACACGCTGCCTTAGTAGTCGAGGCGCAGGTCGGGGGGTTCAAGATGAGCAAAGTCTTCATGGATGGTGGACGTGGACTAAACCTGATATTTCTCGACACAATCAGGAGTATGGGGATCACCATGAGAATGCTAGAAGAAACGAACACCTGCTTTCATGGGATTCTCCTCACTTCACTGGCGTACTCTCTTGGCAAAGTTTACCCAAACGTCGTCTTTGGCAAACCCGACAACTTTAGGAAGGAAAAGATCGAGTTTGAAGTCGTGAACTGGGAGTCACAGTATCACGCTATACTCGGGAGGCTTATGCCAAGTTCATGGCTGTACCACACTACGCATACCTCAAGCTGAAAATGCCTGGGAGCAACGGGACAAACATCACAGTCTATGGAAGTTTCTCACGCTCGGACAATTGTGATCGCGACTTTCAGAGGATCGCTGCAAAGTTTGGGCTGAAGCAGGAAATTACTGACCTTCCTTCCAAGTCATCATCACGCGATAATAAGGAAGAAGAACACGTCAGATGAGCGAAGAAGAAGCCAGCCGACCTTACTCTTGAAGCTTCGGCAGCACAAACTTCTGCAGCTAAAGCTTCGGAAGCACAAACTTCTGCAGCTAAAGCTTCGGCAGCTGATGGCACAGAAGACATAGGAGACAGCAAGACACTTACAATCGCTGTCCACACCCCTGGTGCAATCAACGACGCTTCGATAACCACTAACGTGGTGGATAAGCCAGAAGATGAGAAGAATGCCTTCCTTGCCTAAGCAATCTACTAGTGTTTAGTTTTCCCTTTCTTTTCAAGCAGGGCTCTTCCTTTTTCGCCCTTTAGTCCCGTGTTTTTATTATTAATGAGAACTTAAGTTTTGATTCCTTGAAAAGCATTGCAGTAAATCGGAGCACCTAAACCGCATCATCGTAAACCTTGCTTACGACCCCTGGCGGACGACGGTGCAACATAGTGCGCGGTGAAAGATCGTGCTCCGAAAAAAGCCTCTACGAGTGCTACAGGATGCAAAATAAACAAGGACACTAACTCTTCCCTCTGCTATAGATGCCTCTACGAGCGCCGTAAATAGCAAGAGTTCGGAAATACATATAAACACAACCCACGTTCGATATTTTACTTATGGAAATATCAAAGAACAACGGGCTCATTGGCAGAGTTATTGCACCCGATATATTCGGGAACTGCTGTCAAAACATACATCGGTTGAAAGCAAAGTTACACATACAACGGGTTTAGCAAAACCTGCAACACGAGCTGATCACTCAAAATAATTTGCTGACCAACGAATACACATACGTCTAAGCGGGCAATTAAGATTTGCTCCTTCAAAATTCGCCAACGGCATTAACACGGTAAAAGTACATATACATGTATCTACCGAAGAAAAAGTCTCGGCTAAACAATCCAAACACTTGGATGAAGTAGCCAAAATACCTATTTACAAAACAACCTTAACTCTGAATCACCCTTGCGGAGTCTCTCTTTCCTCAGGTACCTTTGAATCCTTTTCAAGCTTGTCGACAATTATATTGGCAGGCAACAATACCTTCGGATACAGCGCCTCCAAATCACCAACCGCATTGGCGATAGTCAGCAGATTCACTAAGGGATAACGTGCAAGGACAAGGGCAAGTGTAAATCTGGCCCCTGCAAAAACCTGAGCTCGCACCAAGTCTCGAATCTTCTTGGTATTCCCAAAGTCAGACATCAGAGTCAGCAGTGTAGGAGGGACCGCGTTCAAGGGGAACATCGTCCTCCAAATTACCCTCAGGGCTTTGTAGCACTTGTCGAAGAAATGGTGGACCTGTTGGACCCGATCCTAAAATTGTGCGACAGCCGAAGCCTTCGAGTGTTCCCGCCAGGAAATCTCTTCGGCTGATGATAGTTGGGTCAAAGCGTTCACACGCTCGTGAATCCGCTTGTTCTCTTCAGCACGGTTCAGAGCAATGACTAGCAAAGGAATCAACGGAAGATCAGGCAATGCATTTTTTACAAAAAGTAACGAGCACAAGGATCAGGGAACTTATAGTTTAAACTTTCAGTGGCTTTATGCAGTTCAGTAAGAGCATAGCGCTCTACGTCGGCTGCAATCTCGCCCTTCTTCTTGATAATGGCAGCCAAGGCATAGGTGCTGCGCAGATCCTTTTCTAACTGTGCGATCCGATCCTTCATACGTTGGATTCGATCATCTTCAGAAAGAGCACCCGAAGAATCATCAACAAATGCAGGCACTGGGAACACCTGCAAAGAAAGGCGTCAAAAGCATGATGGATCGCTTAGCATCAGCATCAGAAGGTACTCCCATCGGGAGAAGTGCAAGAGAAAATATCATAACAAGGGTGTACTAGCAACATTGCCAGCACGGAGTTTATTACAAACATAAGTTTTGCGACAGAACATTGTTTCACATCAGCTCAAAGAGAAGTTTGTTACAAAAATCAAAGGGCTTGGGTCTGAGTCGATAAACTGGGGCCAGCCGATGTCTTCCTCGATGAAACCAGCTCAAGGAGCTAGCGTGCACATTTAAGGGTTGACGTTTTGAAGACGCTCAAATCAATGAACCGCCCATCTTGCTCTTTCGGCAGCTCCTTAGACATCTCTTCGATATCGGCCTTGAAGCCATGACCCATCATAAGTTGGAAGGCTAGGAGGGCACCATAGGTACGCAAAGTGCGTTTGAATACCTCGATAACCTCCTTGGTGTCGACTGCGAAAGCGTCGATCAGCTGCCCCAAAGTCTTGTCTTGACTAATCTTGGGGAAGATCATCGAATGCATCCGCGCCATGGCGCCTTTCCCCTTTTCGAGGAGCTCCCGTGTAAGCTGGCGGGAGGCGAGAGTCATCGACACACCATTCACCGGCGAGTTGTTTGGAATCTTGTCCAAAGCATTGGCGGGGATGTCGGCAGCCTCTGCAAGAAAATGAGATAGGAAGAATTACTGGCAAAGAATCGAATTCGTAAGTGCAGCAATCGACATAGAAGCATAAAAGAAATTACCAAGCAAAGCCAAGGAAGACTGGCGAAGGAGTTCATCTTTTTCAGCTGCCCGAGCCACGGCGGCCAGCCTAGACGCTTCCTCTTCTTTCAGCTTCTCCTTCAGCTTGCCCAGTTCCTCCTTCAGGGAGTCGACCTCTTGGCGAGCTGCGGCCGCTATTTTGACTGCGCCGTCCAACTTTGAGGAAGAAGATTTAACTTCCTTCTGCAGCCGAACCTTGTTTGCCTCTAGGGAAGTAAATTGGGAGGCGAAGGCCTCCAAAGAGGATATAACGCCCCGTAGGTCCTTAAGGAAAGAGGAAAAGTAGATGTTTGACAAAGAATCATTAAACAAGGCACGCTCCAGGAAATTCGGGTTGTAATCAAAAAAAACTTAAAGGTCTTTCTGAAGGAAGAGTCGTGGCGGCAGTAGTTGAAGGAACATTTTTCCCCTTAGAGAGGGAGGAAGCAGTCGATACCTGAACCGCGGGGGCTGCCTTAGGAGCCGAAGCTTTGGAAGCCGCGACGTCCAGCGGAGCAGCGCCAGATTTGGCTTTCTTAGATAGAGGCTCAATGAAACCTTCGTCACTGCAAAAGGAAATGGCTGACAAGAATTATGAAAGAAATGCGAGTAGTAAAAGACAAAACATGAATTCAGAGAAGAAGGCATTTACATATCGAAGAGATCGTCTTCATCGGCAAAGCCGCCGGTTGATCTCTTCGCAGGCGAAGCTCTGGTCTCCTCCACAGCTGCATTAACAAAGGCATCACGATCAGCGTCATCATCACGCACTGATCCCTCTGTGTCGCAAGCATCATTGGCTGAGGAAGGAAGATTAGTGTGGACAGCTTCAGAATCTATCAGGTCATCGTGTTCGCTCTCTAGGCCTGTATACTCGGCAGTATGAAAGTCAGCAGGGACTGAGGAGCCTCTTCCCTCAGAAGTATCGTTTGGCGAATCACGCAAGTTTCCATAAACTATAGGGATCTGTCGAGGAAAAGAACGAATAAGAACAATAGTAATTATGTAGACTAAGTGGAGCAGAGTAATAAGAGTATGAGAAGGAAAATTACCTCTAACGGTGGATGATCGGCATCAAGAGGAGTATAAGAAGATATCAATGGGATCGAATCTTCTTGACTAAAGAGAGTAAGGCAACGGACTTCATCAAGTAGCTCCTTTTCCGATAGTTCAACAATATTTATCCTGGTTTCATCCTTTGGACCCGAATACAACCACATCGGACGAACTCTGGCCATGACTGGTTGGACTCGACGTTTCAAGAACACCGCTGCCACCTCTGTGCCGATCATAGTTTGACCATCGGCCTCTTTGATCCGAAGGAATTTGGCAAATAACTCGTCGGCTGCTGTCCTTTAGTCGGGAGAGAGAATGTTCTTCCAAGAATGCTTAGGCTTGGCTTCGAGGACGTCGGCAAAGCAAGAAAGCTGGGACTCGGTTGTTGAGGAATCCTTGACATAAAACCATTTCAGTCTCCATCCTTGCGCGGATTCTCTCATTGGGAAACTGAAATAGTTAACCTTTGAACGGACAACAAACCCCACTCCTCCGATGACAAAAGATCCATTACTACTGATGTATCTCTTTACGAAGAAGATCTTTTTCCACAGCCCAAAGTGAGGCTCAATGCCCAAGAACGCCTCACAGAGGGTGATGAACACAACAACGTGAAGGATTGAGTTAGGGTGAGTTGCCACAGTTGGATCTCATAAGTCCGCAGGAGACGATGAAGGAATTCGTGGGCAGGAAGCGAGAGACCCCGATACAAGAACGATAGGAACACCACGGTAAAACAAACAGGGGTATTGGGCCGAGAAATCGCACCTGGAAGAATCACATTCCCCTCGTCGGAGGAAATTAACCCGAGGCTTCGGGCCCTCTTCTCATCACGCTTCGTGATGGAGGACGTTAGCCAATCTCCAGGTTTGGCCATCAAGCTTGACGGCGCTGGCGGCGCCGAAGCTGGGGGAGGAGCATCTGGAGTGCTCCTCTTCGGAAGATTCGAGGAGGCTTTGGCGGCGGCGCCACCGCTCGTGGAACTGGCGACGGTAGCAAGGTTCTTCTTCTTCACCATTGCGGGATCTGGGGAAGATCAGAAAAGCGGTGGTGGCGGCGCAGCGGTTGCGAAGGAAAGAGGAAGAAGGAGGACAAGAAGATGCTACGGCAAATATGGGAGAAGATTAAAGATTTTCGTCCTTTGGAGATTTTAAAAGAGGGAGAGCTTGAGGACTGCGTGGGCACATGTCGTTGCTGCCAGTTCATTAAGGGGGCCTTTTTTCCATTGTTGATTGCGGAAATCAAGGAGGCGCCTTGGTAACTGTACGAGAAGGGTGGATATTGCTTAAAAATAGGGCCAGACAGAGAAAGAATGGGCCCAGCGGGTCGCGTCTTATCGGTCAAAATCAAGATGTCAGTAAACGTCAGCAATGACGTCGTGAGGAATGCTCGAAGCATTCGAAGGAATAAAAAAAGGTATCGGATGGTGAACTTGAGTCTATGCACGGATTGCGAGCATCCGCACTTAGACTCGGGGGCTACTCCCATCGGGAGCGCTGGACGCGCACCCGATAGAATGAAGACTCGAAGAAAAAAGATTGAAGAAAAAGATGATTGCTCAGCTCGAGTCTGCACCCGGTTGCAAGCACCCGTGCCCAGACTCGGGGGCTACTCCCATCGGGAGCGCTGGAAGCGCACCCGACAGAACCTTTTTGCACTCCAGGATCATGCCCGGGGACTCGATTCTGTGTAGGGTAACGTTGTTTTGCCGTCGGTAGTTAACCAGCAAAAGTTGGGCACGTTACTCATTATCCCTTGCGTACGGAAAATATATCGGATGACCTATGAAGACTTGCAGAAAAACTTCGGCAGAGCAAAACGTTCGAGTAGTACAGCTTGAGTCTACACACGGATTGCAAGCATCCGTACCTAGACTCGGGGCCTACTCCCATCGGGAGCGCTGACGCGCACCCGACAGAAGAAGATGATGCTGATTCAAGATCAGCAAGAACAATCGAGGAGAAGAACATTAAGAGGAGGCATGCTTCAGTCTCTACCCGAACTATTTTCGGCTAGACACTCGGGGGCTACTGACGTGGGCATTACCCTTCGGGTAACCGATATTGCCTTATCCTGTATAATCTAGTTGGAGGCCCATGAAGGCACTTGAAGGCAAGGCGGGCCACTTGGATGGCGCACCAGAAGATTCCTTGGCGGGCAAGACAAGGAAGCAGCCGAACAAGGGAAGTTTGGATTTAGAACTACTGTAAATCTAGTCGTACTCGGTTAGACCTCTTGAGACCTGGCCTCCTATATAAAGGCCAGGAGAGGGCTGCCGAGGGACACGATCAATCTTAGCAATCTTAGCCACCAAACGTCTAAAGCTAGGTTGCCGCGGCACTTAGCCTTTCGACGAGATCTCAGCCGAACCCTTCGGCACCCCATTCTAACCCAATATTCTCATAATCAATATCAGACAGGCAGGACGTAAGGGTTTTACCTCATCGAGGCCCCCGAACCTGGGTAAATCGCTCTCCCCGCTTGTCTGTGAACCGATGTCTCGTGTCAGATTACAGGATTCCATCAACCCTAAGCCCCAATCGGAGGGCATTGTCGAGGAGTACCCTCGACACCCGAAGCCCCCAAAGGGTTTCATTGTTATGTTCTCTGCCTTTTTGCAGCGTGGGTTTTCTCTTCCAGCCCACGAATTCCTCCACAACCTTCTTTCTTCTACGGGATCCAGCTCTGGCAGCTGACCCCAAATTCTATCCTCCACCTCTCCATTTTCATCATGGTATGCGAGGCATTCCTCGGCATTGACCCCCACTGGGGCCTTTGGAGGAAGATTGTCTATGTCAAGCACCACAACGGAGGTGAAGCCCCCCATGTGGTCGGTGGCATTGGTTTCGTTGTCAGGAAGGAAGTTAACTACTTCAACTTCCCGATGAGGGAGTCTGTCCAGGGCTGGCGACAAAAATGGTTCTATCTTAGGGACCGCCTGTCGACATTCTAAGATGTCCTCGAGACAGTGCCAAAGAAATCTTGGCAAAACACTTTGACTGCCGAAGAGAGCGAGGTAGCCGATCAATTGTACAAAAAGATCTTGGATCTGAAGAGTACAAGAGGTCAGACAATGAGTGGAACATGCAAGAAACATGGTGTCAAGATGTTAACACAAAAAGCTTTTGTTGGTCCTGATTTTCACACTAATAATCTTGGCTTAAATAAGGTTACAAAAGTTGGGGCGTTACAGATGGTGATGCACCGTTGGAAGATGCCAGAAATACTCCGTTGGATGGTAATGCTTTAGAGCGTCGCACAATGCGTCTAGATTCCGTTGGATCATCCGGCAACCGCTGCTTCATTAAATATTCCCTAAAAGGTTTAGTCCATAAAGGCTCGTGGAGAAGAACTTGTCGTTCGTGTCCAACATATCTTCGGCAGCGTCTTGGGGCGTAGCCCCCGAGTCAGCAGTCGATTTATCAGGAGGTGTCGAAGTCTTTATTTTAATAGACCATTGATTAATTACTTCATAACAGACTACATCTGGAATTGGCGAGCATGTGGAGCCGATATTTTCCAAGGCATCTGCTTCCTTGTTGCTAGCTCTGCCGATATTTTTTAACTCGCAACCTTCAAAGTTGGCTTCCATCGACTGATACATTTGGCCATAAGCGATCATGTTATCGCTGATGGCATCACAAAAATTCATGGACTGCTGAACCATGAGGTTCGAATCCCCATAAATATCCAAACGGGTAGCTCCACATGCCTCGGCCATGCGCATACCGTGCAATAATGCTTCATACTATGCTTCATTGTTTGTTGGCAGTGAGAAATTCATCCTCAGCACATACTTCATCTTGTCTCCTTGTGGCGAAATTAACACTACTCCTGCCCCTGCACCCGTGATTTGTTTGGAGCCATCAAAGTACATAGTCCAAGAACCTAACATATCTGGTGCAGCCGGAGTTTGCGACCGAATCCAGCCGGAGTTTGTGTCCTAGTGTATGTTGATGTTCAAGTTAATCACTATTTAGAGCAGTTCGATGCAGAGCATCTATATTGTAGAAAGAATCTGGAGACTTTAGCGCAAGCAACGATGTGCACAAAAGCTCCTACAAACAACTACCTACGAAAAAAGGAATTTAGTTTAAAATGCACCTGAGCTATCCATCGGAGAACTAAGAAATGTACCTTCTTGGCAAAGTGAGCATCATAGAAATGATATCAGGACTTAGATATATTAACTATTTATGTCAAACATGTACGAACGCAATCAGTGATTTAATAGACCAGCGCATGCATTCAGCAAAATACAAGCTACATAGTAAATACCCATCGAGCTTGTTGATGGAACTATATACTCTATCATTCTGTAAACAACACGGGTCTTCACTTACTAGATTTTCCACGTGTGCAGTGCAGCTGCGCAACCCAGTTGTTTGGTGGAGCAGAACCTTAGAACGGTTTGTTTTATTTATACTGCTGATCCTCTGCATGAAAGGTAGAATTACTAACGCTATACATGCATATGCATGTACAAGTGAAAAACTTCGTTTTTAAAAAATAGACTGACAATGATGTGGGGAGACTTCCAGTGCTCCACATGCCGACACCAATCCTCGTTAGTCGTACTGGGAACATGACTTTTTGTCAGCACTTCAGAAACTGGGACGCCATCAAAGTATTTTTTCTTCAGATTATGTCGAAACTGACGTACACCATTCTGAAGATTCTTGTTGCATGCACCTTTTACTGGTGACTGCTTTGTGTCCATTGAAAATTTGCCCTAGTGGTATGGAAGAACATGCATAAGAATGAAAATTTCTGAGAAATAAAAGCTTTATAAACATTAAAGGGAGGCAAAGGAATGCAGTTTGTAAATACCGCCATTTTTCCATAGAAGTGACACAGGAGCCCTGGGTATTGGCGGTACTTCTTCCAAAGCGTATATATAGGAATATGGTTCCTGATTGCAATGTTGCACTCAGTTACAAATTTTGCGCCAATAAGAGCTAATGTCGGCCTTGTCCTCCCTCTTGTTATTATCGGACGCAGCTTGGATCCTCAAGAACGGGTCAATTTGGTCAGTCCTTTCCCCATGTTCGCTCCCCTTACCGCTACACATATAAAAAACTGATGAGATAATAATGGTGTTACACCAAGTAGACTCTGTAAGGAACAGACAAATTACAGGAACGTGCCTTTATCAATAGTGCCATTCTTGGATGGCACCACAGGGTCCTCGTCCGCTTCATCTGAATCATCATTTTCACTACCCTGACCTATAGAATTGAATGGATCGTAGCGAACAAGAGGGGGGGTGAATGGCGCTACGGCAAGTTTTAGTCTTTTTCAATTTTTAGTGCAACATAAGGTAAAGGTGAGAACTTTAGCGATAGCGGTGATCCTACAATGATCCTAGGACAAGTGCAACAAGCAAAGGAATCAACAAGATAGTAAGAGTAAGGAGCGAGACAACCGGGGGCGCAGAGACGAGGCGAGGTTTGTTTCCCGCAGTTCCTTCCACAATAGGAAGTACGTCTGCGTTGAGGAGGTGCTAGTCTCACACAAGAGACTAGACGGCCACACCACGAAGGAAGGCCTCACCTTCTACCTCGAGAGAGCTCCACGAAGGTGCTCCCCCTCTTCCACTAAGGCACCGGTCGAGGCGGTGATTCCTTCACAAGGTTGGGGCGAGCTCCACACACAAGGATGCTCCCAACACCCTATGGAGCTAGTACATCACCAAGCTAGCCTCCATAGCTGCACATCTCCAATGTCCCACCATAGGAACCCTACCACCAAGATCCACTAAGGAATAGCTTGTATTGGTGAAATCTCTCTTGGTAGAACTATAGATCGGGGTGTCCTCCACCACTCCTCAAAGTTTGGGCAAGATTGGTTGGATGGTTGGGGAGATCCTCAAGGATTAAGCTCAGCAACAATGGAGGAGAGAGAGAGAGGAGAGATAAAATCGTGTTGGGGAAGAAGGAGCCCTTAAATAGGATCCTCCAAATCCAACCGTTATGTCAAGTTTTTGCCTAAGCGGTACTACCGCTTTGGGTAAGCGGTACTACCGCTCTGAGTTCGAATTCCCCAGATCTGGTCCACGTGGACGCAGAGCGGTACTACCGCTAGAGGTACCGCTCGAGGTACCGCAATGGGGTCCAAACCTTACTGGATCCAAAGCGGTACCGGAGAGGTACCAGAGCGGTACTGCCGTAACTAGTTTACGGTACCTGACCAGTACCATGAGTGGTACTACCGCTCGTAAGCGGTACTACCGCTCTAGGTACCGCAGAGGTACCGCAACTCGTACTGTGGGACAATGTCAGCGCAGAACTCAGAGCAGTACCGTGGGGCGGTACCTATAGGGGTAGAGGTACTACCGCTACAGGTACTGGTAGTACCGGCCTGGCTAAAACTGGTTTTCTCCCCTTTTTCTCTCCAGCCATGTCACCTCGCGATACACACACAAAACCAGAAAACCTATCAACTACGCTTCAGTCTTCCGATCTTGACGTGTCCAGCGAGATCACCGTGCACTTGCAAAACTAACAATGATACTCAAGGCACACGGTGAGATTACTCAAGTGTTGTCATCAAACACACAAAACTTGGGGTTTAACTTTGCTATTACAATCTCCCCTTTTTTGTGTTTGATGACAACACAAGACTTTACAATAACATATGATATTATGATGAGATACTTAGATTTGCAAAAACTCGACGGAGCTCCCCCTACACATGTGCATATCATGAATATGTATTTGAATACAAATACACATGTTCTAGAGACATCACTCCCTCTAGTTTTTACAAACCAAGCACATATGCAACATGGATAAATGACATGTTCAAGTAGCATATGCACAACATGGAGGCAACATAAGATCAGGCAAGGAGATTTGGGGGAAGTTATCATACCATAGCCTTGAGAATACCCAAACTCACCGTAAGATGCCTCCATAGGGTTGTTGATGTAGCCACAAGAAAAGATAAGCAACTAGAACCAAAAGGCTACAAACAACAAAGGTCCCCATCCACATAGGAACTTCTCCCCCTTTGGCATCGGAACACCAAAAAGGAGGGTAAAGAAACTAGAAGGATGGAGAAAAAGAACATACAACCAAGCTTGCAAAAACAAAGAGGGAAAACAAGCTTGAATGAGGTTCTCCAAAAACATGAAGAAAAAGAAAGCAAAGAAGAAGGACAAAAAGAAGATCACAAAGAAACACAAAGAACCGAAAAACTCCTCAAAGAGGGGGGGGGGGGGTTAGTGGCCGAAGCCACCGTGTAAGAGTATAGTAGTGTGAGGTCGCGTAGATGTATCTAGGACTCACAGACTACAACTCAACATGAAGCTCATAAGTCACTCAATTGACAAATAGCATATGTTTTGGATTTCTTTATGCATTATGGGGGGAGGGATAGCTCAATAGATTTAAACCGCACTCCCCCTATGTTCATGCGTGCCTTTCATCTAGATATAAAGGTTAGGAGTGGTATGTGCGCACGACGGTCAAGCAAAGTTCGATGGATCAATGATATTTAGCTCATGCCTCAACTCAATGAAACGTTTCTCATCCAAGGGCTTCGTGAAGATGTCCGCCAATTGCTCCTTGGTGCCAATGTAGGATAGTACAATATCTCCGCGAGCAATGTGATCTCAGATGAAGTGGTTCCGTATCTCAATGTGCTTCGTCTTGCCATGAAGAACTGGATTGTAGGCGATCTTGATTGCGCTCTCATTGTCACACAAAAGATGCACCTTGCTATAATCGAGTCCATAATCCCGCAAGGTTTGCCTCATCCACAAGATTTGAGCACAACTACTTGCCGCGGCAATATACTCGGCTTCCGCGGTGGAGATGGAGACACAATTTTGCTTCTTCGAGGATCAACACACCAAAGATCTTCCAAGAAAGTGACAAGCTCCGGATGTAGACTTCCTATCAACCTTGTCGCCCGCCCAATCGGAGTCGGTGAAACCAACCAAAGCAAAGTCCGTGTCCCTTGGGTACCATAGTCCGAAGTGTGGGGTATCAACTAAATATCGAAAGATCCTTTTGACCGCCACAATGTGGCTTTCCTTCGGGCTTGCTTGAAACCGTGCACAGATACCAACGCTCAACATTATATCCGGGCGAGAGGCACAAAGGTAAAGAAGTGAACCTATCATCGAACGATAGAGCTTGGGATCCACCACCTTGCCGGTCTCGTCAAGAGAGAGTTGACACTTGAGATGCATCGGAGTTCCAATGCCTTTGGCGTCCTTCATATCAAAACGCTTAAGCATGTCTTGGAGGTACTTTGCTTGATTGATGAAGGTGCCTTGTTGCATTTGCTTGATCTCGAACCCAAGAAAGTACTTGAGTTCACCCATCATTGACATCTCAAACCTATTTGTCATCAACATAGCAAACTCATCATTGAATTTTGTGTTAGTAGAGCCAAATATGATGTCATCTACATAGAGTTGGCATACGAAAAGCTCCCCATTGACTTTCTTAGTAAAAAGAGTGGGATCAATTTTCCCCACTTCGAAACCACAGTCTTCAAGCAACTCCTTTAGATGCTCATACCAAGCTCTAGGAGCTTGTTTGAGTCCATATAGGGTCTTTTTGAGCTTGAAGACATGGTCCGGGAAATGGGGGTCCTCGAACCCCGGGGGTTGCTTCACATATACTTCCTCATGTAGAGGACCATTAAGAAAAGCACTCTTAACATCCATTTGTTTCAACTTGAAGCCATGATGAGAGGCAAAGGCCAAAAGGATACGGATGGACTCAAGCCTTGCAACGGGTGCAAAGGTTTCACCAAAGTCCACGCCTTCGACTTGAGAATAGCCTTGTGCCACCAATCTTGCTTTGTTGCGGATGACCATGCCTTTTTCATCTTGCTTGTTCTTGAAAACCCATTTGGTGCCGATAACATTGCGGCAATGATCGGGTCGCTTCATGAGAGTCCACACATCATTCCTCTTGAAGTTGTTGAGTTCCTCTTGCATTGCATTCAACCAATTGGGATCTTTGAGGGCTTCATTGACTTTGAGTGGTTCCTCCATAGAGACAAAGGCGTGGTGCTCACAAAAGTTTAGTTGCCTCCGGGTGGATACTTTGCTCTTTATATCACCAATGATATTATGCAAGGAAAGAGACTTGAGACGCAAGTGTCTTGTAGTAGGGTCTTCACGGCGAGTGTCGGCTAAAGGAGAAGATTATTGTGAGTCCTCTTGGCCTTCATCACGGTTTAGGTCCTTGCCTTGACCTCCATTGTTGTTGAGAGAGGCATCATCATCATCATGAGAGCCGGATGGCTCGGGGGTACTAGGAATAGTATTGTCCATAAAGATTATCCCTGAACCACTCGGAGAAGAAATTGAAGCTTGGCCTTGGTCATTTGATGTTGGTTGTTGTGGTAGATGAGCTTGCGGTGAATGTTGTTCTTGAGCTTGTTGAGGTGAACTTGGACTTGATTGTTGTTGTAGTTGTCGAGGTTGAACTTGAGGTTGTTGTAGAGGTTGACTTGCATTTGTGAGATCAACGGAAGAAGCTTGGCCTTGTGGTGTAGATGGATCCACTTGGGTGGAACTTGGTACTTCCCCGATACTCATAGAAGGTAGCTCTTGAGGTCGGCGAATGCCAAAACCCATCCTTCCTATGGTATCCGGGGGAATTGCATCTCCTTTCTCACAAGAAGCACTTTGCTCCTCCAAAGATCTATCATCTTCATCGAATGTCACATCACAAGATTCTACAACTCGCCCACTTGACTTGTTGAAGACTCTATAGGCGTGAGAATCCGTAGCATAGCCAATGAAAATTCCTTCTTGAGCTCTTGAATCAAACTTAGATAGGCGTGTGTCTTTGACAAGCACATAGCATTTGCATCCGAAGACCTTGAAGTATGACACATTTGGCTTGTTTCCGGTGAGGATCTCATATGGTGTCTTCTCAAGACCTTTGCGAAGGTAGAGACGATTAGTAGCGTGGCATGCGGTAGAGATAGCTTCCGCCCAAAAATTGTAGTTAGACTTGTATTCCATCGTCATGGTTCGAGCGGCTTCGATCAAGGTTCGATTATTCCTTTCGGCGACCCCATTTTGTTGGGGAGTATATGGTGTGGAGTATTGGTGTTGGATTCCTTCTTCGCCGAGGAAGTCATCCAAGGTGTAGTTCTTGAACTCCGTTCCATTGTCGCTCCTTATTGCGAGGATCTTGTTGTCGTACTTGCGTTGAACTTGGTTGGCAAACTCCATCATGGTCCGTTGAGTCTCACTCTTGTATTTGAATTAGAATACCCAAAAATAGCGTGAATAGTCATCAACGATGACGAGGCAATACTTCTTTCCTCCAAGACTTTCATGAGACGGTGGACCGAAGAGATCAACATGTAGGAGCTCCAAGCATCTTGTGGTAGAGATGATAGTCTTGGCCTTGTGAGGAGATCCATGCATTTTTCCTTGTACGCAAGCCCTACAAAAACGATCTTTGCAAAAAGAGACATCTTCTTTTAGTCCGAGAATGTGGCCACCCTTGTGGAGACTTTGCAAAGTCCTCATGTTGACATGGGCTAGTCGGCGATGCCATAACCAACCCTTGTCACCTTTAGCGAATAGGCAAAGAGCGGAAGATGTTGTCTTTCCGGAGAAATCGACAACATACAATCCGTTCTCTACATATCCAACAAAAGCTACATTGAGTGTCTTGCTCCACAAGAGGACCACCATATGTTCATCAAAGAATGTGCATAGACCCATACGAGCAATTTGATGAACGGAGAGTAAATTGTAACCAAGGGTCTCGACAAGGAGGACATTCACAAGTGAGATGTCGGGTGTTACCACCACCTTGCCAAGACCCAATACCTTAGATCACGTGTTGTCGCCATATGATACGGTAGAGTGAGAAGGCTCGAGGTCGACAACAATATTCTTGCTTCCGGTCATATGACTTGTGGCTCCACTATCAACCACCCACTTAGCGCCACCGGAAGCATAGTCCTACAAGGAATCAAGTCTTGGATTTAAGTACCCATTTTTCAATGGGTCCTAGCATGTTAGTAACAAGGGGTTTGGGAACCCAAATAGTCCAATCAACATTGTCCTTTTGAGGACCAATAAAGCGAGCACGAATATGTCCATAGTAATCAACAAAAAGAACATGAGAATGGTTGTTAGAGCCGGCGAAACCCTTCGAGGCGGAGTTGGGTACTCCATCCCTTCTTGAGCTAGCATTGCTCTCTTCAAGGTTGATCTCCATGTTCTCCTTGTTCTTCTTCTTCTTGGTCCTCTTATTCCTCTTCCTCTTTGGCTTGATAGTCGCTCCTCCTTCATTGCAAGAGCCCTCTTTGGCTCCATCTTTAGCTTCAATGACTCCTTCCAAGTACTTGGCTTGAACTTGGAGTCTATCAACTTTGGCCTTCAAACGATTGACTTCATCTTCATGCTCCGGGTGAGGATGGCAAATATCAAACACTTGGACTTCCTTTGCCTTGTTCACCCGGAAGTGTTCCATCAAAGCTTCTTCTTGGAGAGCGTTCATCTTCATGAGTATGCGCTTGTCACTCTCCATCTTGGCAATGTCACTTTCATGAGTGCAACAACACGGTCCTTGCTCAAAGGGAAATGCACCTTCAATGCTTCCTCTTGCATGGAATTGACCTCCATGAGCTTGGCTTCCCTTCTCTTCAAGGTGGCTATTTCTTCCTCATGATCACAACAAGTGGCCTTCTCCTTGCTCATGCGGAGACACTCCACCAAAGACTCTTCTTGCATGTTACTCAAACTCAATAGCTTGGCCTTGGTGGCCTCAATAGTGGCAATTTCTTCCTCATGGTTGCAACATGAGGTCTTCTCCTTGCACAAGCGGTAATATTCATCCAAGGCTTCTTCTTGTAGAGCATTGAACTCCAAGAGAAGAGCATTGTGCCTCCTCAAGGAAGTAACTTGATCAACAAGCTCATCATGACAAGAGTTGGGGTCTTCATCATCTTTCTCCTTGTTGGCTTCCTCGAGAGAGAGCATCTTATTTTTGAGCTCACCCATCAAACCAAGAGTATGGTCTCGATCCTTGGTGAGTTGAGAGACAATAGCTTTGTTGGAGTCTTCAAGGACGATGACACTAACTTCAAGAGACATGCGCAGATTTCGTTCATATTCAAGCTCTTCTTTGAGAGAGGCAATCTCATTTCCGCTTCCCTTTCCAACCTCTCCCTCTCCTCTATAAGATCTTGTGCCGCACCAAGTTGGGCTAAGACAGCCCCAACATGAGTCTTGGTATCCTGTTTCATGTTAGTGAGAAAAGAATCCAAACCCATAATCTCACGTTTAACGGTGAGACTAGTGGCATCATCAATATATAAGGAATTAGTCGAAGATGATGGTTTGGAAGGGGATTTTACCTCCATGGATACCTTTGCCATAAGGCAACAAGCATTGTTGGTGACGAGGTTCTCATTAGGAGAGTCGAAGAGGGAGATAGAGGGAGTGGAAATGGCGATGGCGGCCACTCCCTCTCCTTCCTTGTTGGAGCGCTTGTCCTCATGTTCTTCATCCTCATCGGAGGAGTACTCTTCTCGAATGATGAAGGCTCTAGGCTTCTTGGTGAAGGAGACCTTGTCGTCATCGGACTTTGGGGAGAACTTGGAGAATCCTTTGGAGAGTGACTTGAACTTTTCCTTGCGGATAAGCCTTTCACCATGATCTTCTCTTCTCTCAAACATACAATCCGCGACAAAATGATTCTTGTCGCCGCAATTGTAGCATGTTTTTCCCCTTTGCCCCTCCCTTGGGCTCTTGGAGAAACTTCTTGGAGAATCACGTCATCTTCTTGGTCTTGTGCTTCGGGACATGTTTCCATCCAAAAATTTCTTGGCGGCGAGAGCCATGTGCTCATGATAATTGACCTTGAGATCATCCGGTCCCCACTCAACGGGATCCTCATCGCTTTCACTAGTCTCATGTACCTTCATCTTCAATGCAAGGTTGGGCTTGCGGGAGTTGTGGGCGCGAGCAACGAGATCCTCCGCATTCTTCTTGGAGATGTCCAAAGCGATGACTTCGCTAAGAACTTCATCGGATGTCATAGCACGGAAGGAGGCGTTTTTGCGGATGGCCGTCAACTTCACTTCCTCATAAGGGAGGAGAGCGTTGTAGATCTTTTGCTTGATCCAATGGTCATCGACAAACGTTGCTCCAAGATCTTGCATTTGTACGGCAAGAGCGATGAGGCGCCGATACATTTCTTCGGGGGACTCTCCTTCAATCATGACGAAGTTGTCGGCCATGTTGTTCACTTCATCAAAACGAGAGCTTTGGATGCTTGCATTTCTGAGGAAGAGCTTCTCAAGTTTATCCCATGCTTCCTTGGCGGTCTTGAGCGAGCGGATATGAGCGCGGTCCTTGGGCGTGATGGCCATGTGAATCATGTTGATGGCGGTGGCATTGAGTTGGTCAGCCACCACATCTCTTCTTGTCAAGATCTTTGGGTCTCGTGGTGAGTAGCCCTCCTCGATGATACGCCAAAGCTCGGTAGATGCGCTGCGCACATGAGAACGCATTAAGAATTGCCAATTTTCAAAGTTGTGTGACTCAAGTAACGGTGGTGAACCATGCGACAACATATGTGGCATAGGTATTGGAACGTTTATGGTGTAATCATTTGGTGGTGGCACCGCATGATTGTCGTGGTATCGTCACGGCATATGCCATAGGGTGGCTAAAGAGAGTGGTTCCTAGATGATCTCACGGCGGTATCCGGATGCGGGTATGGGGACGAGCGACACGGCGACGTACCCAGGTTCGAGGCCCTCCGATGGAGGTAACACCTCTACTCCTGCTATGAGTGTATAAGATGATCACACAGTACAGTGGTGCTCCTAGAGCTGTGTCCGACTGCTCCTGGGAGGCTAAGGAAGACGATGGTCTCTCTCACAGGGCAGCGCTAAGGGTGGAATGAAGTGAGAATGATCGATCCCCTGCACGAGAGGGGGTAGTGCGGCTTATATAGGCACCGGCACTTTACATAAAATACCCTATAGTCTACTGGCCAGCTTGGCCGGCTCCGGCTTCCACTCCTTCCCGAGGTACTGACGTCAGTAGCCGTTGAGGCCTCATGGCCTGTCCCATCCGGCTGCTGAAGTCAGCGGTATGGAGAGGAAGCGTCCCTGTCGCCATCATGTCCTGTAGCCGGTACGGATCGTCGTAGGCCATGATGGCTTGTCCGGCGCGTGGCACTGTTGCTCCACAGTGCCCCGCGCTTTACGGGAGATGAGGTCAGCGTGGACCTGCGAACCCGGACCACCTACCCAGTTCCTTCCAGTGCAAGACTCGCCAGCCTCGAGTCGGTCTGAGGTATAAATCCCAGTCGGATATGGCTTGTAGAAGCCGACCCAGCTACAGCGCTGGTAGCCGCAGCCAGGCCGACTAGGACTTAGAGCCAGCCGGCTTCCGGACCAGCCGGCCACGGCTCCAGCCGGCTGCTCCTCAGCCGGCCTTTGCCGCGAGCCGGCTAGTGGCCAGCCGGCTGCTCCGCATCCATTGCCCTACCCGGGGTCTTCCCCCCCCCCCCCGACATTAGCCCCCGAAGCTGGCAAGGTCCTGTGTTAAGAAGGACCTAGGCAGGTTTTCCTGGCTTTTAGATCTCTTGAATATGTTTGACGGCATTCGGAGGGGCCGGCTGAGAACTCCCTTTCAGCCGGCTGCGCCCTCATCCGGCTCGTCTCGTCCGGCTGCTCCTAGCCGGACGCTATTTTCTCTTGCAACTTTCGCTTTTTCACAAGTCTTGGCGACGCCTCCGCCTTGCTGGGAAAGTTTGGGGCCGGATTGAATTTAATGTCCGGCTCCGGCTTGGGTACGCCGGATTCTCCGCCGCCTCGGGTCCTGCGCCTGACTTGACTGGTCTGACGTCAGGCTGCTGCGGCCGTTTCGTCTGGTCACATCGCTGTCTCCTCCGGATCCGGTGCGGTCGTGGGAGACGTGGTGTGGCAGTTTTCAGTAACTGCAGCGGTCGTGGGAGACGTTATGGCGCAATAAATCCGGGGGACGTGGCCACGATTGCCACTTGGAGGCCAACCGCCCGCTGCGGGCGGCTATAAATGCCGCGGGGGAGGGTACCGAGGCGGCCACTGCCCACTTCGTCCTCCCCGCACTTCGTCCTCTCGCGTTCTCTTCCTCGCACTCGAGCTCCTTGCTGCTCCGGCGGATGTCTTCTCACTGGCGAACTCCGGTGAACACATCTCTGCCGATCCACCGCCGCTACTCCGACAATCCGGCGCCACGGGGCCGCGCGTGTCAACGGTGCGTCCTCCGCCGCCGCCGTCGCGAGGTTCTTCTTCCCCCTTTCGCCTCTCTTGGTCTTCTTCCTCCTCCTCTTCATCGATGGCTCAAGTGAGCGGATCTTGGAGGGGGTCCTACATGAGGGAGGATGACATTGAGCGCTTGGTGCGCCTCCGCCGAATCCCGACGACGGTGATCACGAGGGCACCCGGCGCGGAGATAGAGCCCAGCCCGGAGCCCGGCGAGCGCGTTGTCTTCGGCGCGCACTTCGACCGCGAGTTGGGCCTGTCGGCTTCCAACTTCTTCCGCGACTTCCTCGACTATTTCGGCCTGCAGCCGCACCACCTGCCGGCCAACGCCTGCGTCCTCCTCAGCTGCTACGTGGCTTTCATGGAGGCGTACGCCGGCTTGTGGCCGGACCTCGACTTCTGGAGCCGCCTCTTCTACATCAAGGCGCAGACGACTGACGGCCACCTGCGGACCTGCGGCGCCGCCTCGATCTACTCCCGGCCGGGTACGCCTTTCCCAAAAATCCCAACAGTTGACTCGGTGAAGAACTGGCAGATGTCATTCTTCTACGTGCGCAACGAGAACCCGGCCTTCGACCGGATCAACTTGCCGGAGTACAACCTGGCGCCGCCAGTCGGCCGGATCAACTGGGGCTATAACGCCCGGACCACGGACCCAGACGCGGAGGTGAACCAGCTCTGGGATTTCCTGGGGGCCTGCGTCTCTGGGGGCCGGCTGAGCGCCGAGGACCTCTTCTGCACCTACGCCGAGCGCCGGGTGCTGCCGCTCCAGCTGCGCACCCACAAGATTGGGCATATGTCCGGCCGGTTCGATCCGACCCGGACGTCCAAGGCGGAGCTCTCCAAGGCCCAGGTGGCCCGCCGGGTGAACAACATCACCAAGGCCAACATGCCCGAGGTCTGGGACTACGGGCTGGTGCCCTACAGCCGAGCGTAGCCGCCTGAGCTGGTAAGTTTTCGTGCTTTGGCCGACTTCCGGCTTGCGGCTGCATGGCCGACTTTGCTTTCTTGCCGACTTCCGGCTTGTAGCTTACTCATCTTTGTTTTGTCTTCAGCTTTTTGACCGCCAGGGCATCGAGGACGGCGACCTGGCACAGAAGGTCTGGACGCCGGATCACGCCGATCCGGCTGACCAAGCCGGCGATCAAGCCGGCGACGACGAGCTACCGCAGGCGCCTGACCAAGGCGGCCAGGGGGAGCACAACCCGCCCCCTTCGCCAGAGCAGCAGCAGGAGGACGAGCCGACGACGTCCACCACGGGGCCAATCCCGGCGGTGCCTCTACGCATGAGGCCGCCTGGCGCCTCGGCGACCTCGGCGCCCAAATGGAAGAAGCGGGCCAGCAACCGCTCCACCGCCGCCTTGGAGGCGAAGGTGAAGAAGCAGCGCCGGCAGCAGCCCAAGAAGGTTCCGGAGCAGGCCGGGTGAGTTTTCCTCTTCTCCGTTGTTTGATTCCTTTTCTTTCCTTTGTCTTTGTATTTATTTTTTCTTATTTGTCCGACTAGGGCTCCCATCAAGTTTGCCCCGGGCGGTGGCTCTCGGCAGGCTCCCCGCGTCGTGTCGCCGCTTCCGCGGCAAAGGAGGGAGCCGACGCCGCAGCCTCCAGCGCGTGCGCCTACGCCGCCCCCCATCATTGTGCCGCCTGCGGGCACGCCGACTTCCGCGGGGGCATCCTCTTCCGCTGTGCCTCTTGCTACAGCGCCTGGATGCGGCGCTCAGGGTGAGCCGGCGCGCCGACCGACTCTCGACGACATGTTCCCGCGCCGCGCCCGCCTTCTGGACCCAGCGGCTGGAGCTAGCAGGGGCATGCCGCCTGCAACCGGAGCTGGAGCCGGCGGGGCTGCGCCGCCTGCGGCTGGGATCGGTGGAGCCGCGCCCAGCGTGGTGGTGTTGGAGGAGAGCCCGGAGGGGGCACCTCAGGCGCCGGAGACGGCTGCCCCGACCGGGCCGACTGCTTCTCATGAGGCGCCTCCATCTTCGGAGCCGTCGAGGGAGGAGCCGGCCAGGCAGGAGCCGGCTAGGCAGGAGCCGGCGAGGGACGAGCCGGCGCGCACAGGGGACACCGGCTCGCGGGCGCTGGTGAGGAGGACGGGCCCGTCGGCGCCGCTTGAGGGCCTTCACATGGCCAAGGGCGCCCGGCTTCTGAACGTGGCGTCCGCCTCCGACTCCAGCCTTGGCTCGGCTGGCACTATGGAGCAGGCGTGGCACAACGCTGATGCCTGCGAAGTGACCAGCCGGGAGGGGAATCCGGGCGTGGCGCCGATGAAGCTGTTCTTCTCCGGCTTCCTCGCCAACCTCAAGGCCAGGGCCGCCGAGACCGCCGCCAACCTCGCCAAGCTGGAGGAAGCTGACAAGGTAAGCGCCTTAGCTGTTTTGCAACTTTGTTACTATCCGGCTAGCCCTCCGAGGCATGGGCCGGCTGCTTGGAGCCGGTCCGGGTTTCGCTTTAGATATCTGATTATGTTTCTTCTCAGACGGTTACGGAGCGGCGTACCGTCTTGTACAATCGGGCCGTCACCCACTACCACAAGGCCAAACTTGAGCGGGCCGCCTTGGCTCGCGAGCTGGAAGCCGTCAAGGGTAGGGTTTTCTCCTTTTGACTTGATTTCTTTCTCTTTGATCTTGTTTGACTAACGCTTTTTTCGGCCGACTTGCAGTTGAAGCCGCCAGGGTTCCGCAGCTGGAGGCGGATCTCCGGGTCGCCCGCGCCCAGTGCGCCGAGAGCGAGGAGGCGGGCCGGTCTGCTGCCGCCAAGCTCAAGGTGGCGGAGGGGGAACTGGCGCGGCTGCGCCGGCTAGAGGCCAATCACCTCCAGGAGCTCGCCGCCCTCAAGAAGACTGAGGAGGATAAGGTGGAGGGCCTGAGCAAGCGGCTGGAGGAGGTGGAGAAGCAGCGGCTTGCGCTTCACCAAGAGGTGACTGCTAAGTCCGTAGAGCTGTCGGCCACCGCCAAGCGGTGGGTGGAGGAGATTGGCGCGCTCAACCGCGGCTTGGCGGGTGAGTCTGCATTTTCTTTCTTCCTTCCCTTTGCCGGCTTTCGGCTGTCGGCTGCAGGCTTAGGTTGGCAGCCGGCGGCAGAAACTGATTTTTTCGCTATCTTCATCTTCGGGCTGGGGGCAGTCGGTTCATGCCGGCTGCCGCCAGGCTTTTTTCTTTTAATCTTCGAAATCTCCATCTTCGGGCTGGGGGCAGTCGGCTCTTGCCGGCTGCCGCCAGGCCTACTTTAGGACTTCGAAAATTTGCATTTTCCAGCTTTTTTGGGCTTTGATAGATTTCTGACGCATTTCTTCTTTGCAGCGGCCTTCCCAGAGGCGCAAGACGCGGCGCTAGCAGCCATTGGTGCTGCGCGCGATACTAGGAGGCGGGCGACCGGCGAGGGCAGCGCCGAGTACTTCACCATGGAAGACTACATGGCATCCATGGCCGCCCGCGTCGAGCACGTCACCAAGCTCGGCTGGGAGCTCCGGAAGGCGGCGGAGGAGCTGATCCGGCTGCTGTTGCCGACAGAGACGTTGCCGCAGGACCTCTCCAACCTCATCTCCTGGCTAGAGAGGGCGCCTGACCGCTTCCTCGACTGGAAGGAGTCCGCCGCGCGCGCTGGAGCCGACATGGCGCTGTCCTTCGTGCTCTCCTGGTACAGCGAGGTCGACCTCGAGCAGCTTGAGTGCCGGTGGGCTGGCATGGAAGATTCGCTCCCGGCTGAGACCAAGACAACCCGGCTTGCCCGAGCCTGCGCCATTGCCGACTTCGTCGACAAGGGCATCTTCATCCCGGACCCGAACCCGCCGTCAGAAGACGAGGGCGAGGAGATGGAAGACGAGGAGGCGGAGGATATGCTTGAGGATGACCCGGCAGCCGGCTCCGCTGATGCTCCTCCGGCTGGTCATAATCCAGCCGGTGCTTAGTTGTTCCTTTCTTAGGCATTACTTTTGCAAAACAATCCATTAAATCCCCGGGATGCCGGGTGCATATGTATGAATATTATTATCCTTTTATTATGTCACACTTTAATGTGTTTGTTAATCATTTGTGTGCCGGCTTGCTTTCTTTCGACTTGTTCGCTTTTTCCCATCCGCCCCACTCTTTGGCTTTGCTCTTGCCGATCGTACGTCCGACTTGCGATCCGTCGCCGGATCAAGAGCGGGCCGCTGGGTGAGTCCGATAGTATTTCAGTCGAACGAGCCGAGTTCGGCAATTCGGCACTTTTATGAAAAGTTGCAAGTCAATTCGCTTTCACTCTTTCCCTTAGTCGTCTTTCGCGTACCGGCCCCCTAGGCCTTACTCCCGCCAGCCGGACAGCCGAGTTGCGGTCTGTAGCTGGATCGGAAGCCGGCTGTCGAAAACCGGATCACGTTACTTAGCCGGCCGCGTGAGAGGGTGTTAGCCAATCGGCGAAACAAAGTAGAGTACGCGAAAAACTTGTCGGAAACGGCGCTCTTGGCGCTTGCTTTTTCATAGCTTACAAAAGGAGTACAAGGGATACATACATTCCTGCTCTCAAGTGTAAAATGGGCGGAACAAGTTGACATTCCAGGGACGTTTAGTCTCCTCGTCAGCCTTGTCCGGCTTGTTCTTTCTGGCCTCTTGGGCATCTATGAGATAGTAGGAATCGTTGCCTACTGCCTTGCTCACGATGAAGGGACCCTCCCATGGGGATGACGGTTTATGCTGTCCGGCTGTCTGCTGGATCAGCCGGAGCACTAGGTCTCCTTCTCGGAATGCTAAGGGCTGGACCTTCCGGCTGTGATAGCGTCGGAGGCTTTGCTGGTAAATGGTGGATCTGGACGCAGCCAGCAGCCGGGCCTCTTCGACCAGGTCGACTCCATCTTCGCGAGCTTCTTTAGCTTCAGCTTCTGTGTAGAGCTTGATCCTTGGCGCGTCGTGCTCGATATCAGTCGGCAGGACGGCTTCGGCCCCGTATACGAGGAAAAATGGTGTATAGCTGACTGAGCGGTTTGGCGTTGTGCGCAGGCTCCATAATACATTGGGCAGCTCTTCAATCCAGCAGCCGGCTGCTCGCTCGAGCGGCTCCACCAGCCTGGGCCGGATGCCGGCTAGGATCAAGCCGTTGGCCTTCTCCACTTGTCCATTGGACTCCGGGTGCGCCACGGATGCTAAGTCCATTTGGATCCCCATTTCTTTGCAGTAACGCTTGAAGATGCCTTCGGCAAAGTTGCTGCCATTGTCGGTGATGATGCTGTGGGGGTAGCCGTATCTCACAATGATTTCCTTGAGGAATGTGACGGCTGTGGAGCCGTCCAGCTTCTTGATTGGCTTGGCTTCGATCCACTTGGTGAATTTGTCAATCATCACCAAGAGATGTGTCATGCCGCCTCGCGCCGTTCTGAACGGGCCCACCATATTCAAACCCCATACGGCAAATGGCCATGTGATGGGGATGGTTTTCAAGGCGGAAGCCAGCGAGTGCCTCTTCTTTGCGAAGCGCTGGCAGCCGTTGCACTTCTTCACTAATTCTTCTGCGTCTCTGAGCGCAGTCGGCCAGTAAAAACTGTGCCGGAAGGATTTGGCCACTATGGCTCTGGATGAGGCGTGATGGCCGCACTCTCCTTGATGGATTTCCCGTAGGAGTTCAATCCCTTCAGCCCGCTCGACACACCGCTGGAACACCCCACTTACGCTGCGTTTGTACAGCTGGTGGTTGATGATTGTATAGGCCTTGGCCCTTCTCTCAATCTGCCTGGCCTGGACTCTGACATCAGGCAGCACACCGTAGGTGAGGTAGGAGAGGAATTCTTGTGCCCATGAAGGTACGCATCCTATCTCGAATACGCTAACCAACAAGGCCTCCTGCGTGGGAGCTTCCAGATTCGACTGCATGGTCGCCGGGTTCGGCTTGCTAACCGGCGGGTTCGGCTTGCTAGCCCCCGAGTTTGGCGATGAAGCCCCCGGGTTGGACTGAGAAGTCCCCGGGTTCGGCATGGAAGCCGGCAGGTTTGGCTTGTTAGCCCCCGACTTGGGCGGTGAAGCCCCCGGGTTTGGCTGAGCAGCCCCCGGGTCAGCCGGCACGAATATTGAATCCGAGTCCGGTGACGGTATGATGGACGGCTTCTTGAGAACCGCCAAGGCGACACCCGGCGGAATAGCTTGCCGGGTTGAGCCGATCTTATATAATGCGTCAGCCGCCTCATTGTTTGCCCGTGGCACATGGTGGAATTCACAGCCGTCGAAGAAGCCGGATAGCTGCTGGACGTGGAAGCGGTACGAGGCCATGTTGGCGTCCTTCGCGTCCCAGTCGCCAGATGCTTGCTGTATGACCAAGTTGGAGTCGCCAAAGCAGAGTATGCGACGCACGCCAATCTCCTTAGCCAGCTTCAGCCCATGGATGAGCGCTTCATACTCCGCCACATTATTGGATGCGGCGAAGTGGATCTGTAGGACGTAGTCCAGCCGGTCTCCTTTAGGAGAGGTGATGACGATGCCGGCTCCCAAGCCGTTGCGCATCTTCGAGCCGTCGAAGTGCAGCTTCCAATGTGTGGAATCCGGCACAGGTGGCAGGTATTGCATCTCGGCCCAGTCGACGAAGAAGTCCGCTAGGATCTGCGACTTGATGGCCGTGCGTGCCTCGTACAGGATGGTGTGGGCGGCTAGCTCCAGAGCCCATTTGGCAACCCAGCCGTTGGCGTCCTTGCTGCCACTGATTTCCGCCAAGGGCGCTGTGGCAACCACCTTGATGGGGTGCTCTTGGAAGTAGTGCTTGAGCTTCTTGGCCGCCGTGTACACACCGTAGGTGACCTTCTGGTAGTGGGGGTAGTTTTGCTTCGACTGGGAGAGCACTTCGCTGAGGTAATAGACCGGGCGCTGAACCAGCTGTTCCCTGCCGTCTTCTTTGCGCTCCACCACCAGGACGACGCTAACCACTCGATTGGTGGCTGCGATGTACAACAGCATCAGCTCCATTGAAGCCGGCGTTGCGAGGATTGGCGCGGTTGAGGGCACGCGCTTCAAGTCACGTAAGGCTTCATCCGCCTGCGGTGACCAAATGAACTTGTCCGACTTCTTTAGTAACTGGTACAGGGGCAGTGCCTTCTCCCCCAGCCGGCTGACGAAGCGGCTCAAGGAAGCCAGGCAGCCAGTG
This sequence comes from Lolium perenne, assembly GCF_019359855.2. Classification (NCBI taxonomy): domain Eukaryota; kingdom Viridiplantae; phylum Streptophyta; class Magnoliopsida; order Poales; family Poaceae; genus Lolium; species Lolium perenne. Next base: position 118,803,331 of record NC_067249.2, read on the forward strand.
AACTTCTGGACGTCCTTGAGGCACTGCGGCAGTTCCATCTTCTCCAGGGCACTGATCTTCTCCGGGTTGGCTTCGATCCCTCGCTGAGAGACGAGGTAGCCAAGGAGTTGGCCGGATGGCACACCGAATGTGCACTTGGCCGGGTTGAGCTTCATCCGGAATCTTCGCAGATTGGTGAAGGTCTCTCTCAGATCGTCAAGGAGGGTAGTCGTCTCCTTGGTCTTTACAACGACATCATCCACATATGCATGAACGTTTCTGCCGATTTGATCCTGCAAGCATTTTTGCATGCACCTTTGGTAGGTGGCGCCTGCATTTTTCAAGCCGAACGGCATAGTCGTGTAGCAATAAGCCCCATACGGGGTAATGAACGAAGTCTTTATTTGATCATCCGGATTCAAAGGAATCTGGTGGTAGCCTGAATAGGCATCTAGAAAAGACAACAGTTCACAGCCGGCAGTCGAGTCTATGACTTGATCTATGCGCGGCAGGGGGAAGGGGTCCTTCGGGCACGCCTTGTTCAGGCTGGTGTAGTCGATACACATCCGCCAGGAGCCGTTCTTCTTCAGGACCAGGACCGGGTTCGCCAACCAGTCCGGGTGCAGCACTTCCATGATGAAGCCGGCTGCCAGCAGCCGGGCGATTTCTTCACCGATGGCCTTCCTTCTTTCTTCGGCGAAGTGCCTGAGAGGCTGCTTCACCGGCTTGGCTTCAGGCCGGACGTGGAGGTGGTGCTCAGCCAACTCCCTCGGCACACCCGGCATGTCTCTTGGAGTCCATGCGAAGATGTCCCGATTCTCACGGAGGAAGCTGGTGAGCTCGCTTTCCTATTTCTTGCTCAAGCCGGCACCGATGGTGACGTACTTGTCCGGCTGCGCCGGGTCCAGCAGGATCTTCTTGGTGTGGTCGGCCGGCTGGAAGTGAGTCGTCCCAGCCGGGTTGCCTGCAGCCGGCATGTCAGTCTGCGCGGCTTTGGCCAGGGCAACGACGTCGTGGATGAGTTGCTTCTCGGTGGCGATGACCAGCGTTTGGGCCATCTTGGAGCTCTGCGTGGCGCAGTCCATGGAGCGGCGGTAGTCGCCGGCGATGGTGATGACCCCTTTAGGGCCAGGCAGCTTCATCTTCAGGTACCCATAATGGGGCACCGCCATGAACTTGGTCAGGGCCGGCCTGCCCAGGAGTGTCGTGGTATCGTCACGGCATATGCCATAGGGTGGCTAACGAAGGTGGTTCCTAGGGGATCTCACGGCGGTATCCGGATGCGGGTATGGGGACGAGCAACACGGCGATGTACCCAGGTTCGAGGCCCTCCGATGGAGGTAACACCTCTACTCCTGCTAGGGATGTATATGATGATCACACAATACAAGGTTGCTCCTTGAGCTGTGTCCGGCTGCTCCGGGAGGCTAAGGAAGACAAGAGTCTCTCTCACAGGGCAGCGCTAGGGGTGGAAGTGAGGTGAGAATGATCGATCCCCTGCACGAGAGGGGGTAGTGCGGCTTATATAGGCACCGGCACTTTACATATAAGACCCTATAGTCTACTGGCCGGCTTGGCCGGCTCCGGCTTCCGCTCCTTCCCGAGGCAGTGACGTCAGGAGCCGTTGAGGCCTCATGACCTATCCCATCCGGCTGCCGTGGTCAGCGGTATGGAGTGGAAGTGTCCCTGTCGCCATCAGCCACTGTAGCCAGTACGGATCGACGTGGACCATGATGGCCTGTCCGACGCGTGGCACTATTGCTCCACAGTGCCCCGCGCTTTACGGAAGATGAAGTCAGCGTGGACTTTGGGAACCCGGATCACCAACCCGGTTCCTTCTAGTGCAAGACTCGCCAGCCTCGAGTCGGTCTGAGGTACAAACCCCCAGTCGGATATGGCTTGTAGAAGCCGGCCCAGCTACAGCATTGGCGGCCGTAGCCAGGCCGACTAGGACCTAGAGCCAGCCGGCTTCCGGACCAGCCGGCCACAGCGCCAGCCGGCTGCTCCTCAGCCGGCCTTTGCCGCGAGCCGGCCAGTGGCCAGCCGGCTGCTCCGCGTCCATTGCCCTACCCGGGGTCTTACCCCCGACATTAGCCCCCGAAGCTGGCAAGGTCCTACGTTTAGAAGGACCTAGGCAGGTTTTCCTGGCCTTTGATCTCTTGAATATACTTGACGGCACTCGGAGGGGCCGACTGAGAATTTCCATTCAGCCGGCCGCGCCCTCTTCCGGCTCGTTCCGGCCGGCTGCTCTTAGCCAGCCACTATTTGCACTTATGCAGCTTTTGCTTTCTCACAAGTTTTGGCGATGTCTCCGCCTTGCTGGGCAAGTTTTGGGCCGAGTCGAATTTAATGTCCGGCTCCGGCTTGCGGCGCGTCGGAGCCTCGCCGCCTCGGGTCCTGCACCCGACTTGACCGGTCTGACGTCAGGGCTCTGCCGCCGGTTCGTCTGGTCACATCACTGTCTTCTCCGGATCCGGTGCGGTCGTGGGCGACGTGGTGTGGCAGTTTCTGGTAACCGCAGCGGTCGTGGGGGGAGTTATGGCGCAGAAAATCCGGGCGACGTGGCCATGTCCGCCACTTGGAGGCCAACCGTCCGCCCCGGGCGGCTATAAATGCCGCGCGGGGGGGGGATCGAGGCGGCACTCCCCGCACTCCTTCTTCTTCCTCGCGCTCTCGTTCCGCTCGCATCTCCTGCGCTCTTCCTCGCGCCCGAACTCCTCGCTGCCCCAGCGAACGCTTCTCACTGGCGAACTCCGGCGAGCGCACCTCCACCGATCCGCCGCCGCTACTCCGACGAGCCGGTGCCACGGGGCCTCGTGTTTCAACGGCGCGCCCTCCGCCGCCACCGTCGCCGCCGCCGTCGCGAGGTTCCTCCTCTCCGTTCCGTCTCTCGTGGTCTTCTTCTTCCTCTTCTTCGTCAATGGCCTCCGCCAGTGGGTCTTGGAGGGGATCGTACATGAGGGACGACGACATCGAGCGCCTGGTGCGCCTCCGCCGGATCCCGTCGACGGTGACCACGGGGGCGCCCGGCGCGGAGGTGGAGCCCAAGCCGGAGCCTGGCGAGCGCGTCGTCTTCGGCGCGCACCTCGACCGTGGGTTGGGCCTGCCGGCGTCCAACTTCTTCCGCCACTTCCTCGAATATTTCAGCTTGCAGCCGCACCACTTGCCGGCCAACGCCTGCGTCCTCCTCAGCTGCTACGTGGCCTTCATGGAGGCGTATGCCGGCTTGTGGCCGGACATAGATTTCTGGAGCCGCCTCTTCTTCATCAAGGCGCAGACCACCGACGGCCACCTGCGGACCTGCGGCGCCGCCTCGATCTACTCCCGGCCGGGTACGCCCTTCCCCAAGATTCCAACTGTTGACTCGGTGAAGAATTGGCAGATGTCATTCTTCTACGTGCGCAACGAGAACCCGCTCTTCGACCGGATCAATCTGCCGGAGTTCAATCCGGCTCCTCCAGTCGGCCGGATCAACTGGGGCTACAACGCCCGCACGACGGACCCGGACGCGGAGGTGAGCCAGCTCTGGGACTTCCTGGGGGCCGCCGTCGGGAACGGGCTGACCGCCGAGGACCTCCTCTTCACCATCGCCGAGCGCCGGGTGCTGCCGCTTCAGATGCGCACCCACAAGATCGGGCACATGTCCGGCCGGTTCGACCCGACCCGGACGTCCAAGGCGCCGCTCACCAAGGCCCAGGTGGCCCGCCGGGTGAACAACATCACCAAGGCGAACATGCCTGAGGACTGGAACTACGGGCTGGCGCCCCGCAACCGGGACCTGCCGCCTGATCTGGTAAGTTTTATTGTTTGGGCCGACTTCCGGCTTGCGGCTGCGAAGCCGACTTCTCTCTTTGCTGACTTCCGGCTTGCTGCTTACTTATATCTTCTGTTTCTCTAGCTCTTCGACCGCCAGAACGTCGAGGACGGCGACCTGGCGACAAGGAGGTGGACGCCGAATCACGCTGATCCGGCTGACGAAGCCGGCGACCAGGCCGGCGACGACGACCTACTGCAGGCGCCTGACCTAGGCGGCCAGGGGGAGCACAACCCGCCTCCTTCGCCAGAGCAGCAGGAGGACGACGAGCCGGTGACGTCCGCCACGGGGCCGATCCCCGTAGTGCCCCTGCGCGCGAGGCCGCCTAGCACCACGGCGACTTCGGCGCCCAAGGGGAAGAAGCGGGTCGGCGACCCCCGCTCCACCGTCGCCTTGGAGGCGAAGGCGAAGAAGCTCTGCCGGCAGCAGCCGAAGAAGGTTCCAGAGCAGGCCGGGTGAGTTCTCTTTTTCTCTTGTTTGATTCCTTTTCTTTCCTTACTCTTTATGCTTATCTCTTTCTTATGTGTTCGGCTAGGGCTCCCATCAAGTTCACCCAAGGCGGCGGCTCCCGGCAGGTTCCGCATGTCGTGTCGCCGCCTCCGCGACAAAGGAGGGAGCCGACGCCGCAGCCTTCGGCGCGCGCGCCTACGCCGCCGCCGCCTGCGGGTACTCCGCCTCCCGCAGGGGCGCCTTCCTTCGCTGTGCCATTGGCTTCAGCGCCTGGCCACGGCACACGGGCCGAGCCAACGCGCCAGCCGACGCTGGACGACATGTTCCCGCGCCGCACTCGTCTTCTGGACCCAGCGGCTGGAGCCGGCCGGGGCATGCCACCTGCGACAGGAGCCGGAGCTAGCAGGGCTGCGCCACCTGCGACCGGAGCCGGAGCCGGGCCGAGCGTGGTGGTGTTGGAGGAGAGCCCGGAGGGGGCACCTCAAGCGCCGGAGATGGCTGCCCCGACCGGGCCGACTACTTCTCCCGGAGCGCCTTCGCCTCCGGAGCTGACAAGGGAGGAGCCGGCTGGGAAGGAGCCGGCGAGGGACGAGCCGGCGCGCACGGAGGACACCGGCTCGCGCGCGCTGGTGAGGACGGAGGCCCCGTCGGCGTCGTTGGGGGCCTGCATATTGCCAAGGGCGCTCGGCTTCTGCACGTGTCGTCCGCCTCCAACTCCAGCCTTGGCTCGGCTGGCACCATGGAGCAGGCGTGGCTCAGCGCGGACTCCTACGAGGTGACCAGCCGGGAGGGGAACCCAGGCCAGGCGTCGGTGAAGATGTTCTTCTCCGGCTTCCAGGCCAACCTCAAGGCTAGGGCTGCTGAGACCGCGGCCAACCTCGCCAAGGTGGAGGAAGCAAGCAAGGTAAGCACTTCATCTGTTTTTTACTTTGGTTATTATCCTGGTAGCCCTCCGAGGCGTGGGCCGGCTGCTTGGAGCCGGTCCGGGTTTCGTCTAGTTGACTGATTTTCTTTCTGCTTAGGCTGTGACGGAGCAGCGCACCAACTTGTACAACCGCGCCGTGACCCACTATCACAAGGCCAAGCTTGACCGGGCCGACTTGGCTCGCGAGCTGGAGGCCGTCAAGGGTAAGATCTTTCTCCTTCCGACTTGATGTCTTCTTTCTTTTGTCTTGGTTGGCTGACGCTTCTTTCTGGTTGCCTTGCAGCTGAGGCCGCCAAGGTCCCGCAGCTGGAGGCGGATCTTCGGGCTGCTCGCGCTCAGTGCACCGAGAGCGAGGAGGCGGGCCGATCTGCTGCCGCCAAGCTCAAGGTGGCTGAGGGGGAGCTGGTGCGGCTGCGCCGGCTTGAGGAGAACCACCTCAAGGAACTTGCCCTCCTCAGGACGGCTGAGAAGGAGAAGGTGGAGGAACTGAGCAAACGGCAGACCGAGGTGGAGAGGCAGCGGCTTGCGCTTCAGGAGGAGGTCACCACCAAGACCGCGGAGCTGTCGGCCACCGCCAAGCGCTGGGTGGAGGAAATTGGCACGCTCGACCGTGGTCTGTCGGGTGAGTGCACGTTCTCTTTCTTCTTTTCCCTTTGCCGGCTTTCGGCTGTCGGCTGCCGGCTTAGGTTGGCAGCCGGCGGCAGAAACTCTGATTTTTTCGCTATCTCCATCTTCGGGCTGGGGGCAGTCGGTTCTTGCCGGCTCCCGCCAGGCTTTTCCTTTTATCCTTCGAAATCTCCATCTTCGGGCTGGGGGCAGTCGGCTCGTGCCGGCTGCCGCCAGTCTTACCTTTAGAGCTTCGGAATCTCCATCTTCGGGCTGGGGACAGTCGGCTCTTGCCGGCTGCCGCCAGGCCTACTTTAGGACTTCGAAAATTCGTATTTTTCAGCTTATTTCGGCTTTGATGATTTCTGACGTGCTTCTTCTTTGCAGCGGCCTTCCCGGAGGCGCAGGATGCGGCGTTGGCGGCTGTTGGCGTTGCGCGCGAGGCTAGGAGGCGGGCGACTGGCGAGGGCAGCTCGGAGTACTTCACCATGGAAGATTACATGGCATCCATGGCCGCCCGCGTCGAGCCCATCACCAAGCTTGGCTGGGAGCTCCGGAAGGCGGCTGAGGAGCTGGTCCAGATGCTGTGGCCCGCGGAGGCGGTGCCGCAAGATCTCTCCAACCTCATCTCCTGGCTGGAGCGGGCGCCGGATCGCTTCCTCGACTGGAAGGAGTCTGCCACGCGCGCTGGAGCCGACATGGCGTTGTCCTTCGTCCTCTCCTGGTATAACGAGGTGGACCTTGGACAGCTCGAGTACCGGCGACCCGGCGTGGAGGACAAGCTCCCGGCTGAATACAAGACTGCCCGGCTTGCCCGAGCCAGCGCCATCGCCGACTTCGTCGACAAGGGCCTCTTCGTCGCGGACCCGAACCCGCCGTCTGACGACGAGGATGAGGAGATGGAAGATGAGGAGGCGGAAGATGCGCCTGGGGACGACCCGGCAGCCGGCTCCGCTGATGCTCCTCCGGCTGGTCCTCCTCCAGCAGGTGCTTAGTTTACCTGTCTTTTAATTGTTGCTTTTGCCAAGACAATTTGTTAAATCCCCGGGATGCCGGGTGCATATGTATGAATATTATCGTCCTTTTATTATGTCACACTTTAATGTGTTTGTTAATCATTTGTGTGCCGACTTGCTTTCTTTCGACTTGTTCGCTTTTTCCCATCCGCCCCACTCTTTGGCTTTGCTCTTGCCGATCGTACGTCCGACTTGCGATCCATCGCCGGGTCAAGAGCGGGCCGCTGGGTGAGGCCGACAGTATTTCAGTCGAACGAGCCGAGTTCGGCAATCCGGCACTTTTATGAAAAGTTGCAAGTCAATTCGCTTTTACTCTTTCCCTTAGTCGTCTTTCGCGTGCCGGCTCCCTAGGCCTTACTCCCGCCAGCCGGACAGCCGGGTTGCGGTCTGTAGCTGGATCGGAAGCCGGCTGTCGAAAACCGGATCACGTTACTGAGCCGGCCGCGTGAAAGGGTTTAAGCCAATTGGCGGAACAAAGTAGAGTACGCGAAAAACTTGTCAGAAATGGCGCTCTTGGCGCATGCTTTTTCATAACTTACAATAGGAGTACAAGGGATACATACATTCCTGCTCTCAAGTGTAAAATGGGAGGAGCAAGTTGACATTCCAGGGACGTTTAGTCTCCTCGTCAGCCTTGTCCGGCTTGTTTTCTCTAGCCTCTTGGGCATCTATGAGATAGTAGGAATCATTGCCTACTGCCTTGCTCACGATGAAGGGACCCTCCCATGGGGATGACAGTTTATGCTGTCCGGCTGTCCGCTGGACCAGCCGGAGCACTAGGTCTCCTTCTCGGAATGCTAAGGGCTGGACCTTCCGGCTGTGATAGCGTCGGAGGCTCTGCTGGTAGATAGTAGATCTGGACGCGGCCAGCAGCCGGGCCTCTTCGACCAGGTCGACTCCATCTTCGCGAGCTTCTTTGGCTTCGGCTTCTGTGTAGAGCTTGATCCTTGGCGCGTCGTGCTCGATATCAGTCGGTAGGACGGCTTCGGCCCCGTATACGAGGAAGAATGGTGTGAAGCCGACTGAGCGGTTTGTCGTTGTGCGCAGGCTCCACAGCACATTGGGCAGCTCTTCAATCCAGCAGCCGGCTGCTCGCTCGAGCGGCTCCACCAGCCGAGGCCGGATGCCGGCTAGGACCAAGCCGTTAGCCTTCTCCACTTGTCCGTTAGACTCCGGGTGCGCCACAGAGGCTAGGGCCATCCGGATCCCCATTTCCCAGCAATAGCGAGAGAAGATGCCTTGGGAGAAGTTGCTGCCGTTGTCGGTGATGATGCTGTGGGGGTAGCCGTATCTCACGATGATTTCCTTGAGGAATGTGACGGCTGTGGAGCCGTCCAGCTTCTTGATTGGCTTGGCTTCAATCCACTTAGTGAATTTGTCAATCATCACCAAGAGATGTGTCATGCCGCCTCGCGCTGTTCTGAATGGGCCCACCATATCCAAGCCCCATACGGCGAGCGGCCATGTGATGGGGATGGTTTTCAAGGCGGAGGCCGGCTGGTGCCTCTTCTTTGTGAAGCGCTGACAGCCGTTGCACTTCTTCACCAGCTCTTCTGCGTCTCTGAGCGCAGTCGGCCAGTAAAAACCGTGCCGGAAGGCTTTGGCCACTATGGCTCTGGATGAGGCGTGATGTCCGCACTCTCCTTGATGGATTTCCCGCAGGAGTTCAATCCCTTCAGCCGGCTCGACGCACCGCTGGAACACCCCACTTACGCTGCGTTTGTACAGCTGGTGGTTGATGATTGTATAGGCCTTGGCCCTTCTCTCAATCTGCCTGGCCTGGACTCTATCATCAGGCAGCACACCATCGGTGAGGTAGGAGAGGAATTCTTGTGCCCATGAAGGTACGCATCTTATCTCGAATACGCTGACCAACAAGGCCTCCTGCGTGGGAGCTTCCGGATTCGACTGCATGGTCGCCGGGTTCGGCTTGCTAGCCGGCGGGTTCGGCTTGCTAGCCCCCGAGTTTGGCGATGAAGCCCCCAGGTTGGACTGAGAAGTCCCCGGGTTCGGCATGGTAGCCGGCGGGTTCGGCTTGTTAGCCCCCGACTTGGGCGATGAAGCCCCCGGGTTCGCTGAGCAGCCCCCGGGTCAGCCGGCACGAATATTGAATCCTAGTCCGGTGACGGTGTGATGGACGGCTTCTTGAGAATCGCCAAGGCGACACCCGGCGGAATGGCTTGCCGGGTTGAGCCAATCTTGGACAAGGCGTCAGCCGCCTCGTTGTTTGCTCGTGGCACATGGTGGAATTCGCAGCCATCGAAGAAGCCGGATAGCTGCTGGACGTGGAAGCGGTACGAGTCCATGTTGGCGTCCTTCGCGTCCCAGTCGCCAGATGCTTGCTGTATAACCAGGTCGGAGTCGCCGAAGCAGAGTATGCGACGCACGCCAATCTCCTTGGCTAGCTTTAGCCCATGAATGAGCGCTTCATACTCCGCCACATTGTTGGATGCGGCGAAGTGGATCTGCAGGATGTAGTCCAGCCGGTCTCCCTTGGGAGAGGTGATGACGATGCCGGCTCCCAAGCCGTTGCGCATCTTCGAGCCATCAAAGTGCATCTTCCAATGTGTGGAATCCGGCACCGGCGGCAAGTATTGCATCTCGGCCCAGTCGACGAAGAAGTCCGCGAGGATCTGCGACTTGATGGCTGTGCGCGGCTCGTAGAGGATGGTGTGGGCGGCTAGCTCCAGAGCCCACTTGGCAACCCGGCCATTGGCGTCCTTGCTGCCAATGATTTTCGCCAAGGGTGCTGTGGCAACCACCTTGATGGGGTGCTCTTGGAAGTAATGCTTGAGCTTCTTAGCCGCCATGTACACGTCGTAGGTGACCTTCTGGTAGTGGGGGTAGTTTTGCTTCGACTGGGAGAGCACTTCGCTGAGGTAGTAGACTGGGCACTGATCCAGCTGCTCCCTGCCGGCTTCTTTGCGCTCCACCACCAGGACAATGCTAACCACTCGGTTGGTGGCTGCGATGTACAACAACATCGGCTCCATTGAAGCCGGCGTTGCGAGGATTGGCGCGGTTGAGAGCACGCTCTTCAGGTCACGGAAGGCTTCATCCGCCTGCAGTGACCAGACGAACTTGTCCACCTTCTTCATCAATTGGTACAAGGGCAGTGCCTTCTCCCCCAGCCGGCTGACGAAGCGGCTCAAGGAGGCCAGGCAGCCAGCGAACTTCTGGACGTCCTTGAGGCACTGCGGCAGTTCCATCTTCTCCAGGGCACTGATCTTCTCCGGGTTGGCTTCAATTCCTCGCTGAGAGACGAGGTAGCCAAGGAGCTGGCCAGACGGCACGCCGAATGTGCACTTGGCCGGGTTGAGCTTCATCCGGAATCTTCTCAGATTGGTGAAGGTTTCTCTCAGATCATCAAGGAGGGTAGTCGTCTCCTTGGTCTTTACAATGACATCATCCACATATGCGTGAACGTTTCTGCCGATTTGATCCTGCAAGCATTTTTGCATGCACCTTTGGTAGGTGGCGCCTGCGTTTTTCAAGCCAAACGGCATAATCGTGTAGCAATAAGCCCCATACGGGGTAATGAACGAAGTCTTTATTTGATCATCCGGATTCAAAGGAACCTGGTGGTAGCCTGAATAGGCATCTAGAAAAGACAACAGTTCACAGCCGGCAGTCGAGTCTATGACTTGATCTATGCGCGGCAGGGGGAAGGGGTCCTTCGGGCACGCCTTGTTCAGGCTGGTGTAGTCGATACACATGCGCCAGGAGCCGTTCTTCTTCAAAACCAGGACCGGGTTCGCCAACCAGTCCGGGTGAAGCACTTCCATGATGAAGCCGGCTGCCAGCGGCCGGGCGATTTCTTCACCGATGGCCTTCCTTCTTTCTTTGGCGAAGCGCCTGAGAGGCTGCTTCACCGGCTTGGCTTCAGGCCGGACGTGGAGGTGGTGCTCAGCCAACTCCCTCGGCACACCCGGCATGTCTCTTGGAGTCCATGCGAAGATGTCCCGATTCTCACGGAGGAAGCTGGTGAGCTCGCTTTCCTATTTCTTGCTCAAGCCGGCACCGATGGTGACGTACTTGTCCGGCTGCGCCGGGTCCAGCAGGATCTTCTTGGTGTGGTCGGCCGGATGGAAGTGAGTCATCCCAGCCGGGTTGCCTGCAGCCGGCATGTCTGTCTGTGCGGCCTTGGCGAGGGCGACGGCGTCGTGGATGAGCTGCTTCTCGGTGGCGATGACCAGCGTCTGGGCCATCTTGGAGCTCTGCGTGGCGCAGTCCATGGAGCGGCGATAGTCGCCGGCTATGGTGATGACCCCCTTGGGGCCAGGCAGCTTCATCTTCAGGTACCCATAGTGGGGCACCGCCATGAACCTGGTCAGGGCCGGCCTGCCCAGGAGCGCGTGGTAGGGACTCACGAGGTCCACCACCTCGAACTCGATCTTCTCGGTGCGGAAGTGATCCGGCTTCCCAAACATCACCTCCAGCGTGATCCGGCCAATCGGCTGGCAGCAGTGGCCCGGCACGATGCCATGGAAGACGGTGGGGGTGGGACGCAGCTCGGCTTCTTGGATGCCTAGCTTGCGGGCGGTGTCACGGTAGAGGATGTTGATGCTGCTGCCGCCGTCGATGAGGACGCGCGAAAAACGCACGCTGCGCCGGGTCGTGCCAATGGTGGGGTCAAGGACCATGGCGTAGCTGCCCGGCTTCGGCAGGACAGCCGGGGTGTCGCGGCGATCAAAAGTGATGGCCTGCTCGACCGGTTCGTCTTGGGGGACCGGCGGTATGACCGCGTTGACCTCGAGGGAGCGGCTCTGCTGGCTCGTCTTGTCCCCGGGCTCGGAGGTGAAGATGATGTAGGTAGCATCTTCGGCCAGATATCGGCCATGGTGCACTTGGTTAGCCTCGTGGTGCTCGAGGTTGGCGTTCTCCGCGCCGGCTGCGCCACCCGGCCCGCCGGCTGGAGGGGGCGGGGGTGGAGGCGGGAGAGGTTCACCGCTTGTCAGCCGCTTCATGAAGTGGCAGTCGCGGGTGGTGTGGTTGGAGGGGTTCTTGCCGCTGTGGTACTTGCACGGCGAGTCGAGCATCTGCTCGAAGGTGTACTTCGGCTTCCACTGCCGATCTTGCTTCTGGCGGCGGCTGCCGCCTGCCGCGTTGTCTGCCACGGCGGCTACGTGGGCGGAGCCGTACCGGCGGTCCGGCTGGTCGCTGTGACGCTTGCCGCGGTAGTTGTCTCGCCGGCTGCCATGAGAGGTGCCGTCTGCCGGCTTGTGCTCAGCCGACTTGTGGTGGTCCCGCCTGGAGGGAGCCGGCGCCGGTTCAGCCGTCGCCTTGCCGGCTTCTTCAGCCAGCGCGTACTTGTCGGCGATGGCCATGAGGGCGGCCATGGACTTGGGCTCGCTGCGGCGCAGCTTGTGCCACAGCATGGTGTTGGGCCGGTAGCCGCCCATGAAGAAGCTGATGGCCTGGATCTCGTGCACGCCCTCGCAGGAGTTGCGCATCTCGCACCAGCGCGTCAGGTACGCGCGATCCGTCTCGTCTGGGCCCTGATTGCACATCTCAAGCTGCTGGGGGCGAACCGGCCGGCGATAGGTGCCGGTGAAGTTGCTGATGAAGGCCTCCTCGAAATCAAGCCAGCCGTTGATGCTGCCGGCTGGCAGGTTGTTGAGCCAGGTGCGGGCGGAGCCGACCAGCATCAGGGGGGAGTAGCGCACCGCCCAGCGCTTGTTGCCTCTGGAGATATTGACTGCGGTGGAGTAGTCCTGCAGCCAGTCCTCCGGCTTGGCGGTGCCATCGTACTTGGGCGTGTCGCGGGGGAGCTGGAAGCCGTCGAGCATGGGCTCGTTGGCGATGCGGGGCCCAAAGCACTTGGGGCAAGCCGGCGCCTCCTCTTCCGCGATGCGGGATTCGACCAGCAGATCGAGGCGGTCTCTGGCATCGACGGGCTTGATGCGGGGGCCCAGCCGGGAAAGTGCCGGCTGGCGGGTGCCGGTTCGCTCTGGGGCCGGCCTGTGCTGGCGCCTTGGCGCCGTCAGCTCGGAGTCATGCTCCTCGTTCCGGTTTGGTGGTGGGCGGTTGCGGCCACTGTGGCCGCCGTCCAGCCGGCTTGTCCGGCTTGAACCTGCGCGGGTGTCGCGGGAGTCTCTGTGCCGGCTTGGTGCGGGCGAGGCGGACTCGACCGTGTCTCTGTGGGGGTCCTTGCTGGTGCCTGCAGTAGCACGGACGGGAGGAGCTTTCGAAGCACCATACCTAGGGTCCTTGGTCTGCTCAGCTGCAGCCCGGCACAGGTCAGCTACGCGCTGCGTCTGGCGGCGTAGCTCTTCTCCTTCGAGGAGGGCTAGCTCCTTCGAAGCGGCTTCGGCTGCGAGGATGTTCTTGTCGGGGGTGTTGTAGATGGGCAGCTCCGTGGACGGAGCCGGCGCTTCCGCGCCGTCGCGCTCGATCTCGGCGCCTAGGCCGCCTCCACGCTTGCGGATCATGCCGGCCCGGCTGGGGTTGTTGCCGCCTGGCGTGAAGCCGTGGGCGTGCTCGTACTCGCGCTGGGTGATGGCCAGCTGGCGCTTGGCTGCAGCCAGCTCGTCGGCCTGCTGGAGGAGGAGCTGGCGGTGTGCTTCCAGGTCCGCCTCGATGGTGGCGGCGTCGCCGCCTGCGGTGAGCGGAGAGCTCAACTTCGTCCGGACTTCGTCCAGCCGGGATGGAGGTGGGGGCGCCTTTGGGCCCGAGCCAGAGGCGTTGGGGTCGACGATGCGCTCCAGGTTGGGGCCGCGGGTGCGCGGGTTCTTGGTGGGGAGCTCCTCGCCAGCCATCATGACTTGCACGACGGCGGGGCTAGCGGGAGCGCTGCTGCCGGCTCGCGGAGGAGGGCTTGCGCAGCGCAGCACCTGCCGCGGGTAGCGCGGCGGTGCGACGGTGGCGACGTAGACGTCGTGGCCGCCGAAGGAGATGACGCTGCCGCCGGCTGGGAAGGGCCTGTCGGCGAAGTAGCCAGCGTTATTCTTCGACGCGATCGAGGAGCCGAATCTCCAGATCAAGCCTGAAGCGACTCGCTCGCCGGTGGTGATGGTGAGGCCCGTCCGGATGAAGACACCGGCCGAGGATGCTGAAGGCCCCACGGTGGGCGCCAAATGTCGTGGTATCATCACGGCATATGCCATAGGGTGGCTAACGAAGGTGGTTCCTAGGGGATCTCACGGCGGTATCCGGATGAAGGTATGGGGACGAGCGACACGGCGACGTACCCAGGTTCGAGGCCCTCCGATGGAGGTAACACCTCTACTCCTGCTAGGGATGTATATGATGATCACACAATACAAGGTTGCTCCTTGAGCTGTGTCCGGCTGCTCCGGGAGGCTAAGGAAGACAAGAGTCTCTCTCACAGGGCAGCGCTAGGGGTGGAAGTGAGGTGAGAATGATCGATCCCCTGCACGAGAGGGGGTAGTGCGGCTTATATAGGCACCGGCACTTTACATATAAGACCCTATAGTCTACTGGCCGGCTTGGCCGGCTCCGGCTTCCGCTCCTTCCCGAGGCAGTGACGTCAGGAGCCGTTGAGGCCTCATGGCCTGTCCCATCCGGCTGCCGCGGTCAGCGGTATGGAGAGGAAGTGTCCCTGTCGCCATCAGCCACTGTAGCCAGTACGGATCGATGTGGACCATGATGGCATGTCCGGCGCATGGCACTATTGCTCCACAGTGCCCCGCGCTTTACGGAAGATGAAGTCAGCGTGGACTTTGGGAACCCGGATCACCAACCCGGTTCCTTCTAGTGCAAGACTCGCCAGCCGCGAGTCGGTCTGAGGTACAAACCCCCAGTCGGATATGGCTTGTAGAAGCCGGCCCAGCTACAGCATTGGCGGCCGTAGCCATGCCGACTAGGACCTAGTGCCAGCCGGCTTCCGGACCAGCCGGCCACGGCGCCAGCCGGCTGCTCCTCAGCCAGCCTTTGCCGCGAGCCGGCCAGTGGCCAGCCGGCTGCTCCGCGTCCATTGCCATACCCGGGGTCTTCCCCCCGACAAGGAGCGCGTGGTACGGACTGACGAGGTCCGCCACCTCGAACTCGATCCGCTCGGTGCGGAAGTGGTCCGGCTTCCCGAACATCACCTCTAGCGTGATCCGGCCAATCGGCTGGCAGCAGTGGCCTGGCACGATGCCATGGAAGACGGTGGGGGTGGGACGCAGCTCGGCTTCTTGGATGCCTAGCTTGCGGGCGGTGTCGCGATAGAGGATGTTGATGCTGCTGCCCCCATCGATGAGGACGCGCGAGAAGCGCACGCTGCGCCGAGTCGTGCCAATGGTGGGGTCGAGGACCATGGCGTAGCTGCCCGGCTTCGGAAGGACAACCGGTGTGTCACGGCGATCAAAAGTGATGGCATGCTCTGACCAGTTTAGGTACTGGGGGACCGGCGGTATGACCGCGTTGACCTCGAGGGAACGGCTCTGCTGGCTCGTCTTGTCCTCGGGCTCGGAGGTGAAGATGATGTAGGTAGCATCTTCGGCCAGGTATCGGCCATGGTGCACTTGGTTAGCCTCGTGGTGCTCGAGGTTGGCGTTCTCTGCGCCGGCTTGGCCACCCGGCCCGCCGGCTGGAGGGGGCGGGGGTGGAGGCGGGAGAGGTTCGCCGCTTGTCAGCCGCTTCATGAAGTGGCAGTCGCGGGTGGTGTGGTTGGAGGGGTTCTTGCCGCTGTGGTACTTGCACGGCGAGTCGAGCATTTTCTCGAAGGTGTACTTCGGCTTCCACTGCCGGTCTTGCTTCTGGCGGCGGCTGCCGCCTACCGCGTTGTCCGACACGGCTGCCATATGGGCGGAGCCGTACCGGCGGTCCGGCTAGTCGCTGTGCCGCTTGCCGCGGTAGTTGTCCCGCCGGCTGCCGTGAGAGGCGCCCTCTGCCGGCTTGTGCTTAGCCGACTTGTGGTGGTCCCGCCTGGAGGGAGCCGGCGTCGGTTCAGCCGGTGCCTTGCCGGCTTCTTCAGCCAGCGCGTACTTGTCGGCGATGGCCATGAGGGAGGCCATGGTCTTGGGCTCGCTGCAGCGCAGCTTGTGCCACATCATGGTGTTGGGCCGGCAGCCGCCCATGAAGAAGCTGATGGCCTGGATCTCGTGCACTCCCTCGCAGGAGTTGCGCGTCTCGCAGCAGCGCGTCAGGTACGCGCGATCTGTCTCGTCCGGGCCCTGCTTGCACATCTCTAGCTGTTGGGGGCGACCCGGCCGGCGGTAGGTGCCGGTGAAGTTGCTGATGAAGGCCTCCTCGAAATCCAGCCAGCCGTTGATGCTGCCAGCTGGCAGGTTGTTGAGCCAGGTGCGGGCGGAGCCGACCAGCATCAGGGGGGAGTAACGCACCGCCCAGCGCTTGTTGCCTCTGGAGATGCCGACTGCGGTGGAGTAGTCCAGCAGCCAGTCTTCCGGCTTGGCAGTGCCGTCGTACTTGGGCGTGTCGCGGGGGAGCTGGAAGCCGTCCATCATGGGCTCGTTGGCGATGCGGGGCCCAAAGCACTTGGGGCAAGCCGGCCCCTCTTCTTCCGCGATGCGGGATTCGACCAGCCGATCGAGACGGTCTCTGGCGTCGGTGGGCTCGATGCGGGGGCCCAGCCGGGAACGTGCCGGCTGGCTCTGTAGCCGGCCTGTGCTGGCGCCTTGGCACCGCCTGCTCGGAGTCATGCTCCTGGTTCCGGCTTGGTGGTGGCCGGCTGCGGCCGCTGTGGCCGCTGTCCAGCCGGCATGTCCGGCTTGAACCTGCGTGCGTGGCGCGGGAGTCCTTGCGCCGGCTTGGTGCGGGCGAGGCAGACTCGGCCGTGTCCCTGTGGGGGTCCTTGCTGTTGCCTGCAGCAGCGCGGACGGGAGGAGCTTTGGGAGCACCATACCTGGGGTCCTTGGTCTGCTCAGCCGCAGCCCGGCACAGGTCAGCTACGCGCTGCCTCTGGCGGCGCAGCTCTTCTCCTTCGAGGAGGTTCAGCTCCTTGGCAGCGGCTTCGCCTGCGAGGATGTTCTTGTCGGGGGTGTTGTAGACGGGTAGCTCCATGGATGGAGCCGGCGTTTCCGCGCCGTCACGCTCGATCTCGGCGCCTAGGCCGCCTCCTCGCCGGCGGATCATGCCGGCTCGGCTGGGGTTGTTGCCGCCTGGCGTGAAGCCATGGGCGTGCTCGTACTCGCGCTGGGTGATTTCCAGCTGGCGTTTGGCAGAGGCCAGCTCCTCAGTCTGCTTGAGGAGGAGCTGGCGATGCGCCTCTAGGTCCGCCTCGACGGTGGCGGCGTCGCCGCCTGTTGTGAGCGGAGAGCTCAGCTTGGCCCGGACTTCGTCCAGCCAGGATGGTGGCGGGGGCGCCTTCGGGGCCGAGCCGGATGCGTTGGGGTCGACGTTGCGCTCCAAGTTGGGGCCGCGAATGCGAGTGGACTTGACGGGGGGTTCCTCGCCAGCCATCATGACTTGCACGACGGCGGGGCTGGCGGGAACGCCGCTAGCACCGGCTCGCGGAGGAGGGCTTGCGCAGCGCAGCACCTGCCGCGGGTAGCGCGGCGGTGCGACGGTGGCGACGTAGACGTCGTGGCCGCCGAAGGAGATGATGCGGCCGCCGGCAGGGAAGGGTCGGTCGGCGAAGCAGCCAGCGTTGTCGCTGACGCAGTCGAGGGAGCCGAATCTCCAGATCAAGCCTGAAGCGACTCGCTCGCTGATGGTGATGGTGAGGCCCGTCCGGATGAAGACACCGGCCGAGGACGCTGAAGGCCCCACGGTGGGCGCCAAATGTCGTGGTATCGTCACGGCATATGTCATAGGGTGGCTAAAGAGAGTGGTTCCTAGATGATCTCACGGCGGTATCCGGATGCGGGTATGGGGACGAGCGACACGGCGACGTACCCATGTTCGAGGCCCTCCGATGGAGGTAACACCTCTACTCCTGCTATGAGTGTATAAGATGATCACACAGTACAATGGTGCTCCTAGAGCTGTGTCCGGCTGCTCCTGGGAGGCTAAGGAAGACGATGGTCTCTCTCACAGGGCAGCGCTAAGGGTGGAATGAAGTGAGAATGATCGATCCCCTGCACGAGAGGGGGTAGTGCGGCTTATATAGGCACCGGCACTTTACATAAAAGACCCTATAGTCTACTGGCTGGCTTGGCCGGCTCCGGCTTCCGCTCCTTCCCGAGGTACTGACGTCAGTAGCCGTTGAGGCCTCATGGCCTGTCCCATCCGGCTGCCTAAGTCAGCGGTATGGAGAGGAAGCGTCCCTGTCGCCATCATGTCCTGTAGCCGGTACGGATCGTCGTAGGCCATGATGGCCTGTCCGGCGCGTGGCACTGTTGCTCCACAGTGCCCCGCGCTTTACGGGAGATGAGGTCAGCGTGGACCTGCGAACCCGGACCACCTACCCAGTTCCTTCCAGTGCAAGACTCGCCAGCCTCGAGTCGGTCTGAGGTATAAACCCCAGTCGGATATGGCTTGTAGAAGCCGGCCCAGCTACAGCGCTGGTAGCCGCAGCCAGGCCGACTAGGACTTAGAGCCAGCTGGCTTCCGGACCAGCCGGCCACGGCTCCAGCCAGCTGCTCCTCAGCCGGCCTTTGCCGCGAGCCGGCTAGTGGCCAGCCGGCTGCTCCGCGTCCATTGCCCTACCCGGGGTCTTCCCCCCGACAATGATTACTCCCTAGGCGTTCCGCAACCGGTGTCCCATCCTTCCCATTTGTTGAAGTGTCGGTCTCCCCAAGCCCTTCCTTTTGTGGATCATTTGTCGTTTGCGCGACAAAATCAACAAGAGGAAAGGGGTTAGCTTTTGGTGGGGGATCCCCGGCACTTGCTTTAGGATCAACGATAGGGTTCGGTTTTTGAGCAACCAACTCCATCATCATCGCCTTCATTTGGTTAACGATGGATGACTCCAATTTCTTGAGGTCATCCAACATAGCCGTTGTGGTATCGATGGGAGATGATGGAGCGGGTGGCACAAGGGAAGGTGACCCATTCTTATCCGCCTCTTGTTCGGCCATTTCTTAGGCGGTAAAGCCCGAGCAAGAAAACCTTGCTCTGATACCACTTGAATGGATCATAGCGAACAAGAGGGGGGGGTGAATGGCGCTACGGCAAGTTTTAGTATTTTTCAATTTTTAGTGCAACGGAAGGTAAAGGTGAGAACTTTAGCGATAGCGGTGATCCTACAATGATCCTAGGACAAGTGCAACAAGCAAAGGAATCAACAAGATAGTAAGAGTAAGAAGCGAGACAACCGGGGGCGCGGAGACAAGGCGAGGTTTGTTTCCCGCAGTTCCTTCCACAATAGGAAGTACGTCTGCGTTGAGGAGGTGCTAGTCTCACACAAGAGACTAGACGGCCACACCACAAAGGAAGGCCTCACCTTATACCTCGAGAGAGCTCCACGAAGGTGCTCCCCCTCTTCCAGTAAGGCACCGGTCGAGGCGGTGATTTCTTCACAAGGTTGGGGAGAGCTCCACACACAAGGATGCTCCCAACACCCTATGGAGCTAGTACATCACCAAGCTAGCCTCCATAGCTGCACATCTCCAATGTCCCACCATAGGAACCCTACCACCAAGATCCACTAAGGAATAGCTTGTATTGGTGAAATCTATCTTGGTAGAACTATAGATCGGGGTCTCCTCCACCACTCCTCAAAGTTTGGGCAAGATTGGTTGGATGGTTGGGGGGATCCTCAAGGATTAAGCTCAGCAACAATGGAGGAGAGAGAGGAGAGATAAAATCGTGTTGTGGAAGAAGGAGCCCTTAAATAGGCTCCTCCAAATCCAACCGTTATGTCCAGTTTTTGCCTAAGCGGTACTACCGCTTTGGGTAAGCGGTACTACCGCTCTGAGTTCGAATTCCCCAGATCTGGTCCACGTGGACGCAGAGCGGTACTACCGCTAGAGGTACCGCTCGAGGTACCGCAATGGGGTCCAAACCTTACTGGATCCAAAGAGGTACCGGAGCGGTACCAGAGCGGTACTGCCGTAACTAGTTTGCGGTACCTGACCGGTACCATGAGCGGTACTACCGCTCGTAAGCAGTACTACCGCTCTAGGTACCGCAGAGGTACCGCAACTCGTACTGTGGGACAATTTCAGCGCAGAACTCAGAGCGGTACCATGGGGCGGTACCTATAGGTGGGGCGGTACTACCGCTACAGGTACCGGTAGTACCGGCCTGGCTAAAACTGGTTTTCTCCCCATTTTCTCTCCAGCCATGTCACCTCGCGATACACACACAAAACCAGAAAACCTATCAACTACGCTTCAGTCTTCCGATCTTGACGTGTCCAGCGAGGTCACCGTGCACTTGCAAATCTAACAATGATACTCAAGGCACACGGTGAGATTACTCAAGTGTTGTCATCAAACACACAAAACTTGGGGTTTAACTTTGCTCTTACAGCAATATTATCAACAAACAAGGGAGGCACACAGCCTCAATAACCACACCTAGCAAAATGCGTGAAAGGACTTGTAGTACAACATGCTAAATGCAGTAAGCACTTGGTAGCACAACTTACCATGATCAACAGAAGGGGAATTCTGACGATTACGACTTCTGGTGGATCTGCAATGGCTACTAGATTCATCTACATCGAAGTCAGATTCATCATGTATGTTGTTGTTGGTTGTGGACATGGACCTGGTAGTTCTACGAAGTGGACACTGTGAATCGATATCTCTCCTGGAAGAGGCCCTAGTAGTTCTAGGAGGCGGCTGCTCAGACAATGGTCTTTTTCTGGCCACACGGGTTGTGACTCCTACTGGGATCGTCTTTGTATTACTAACAGTAGTAATCAACATACCGTGGTAGGAAGCACAACTTGGATCAATCAAGCAAGAATAGGAAATATTAATTAGCATTCACAATTGAAAAACATTTATGTCTGTATTGATGAATATGCATGATGGATAGAACTAGCACCTTAGTAAGCAAGGCATCAGGTGGTAACGTAAATTTCTCGTGATTGCCAGAGCCAAGATTGTCATCTTTAGCGCATGTACCTCTCGGAATTGCCGATACCCTCTTGCATTGGGGCATTGCACTAACCATTAATGGATCAACGTTGTCTCCATTCAAAGGTTTCTTCTTAGCTACCGCTAACGACTGGTTGTGCTTGAGGATACTAATAGGTGGATTCTCTCTGGTCTTGCTGGCCTGGTAATTCAATTGAGCAGTAGGAAATACATATATCGAACGAGCATGATAACAAGCACTTGAAATCAAATAGTATATATATATATCTGTATATACTAAGATATGACAGGATGGAGGAACAAGCACCTTAGCTGTTGGGATGGCTGGTGATTTCAGAGGCTGATCCGAAGAATTTTTGTTGTGTTGACGCGGCTTCTTCAAGATACTAGAAACCACATTATCAGTAGTCGTGCTGGCCTGATAAGTTGAACAGCACAACATAGATCAATCAAGGGAGCATGATGACAATATTTGTAATCGCAAATCGGAAACATTTATATTTCTAACAAAAAAGGACAGTATATAGGAACTAGAACCTGCTTGCGTTGCTGAAGCGGCAAAAATGGTCTATGACTGCCGCGAAGATCCAAATCTTCAGCAAAATGCGCAGATGGAAATTTCTTCTTTCTGTCAATTTTTGAATGCTTGTTTTATTTGCCCTTAGATGGCTTGTTTTTTTGCATTGCTAACGGGAGCAATTTACATGTGTATGTATTATACTTCTCCATAATTAATCCCTTCAGACTCTTATCAATGAATTTGGGACGTTTACTACCAGCAGGTGTCACTGGTGTTTGGTCTTGTTTTTCTACCGCAATTAAGATAATTAACACAAACATGAAACTTACATTATGGTGTGTACGTGTGTCATGAACAAAAAGAAGAGATCAAGCAGAAATATTGCAGCATAAACCACGAACCAAAGAAATCAAGATACAGTATGCAGTTGTGGGACAAGCAGGCTAATGCATAACGAGTTAAAAAAAACTTATAATCCATAGGGATCGACCAAACAATCGCACACCAATAATAAGGCCTAGTTTGGCAACACGGTTTTACTAAAATTGAAGTATTACAAAACTGAAGTATTTTAGCAAAAACTACCAAGACGTTTGGGATCCCGATGACATCCGTGGCCACTAGGTGTGGGTGTAGCCTAACCAAACCCGCACCCATATCCTGAAATCTTACCCGCTACCCACACCCGCACCTTGGTATAGATTTTAACACATACCCGCATCAGAATGGGTAAAAAACATGGGTAATACCCACCCTGCAGTCCAAACAAATGCAAAAAAGAAATATAATAGCATATAAAAACAACAATATATATATCATTCTTTAACTGATTCAGCAAACCATAACATAACATATGAAAAAGGAACAGCAAAAACATACCACGTATATTAAGAGAAACATCAATGTAACATATGTATAAGAAAAGACAGTAAAACAGTATGGCATAGATACCTATATAAAAGATGGCTGATTTCTCAGGCTGTGAGCAGCTCAAGATCAGTAGCACTGTTCATGTGCTATTTTTTTCCAATTAGAACACAACATCGTAAGCATGATGCTACAGAAAACAATTGATGAATAGTGCACATGGTGAACAGTGCGATGAACAGTGCCGGTGGATAAATAGTACTCTCTGTACAGGGCCGGTCACCATACATAGTTGCTATGAACAACACACACACAGATGAACAATGCCAATTTTTTCACTCTCTCGCGGTAATTTTTCAACGTAACTTTTGACAAAAAGTGGGCATCATGTTAAAATTGTCAAGAATGACCATTATCACATGTGCAAGGGTTTTTCATTTTCTTTTCATTTGTTTTGATTTTCTTTGACCAAATGGTATTCTTTTGGATTAATTGAGTGTTAGGTTAAGTTGAGGAATTTTTTGGCTAAGTGGGAATTAAATTTAATCTTGTCATGGGTGAGTTGCATAAAAGTCTACCCCTTAGCTTTCGAATTTTTGGGGAACCATTTGAATGATTTGCCACGTCCAATGATCTCTCCTTGAAGTGGTCTTACTAATCACACCAAAGTTGCAAAGAGGTTGGTGCAAAATATTTGGCGCATGGGTGCTCAAAGTGATCACCATGCTAATTGGATAAAAATGACCATTAGCCAATTGGCTAAGTATTTATTTTCCATTTTGGTGTTCTTGGATTCAAAGAGTGCTATTTGGTGTACTGGTGTTGTTCACAAACAATCTAAAAAGACAACATCGAACAACCAATTTAATTCCCTTTATGCAAGGTAGAAAAGATTTTTAAATAGCCAAGTTTTTGTTGACTCTAAATTTTTTATAAATGAAAATTGATTTTTCTTTGTTTTAAATTTTGGGGTGTTACAGCGTCCAAGAAACTTCATCTGACCGGTCTTGAGATTAACGAAGTCAACATAGGCGAAAAACATGTTTGTTTCCTAAGTTGAGGACTAATAGCGTGTACCATATATCCGACCGGCGCAACCGGACCACGAACTGGCGCGGTTGATTCGTGGGAATGCATGCATGCAACCATGCATTTGTACATCCATGCACAGTGCGCCTGCTGGCACCCCAGTCACGCGCGGAAATCGACCGTCGTCGCCTTTACTGATTGTCCTCGGAAGTTTCATCGGCACACGGAAATCGATCCAGCCGGAAGTTGCATCACCGATGGTGGCCCACCACGGGAATTAATCCGGTGGCTGGCCTGTTCACCTCCCTCACATTGCGATTTGTGGTGTGTGTGCCTTGTATGTTTGTATGAATCTATGAATCATCTCAATATATCGAATATTTCTATTGTTATTCAAATTCCTCACATTTTTCTGATAATAATGGATATATTATTTTTCCCATTGCGATTTATAGATTTAAAGATATTAATTATGACATATTATATGAATAATGCATATATTATTTGATAATAATAATACAATGAATAGAAACAAAATTATTTCATATTCCAATTCCTCACATTTTTATAATAATAGTGGATTAGGAAAAATGCATATACTATTTGTCCAATTGAGATTTACAGAAATAATTAGAATAATGCATATATAAATAACGTGATTTACAAAATTATTTCATATTCAAATTCCTCATATTTTTATATGAATAATGCATATATTATTTTTCCAATTGCGATTTACAGAAATAATTAGAAAAATGAAAACAATTTCGGAAAATAATTGTTAGTCCCGGTTGGGCTATATGAGCTTGGACTAAAGGTCCTCCAGCCAAAACGTTGTATCGCAACCACGTGGAGGAGCTTTAGTCCCGGTTTTTAAGCCACCCGGGAACCTTTAGTCCCGCCTTCGGGGTCCCGGGTGGAAAACTGGGACTAGAGGCCCGTTCTACAAAAACATGTTTATTTCCTAAGTCGACGATAAATAACGTGTACCATATATCCGACACAACCATACCACGAACTGGCGCGGTTGATTCGTGGGCATGCATGCAGCCATGCATTCGTACATCCATGCAGCCGAGGGCGAGAATAAAAATTAACAAAATATTGTTAAAACAAGAAGAACAAGGTCATCAAGGAAACGAAGTACGTTGTCACGCATAATTGTGTGTTAAGTTTTAATAATGTATGTATTTGTGTCAGTTGATCCTAGCAAATTAATGTTTTATTATTTGGGGTTTTATTTGTTTTTTCATTGCATTTTATTAATAGGTGTTGTATTAATGAGTTTGCTAATTCTTAGTCGACTCAGAATTAGAATATATAGTTCTAATTCAACTTCTAAAAACCGGTCACATGATTGTAGCGTGATTCATGCATGCATGCTAGCATGCAGGAGAGTTTGCAACTAAGATCTTTCTAGCATTGTGTTTTGATGTTTGCATTCAACATTAGCTAGTATTGGAGATTAGCATTTTGTTCATAACCGAATATCCCAATTTCAGACGTTTTTGATGGCTTATGTATTTAGGTTATGTATACGGACCAAATATTGAGTGCGTGAGCTTTTTGGCCTAGCCATCCCGTCCCTGAATGAACGAGTGTAGTGGAGCTATAGGCATCCTAGCTAATTAAGGCATTCGGGCCCGGAGCTTTTTTCTGTATATATATAAATGTGTCTCCATCCCGGTCTATCTTCTCGCAAACGGTCGCGCATGCTACGTACGCCCCAACGCCGTCGACATCCGAACCCTACAAGAGCACCCGTGTGTCGCACTGCATGTCCTTCATCCCTTCCGCACTTTGCACTACTCCACCCCGTCCTCTCTTCCTCTATTTCTCTCTCATCCGCTCGTGAAACCATAATTAACTTAGGACGTCTCCTAGAACCTCCATTCCGGGCCACCCCTCCCCGGGCTCCTCTGAGAAGCTCCTTCCGTACAAAATCACCATGCGCAGCATCCCCAACAAAGAAACAGGAGCCCTGTTCCCCAATTGACGCTGACGTGCTCACCCTTTCACAACTTCCGTTCTCCACCATATGTGTGTCGTGTTGTCTCCGACATCCACTAACCTTGCCAAGGCCACCAAATAAGGATGGCAATTTTATCCATAGATCCGGGTATCCACGGATATCCGGCCCAATGGGCACGGGTATGGAGGGTTGCTTCGGATTTCATGTGGCGTATATCTGATAACTCATGGGGCGGGCATGCATGTGGGTAGAGGTTTTGCCTCACCAATACCCAATAAATATCTGGCTGGCATGTGGGTCCCACATGCTAGTGAGACATGATATTTCACCTAGGCCTAGCTGATGCTACCTTGAGGCGAAAGTCAGTGAGTCTAACATGTAGCAACCGATTACCACTTCTTTCATGGCCTCCCCCTCTGACTCCCTCGCACACTGTGAAAGAGGGCATGGCCGAAGGGCCTCCCTTCCAACTCTACAGTAGTACGCCTGGCTCTCCTCCCCACCTAGGAGACACGCGGGCATGCAGTGGACTTTCTCTCGTCCCGTCGTATGTCCTCCCTCCTCCTTATATTTATTGCATGCATAATTATCGTGGACGGGGCAGAGCGAGCTAGGTTAATGAATTTTGACATAGATATGGTTTAGCTATATCCGTCCAAACCCACTCCATTGTCATCCTTACCACTAAAGCGATCCTTTGTGATCTTGCGGTCCTTCAAGAGGCCGCTCCATGATGCATCCTCGTGAGCTAGCTCTCCATCGATGTATCCAGCCAAAGTCATGATGCTAGCATCGATGTTGATGACACCATGCTGATGTGATCCTAATGTAATCATTTTTTTTTTTGGAAAAGTTGTCTGAAAATATTATAAATGTATGAGTTTTATCAACCACTATATATAAAAGTTACACAAGAAATCTTTTTCAATCATGTACCCTCCGTTACAAAATGTAAGACATATTAAGAAAATATATTTTATGGTGAATCTAATCATGTTGATTCAGTACTGTAAATGTTTATATTTTTGTGTATAGACTTGGTCAAAATTAAGAAAGGTGTTGACTTTGACTAATCCTTAGACGCCTTACATTTTTGGATGGAGGGAGTATATACAAATACATGATGATTAATTAACTCTCAAACATACACAACTTTGATCAATCCAAACATGATGTGGCATTCAATATACTAGCAAAGATCGGCGCAGCGGCACGCCACTCTAGTATAATTCCAATGGAAAATTTTATGAAAAACATGGATACACTTCTTAAATTCTAATACATGTTTAGACTAAAGACTCCCTGCCTTCCAATATTTTTCAGGCTGCTCTTCTGCCTACGAGAATGCAAACATAAGTACAGTTTATGATGTAGCCCCGCTCACCGACGACACTACACCAAGACCAGCAAGTTCCCCAAGTGGACCGATGACTCGGGCTCGAGTTAAAGCGCTACATGATAAGGTGAACTCGCTCCTCACCACCCTTGATCTCGGTACCCCTTTGGATGGAATGCTACCTCATGCCGATGTGCTTTGTGTCATTAGGTACAAGGTGCATCAAGACCCCGGAGAGGAGGACACACCATGGTCAAGGGAAGGAGAGGAGCAGCGGGACATGAAGATGGGCACGAAGCTGGACCCGACGTCACTCGAAGCGCTCCAAGGAAGAGAAGAAGCTGGCCGGCCCAGGACCCGGTCGACCGGCCCCACGATCGAACCATCCGGTCCCAGGCCCGGTCAACCGGGCGCCAAACCGGATTCCCCTCGGTCTTGACCGGGCGTCGTACCGGGGGCCAACCGGACGGAGATCTGCGACATTTCCGGTTGGCGCCCGGTCGACCGGCCCCACGACCGGACCATCCGGTCCCAGGCCCGGTCTGACCGGCCCCAGGACCGGATCCGACGGGAATTCTCCACCAAACTGCCTAAGTTATCCATTTATGTACCTTTTTGCCCTGCTGGCCATGTAGGCCTATATAAGGACCCTGGACCCCTCATTTACCCCTTAGACATAATTTTGAGCTTAAACCAACTTTGAGCTTAGTCTCCCTAGGGTTAGCATCCATCTTGGACAAGCATCCCTTTGTAATCAAGGCACTCTTGTTGTTGATTTGGATATTGTTGAGTGAGATTCTAGTGCAAGCCACTCTCTCTCTCTCACCAATCTCTTTTCTCCAACACCAATCTCTCACCGGGAATTCTGCCGCGTGCCTCTTCCGGGTGATTCTATTGGCGTGGTCCATCGAGCCACGGGGGTAAGTATCGGGTGTATCGGGTTGGTGTGCGTGCGTGAGTACCGGTGTTCCTCGTGTTCTTCGTGTTCCTCGCGTTCTCCCACCTTTTCCCCTTGGATTTTGGGTCAAGTCGCGAGATCGGGCCAAACCCTAGATCTCAGATCACATCAGTTTAATAAGCACCAAACAAGATGTCAAGAAACGAGCCAAGATGATGAAGCTGAAAGGATCGTATGCCGCACCTAGAGGGGGGGTGAATAGGTGCTAACCAATTTTTAGTTCTTTTTCAATTTAGGCTTGACACAAAGGTAAATTCTCTAGATATGCAACTAAGTGAATTTACCTATATGACAAGGCAAACAACTAAGCAAGATATAGCTAAGCAATATAAGAGATAGAATAGGATAGAGGTAACCGAGAGTGGAGCACGCGATGACACGGAGATGATTCCCGTAGTTCCCTTCCTTTGCAAGAAGGTACGTCTACGTTTGGAGGAGTGTGGTTGCTATGAAAGCCAAACCAACAGCCACGATGGCTTCACTCAGATCTCCGGTGAGCAACGCCACGAAGGCCTAGCCCACTTCCACTAAGGGATTTCCTCGAGGAGGAAACCGGGCCTTTACAAGGTTCTTGGGGCACACATCCACAACTGAATTGGAGGCTCCCAAATCTGTAACAATACAACAATCAACAACAACACATCAACACAAATCAACTAGGGAACCAAATAGGAACACTAGCATGAGATCCCTCAAACAAGAGAGGGGGGAAATGAAAAACGCTTCGGTGAGGATGTAGATCGGTGTCTTCTCCTTCGAATCTCCAAAGATCAAGAGATTTGGTTGGGGGAGGAAGGAGTTCTTGCAAATCTTGTGTTCTTGAGGTGGCTCTAATGGTGGTGAAGCTTGGCAGATTTTTCCTTGCAATGATTGAGCAACTTGCCCCTTTGGAGAAGAAAGCTATTTATATGATTGGAGCTCTCAGATCTGACCGTTGGGGACGAAATCCACTTACACCGGAAGTTCCGGCTAGGAGGGCCGGAAGTTCTGGCTTCCACCGGAAGTACCGGCCATGAGGGCTGGAACTTCCGCCTTTGACAGATGTCCAGACCAAAAGATGTTGGGGCGGAACTTGGGCGGAACTTCCGGGGACCGGAAGTTCCGGCCAAGTTCCGGAATTTGGCGAAAACCATACTGGACATCACAGAGCCTCAAAACCAGAATTCCGGAACTTGTCCGGAAGTTGGGCGGAAGTTCCGCTAACCGGAACTTCCGGCCAACTCCACCGGAACTTCCGGTCAGGGAGAAAGCAGCTGAACACAGGACTGCGCTGAGAGGCTTCTGCTGAACAAACCAGGGCGGAACTTCCGCCTGCTGGGGCCGGAACTTCCGCCAGAAACAAAATGACCTGCAGAACTTCAGAACAGCCATACCATTTCACCGATCCAACATATATCTTGATAACTTGTACCTGTCTACATCAACACACATAAATAAATACCTAGTGTTGACATCAAACACACAAAACCCAAAAGGGCGGGAAATGTTCTTTCAATCTCCCCCTTTTTGGTGTTTGATGACAACACAAGTATTTGCAAGGAATGGATAATGTAAACCAACAATGTGAGAGATATAGAGGAGCTCCCCCTAGATATGAGCATTGGTACAAAAGAAGCTCCCCCTATATCTTGCATCCGTCTTCCATGGGTTAGCAAAACAACATAGTGATAAGCATATGGATAACA
Organism: Lolium perenne; assembly: GCF_019359855.2. Taxonomy (NCBI): domain Eukaryota; kingdom Viridiplantae; phylum Streptophyta; class Magnoliopsida; order Poales; family Poaceae; genus Lolium; species Lolium perenne. The sequence goes on from NC_067249.2 coordinate 118,832,383, forward strand.
AGATCATGCACACATAGATAACCAAGGAAGACTCACATACGGAGTTAACCATACACAAAGATAATGTTCCAAACACATAGATAGAGTTTACAAACCAAATAGCTAAGAACATAGTTCGACACCACAAGGATAAATAGAATCACAAGCAATAAAAATCAAAGCCAACACGAGCTTGTGACTCCCCCATGCAAATACCCAACGGAGAGCAACCTAATAAGGTCTCACTCTCCCCCTTTGGCACCAAAGCACCAAAAAGGGATAGGAGAAGCTACACGTCCCAAGGGTCGGCGTTAGCCCAGCCGGGAGGGAGATCCGATGGAGCGCTGGTGTAGGGAGGAGTGTGAAGAGGAGACTCGATCTCAAGACCATCTGGAGGAAGAGGAACACCATGCCGAGAAACCCACTCAGCCTCCGGAGTGATATTCTCCTCAGATCCGGGAGGAGACAATTCCACCTCAAGAGCCCTCATGATGCTCTTCTGACGAACCCGAGACTTCTTGGCTTCTGCATGCTGCTGATACTGACGGTGGTTGACTGCAGAGGTGAGGCAAAAAATCTGTCTCATGCGGCGTGCAAGCTTAGAAGCCCAGCTAGGTGGCTTCTCATCCATGGGGGTAACATCTTCTATAGGGGAGTTGTGGCGCTTGGTCCTCAAAACCTTCACTTCATTGGATGTGATATTGAGAGGAATAGAGTGAATGAGGGTGCTCTCATAAGTATCCACCCAAGTGTCCTCAATGAGCTTCATAATGTACGGAGCATAGGAGGGAAGCTTCTTCTCCATCACACATGACCACATCTCATGGTAGATGTAGTCCATCACATCAAGCTTCTCACCGGTGCCCTTCTTAGCAAAGGAGTTTGCCATTAGATCCACTTCATATAGATGTAGCTCATCAAGGTTGCCACCCTTTGGTCCAATGGTCTCCCGGTAGACTCTAAGCATAATGTCCCAAGTAGGGAGAAGATCCGCACTCTTGCCCGGAATACCCCAACCTTTGATGTAGAGGTGCTCCAAGACTTCCCTTGTTTGAGCCCATGAACTATCATGGCACCTCCAACCATTTGCATCTACGCCCGGGTAGCGAGGGTATCCAAGGGCACTTCCAAACTTTGCCAAGTTAGACTCAAGGAGCCTTTCATGAGTCATCCACCGGAATGTTCTAGCTTCATCTTGTTCAAAGTGGACAGTGGCATAAAATTGTTGAATCAACCCAATATCATAATCCTTGTTGAGCTCCATAATGGGATAGAGCCCAAACTCTCCACACATAGCATAGGCTTCATCAAAGTACTTGGAAGCGGCCATCTTTCCGGTGTCAATGGCATGTTGAGGGGCTACCCCTTCTTGAATGGCACATATACCTCATAGATTATCTCCTCTTGGGTCTTGTTGTGGAACCGCTTATCCGTAACCCTATTGCTCCGAGGGGTGAGGTAAGGGTTCATGTCACGGAGATCCTTGTACTCAAGATATTGCATGTTCTTCACGGATACATGGATGTTCTTGCCTCGAACAGCGGGTGACTTGTGCCTCTGAGCAGCTTGCTGCCGAGCGGTGAGCTTGGATGGTCTAGTTTGCTCAAGTTCTTCCTCAATCTCATCCACATGATCCTTGCCTCTCTTCTTGGAACCACCTGGACAGGAAACAATTGGATAGGAATGATGAATGATTGCACACAAGCAAGGAGGCCAAACCAGAGCCTGCACAGGATATTGGGTAACAGCAGAAAAATTCGCCAGGCCGGAAGTTCCGGTGAGAACAGGCGGAAGTTCCGCCCCGGGGCGGAAGTTCCGGTGTGAAGGGCCGGAACATCCGGCTGTTCGAAAAAAGCGGCAGTTTCTCACCAGATCTGCAGCAATGGCTTGGTGAACCGCATTACCACAACATCCTATGCAAGATCTAGTAAGGGAACGGCATCTAGAGATGTTCTGCCATAGCTTTGCCTAGAGTATGCCCTATAGTTCATCTAGTGAGGTCTACCCACACATAGAGAGGGAGAGGGCACAAACCGGGGGGAGCCATGGAGGAGGAGAGGGAGGGGTTGCCGATCCACGGAGCCGATCCGGCGGGGGTCGCCGGAGGTGGGAGATCCGGCCGGATGGAGGAGCAGCCGCCACAGGGAGAGAGAAGCTTCAAAAAGATCTTGGAAGGCGAAAAGTGAAGGAGGCAGGAACTGCTCCCCGTTCCGGACCAGTTATATAGTGGAAACTTAAGGCCGGAAGTTCCGCTCGTTGGAGCCGGAACTTCCGGTCCCTCAGAAAGTACTCAAACTGATCAGGAACAGCGGTAGGGACTGGCAGATAGATTCCAGCCGGAAGTACCAGTCGAAACGGCCGAAACTTCCGGTGGAACAGGAAAACTGTGCCAGGAACAGATTTTTGACAGGAACAAGGTGCACTCGGGAAGGAAAAGAGATATGGCTTAGATGAGATAGGCTTAGGATAGATACGCCAAACTGTGAGATGGTACATGATCACTCATTTTTGCAAATAATTAAAATGAAGGCCAAAAATGAGTGATTTCCCATAAACAAGGAGATGTCAATAAAATCCAATGAAGATCCAAATAACTCCAACTCTTCACGAAGAAGAGTGTGGTGGCCTAGGCCACCATATATGAGTGTTATGGTATGGCACCGCGAAGATATATCTTGGGTCCAAACCAATACTCATCATTTAAGCTCACATATCAACATATGATATAACGAGAATGATATCTTTAATGTTGGCATTATGGGGGGGAGGGATAGCTCAATAATTTAAACCGCACTCCCCCTATTTCCATGCCCATATCTAAACCAAATAAAGTTTTGAGACGAAGGTGTGTTTGCAAGATGGTCAAGCTATACTCCTTGAATCAATGATATTTAGCTCATTCCTCAAATAAGTGAACCTTGCTTCATCAAGAGGCTTCGTGAATATATCGGCAAGTTGATCTTTGGTAGGAACATAGATAAGCTCAATATCACCATGGGCAACATGATCCCTAATGAAATGATTCCGGATCTCAATATGCTTCATTCTTGAATGTTGCACCGGATTATAGGCAATCTTGATGGCACTTTCATTGTCACATAATAGAGGCACTTTGTCACAAATGACACCGTATTCCGTTAAAGTTTGCCTCATCCATAACAATTGAGTGCATCCACTTGCGGCGGCAACATATTCGGCTTCAGCGGTGGAGAGAGATATACAATTTTGCTTCTTAGAAGACCAACACACCAAGGACCTACCAAGAAATTGGCAAGCCCCGGAGGTTGATTTCCTATCATCCTTGTCTCCCGCCCAATCCGCATCGGTGTATCCATTGAGAATAAAGCTTTAGCCTTTGGGGTACCAAATACCATATCTTGGGGTATCAACCAAATATCGAAAGATTCTTTTGAGAGCTATCATGTGGCTCTCCTTAGGAGAAGCTTGATACCTTGCACACACACCAACACTCAACACTATGTCCGGTCTAGATGCACAAAGGTAAAGCAAGGATCCAATCATGGAGCGATATACCTTTTGATCCACCTCTTTACCATTGGGATCTAGTGCAAGATGACATTTAGTAACCATAGGAGTGGCAACACCTTTCATCTCGGTCATCTTGAACCTCTTGAGCATGTCTTGGAGATATTTTGCTTGGTTGATGAAGGTTCCTTCTCTCAATTGCTTGATCTCAAAACCAAGGAAGAACTTCATCTCTCCCATCATAGACATCTCAAACCTATCGGTCATAAGCTTTGAGAATTCATCATTGAAAGCTTTGTTAGTAGAGCCAAAGATAATATCATCAACATATAATTGGCAAACGAAAAGCTCCCCATTGACCCTCTTAGTAAAAAGAGTGGGATCGATTAGCCCAACATCAAACCCACGGTCTACCAATAATTCCTTAAGGTGCTCATACCAAGCTCTAGGAGCTTGTTTGAGACCATAAAGAGCTTTATCAAGCTTGTAGACATGGTTAGGGAAGTTGAGATCCTCGAACCCCGGGGGTTGCTTAACATAAACCTCTTCATGCAAAGGACCATTAAGAAATGCACTTTTCACATCCATTTGTTGTAACTTAAAGTTATGATGCGATGCATAAGAAAGAATGATACGGATGGACTCAAGGCGAGCCACGGGAGCATAGGTTTCTCCAAAGTCAATTCCTTCAACTTGAGAGAACCCTTGAGCCACCAATCTTGCCTTGTTCCTCACAACAGTTCCAAACTCATCTTGCTTGTTCTTGAATATCCATTTAGTGCCAATAACATTGCGGCACCCCTTTGGCTTCTCTACTAAGGTCCACACTTTGTTGCGCTTGAAGTTGTTGAGTTCTTCGTGCATAGCTTCCAACCAATCCGAATCTTCAAGGGCTTCAAATACTTTTTGGGTTCCACTAAGGATATATAAGCATGATGATTGCTAAAGTTAGCCAATTGCCTTCTTGTGGAAACCTTTGCCCTTATATCACCAAGAACCTTATAATGAGTGTGGTCACGAAGCTCAAGGTTCCTTTCTCTCCTTGCTAGACGACTTGCCTCGATCTCTTCCTTGGTTCTTCTTGGCCTTGGAGGTATCACTTGATCAACTTGATCTTTTGGGTCCCCGTCTTGACCTTCAACTTGAGCAACTTCAATTTCTTGAGAGTGCTCAACCTCATGTGCTTGATCTTGGACATCATTTGGTGCGGAGCAAATATCCAATGGATACTCGTTGGAGCCATCATGAATTCTTGGTTGATCTTGACCTTGATCTTGTCCTTCATCTTGTCCTCGATCTTGTCCTTGATCTTGTCCTTGATCTTGCACACAAGAGGGAGGGTTTTGTTCTTGTTCTTGGGTTGGTGCATCATTTGCTTCACTTGACGGGGTTTGTTGATGTTGAGAAGATGAGGGCTCCATCGTGGTAGAGCATAGTCCTTCCCGAGACGCCACACCGTGTCCCTCAACGGGGCGGAAAAATCCCACACCCATTCTTACTATGGCATCTTGAGGTATTTCATCACCTGCACATACATCAACTTGCCCCACTTGGGAGCCATCATTTTCTTCGAACCTCACACTACTAGATTCGATGATAATCCCGGAGGCTATATCAAAGATTCTATAAGTGTGAGACTCGGCACCGTAACCAACAAATATACCCTCCAAAGCTTTAGGAGCAAATTTAGATAAACGAACCCCTTTGATTTTGTAGAAACACTTACACCCGAACACCTTGAAGTATGAGATATTAGGCTTGTTCCCGGTGAGTATTTCATATGGAGTCTTGTTCAAGCCCTTGCGGAGATAGAGCCGGTTAGAGGAGTGACAAGCGTTGGAGATGGCTTCGGCCCAAAAGTTATAGCGGGATTTATACTCCACCATCATAGACCTTGCCATATCCATAAGAGTCCGGTTCTTCCTCTCCGCAACACCATTTTGTTGAGGGGTGTAAGCAGCGGAATATTGATGACGAATCCCCTCATCACTAAGAAAATCATTGAGTGTGTAGTTCTTGAACTCGGAGCCGTTGTCACTTCTTATTGCCATAATGAGGAGGTTGTGTTGGCGTTACACCTCGGTAGCAAAGTCAATGAATATTTGTTGAGTCTCATCTTTCGTCTTGAGAAAGTAGACCCAAGTGTATCTTGAGTAGTCATCGACAATCACCAAGCAATGTTTCTTCGCACCAAGATTTGCATGAGTAACGGGACCAAAGAGATCCACATGAAGGAGCTCCAAGATCCTCTTGGAAGAGATGATGGTCTTGCTTGGATGCGGAGAGTCATGCATTTTGCCTTCAACACAAGCCCTACAAACACGATCTTTGGCAAAAGACACATTTTCCATTAGTCCCACAATATGGTTCCCCTTGTGAAGACTTTGCAAAGTTTTCATGTTGACATGGGCTAGGCGGCGATGCCACAACCAACCCACGTCCGCCTTTCCGAATAGGCACATCGCACTTGTCGTGGTGGTCCCCGAAAAGTCCACCACATACAAGTTGTGTTCGCGATACCCAACGAAAGCGACTTTTAGAGTCTTGCTCCACAAGAAGACCACAATATCATTATCAATAAAGACGGCGAAACCCATCTTGCCAAGGGCGGAAATGGAAAGCAAATTGTAACCAAGGGTTTTGACAAGCATGACATCCACAAGAGTAATGTTGTGTTCAACCACAACCTTGCCAAAACCCAATACCTCGGATGTAGAATTATCGCCAAAGGAGACGGTGATAAGATTTATGTTGGGCCTCAACTCCTTGACGAGGTTCTTGCCGCCGGTCATATGACTTGTACATCCACTATCAAGTACCCATTTTGAACCTCCGGCGGCATAGTCCTACATGAGATCAATTCTTGGATTTAGGTACCCATTTTTCAATGGGTCCTCTTTTGTTAGCAACAAGGGTCTTTGGGACCCAAATAGACCAAGCAACATAACCATCATATGGACCAACATATTTAGCATAAACATCACCATAATATTCTTTAAAAAGAACATAGTGATGGTTATCTATTCCCGCACCATCATCATTAATGGTTTTTCCCTTTCGGGTTTCACCATTAGCTTTCTCATGTGCGGGCTTGGCCTTTTTCTTGTTTGCCTTTTTAGCCTTGGTATTATAACCAAGTCCCTCCTTCCCATTGTTTGACCTTTGCTTACTCAAAAGATCATCCAAGGAAAGTTTACTTTGGGGAGAGGAGGCCTTAGCAAGTTCATCCTTCAACCTAGCATTTTCCTCAATAATATTTGCATGATCACATGAAGGAGTAGAGGTACTAGGTATGTCATATGAAGAAAGCCTAATTTGAAGTTGCTCATAAGACTCGGAGAGGAGAGAGTATTCACTCTTCAAGGCTTTGTGAGCCTTGTCTAGTTCATCTAGATCCTTCACAAGTTTCTCATGATCAACACCAAATTTGTCCTTTTCCTTTATAAGCACTTTAGTCTTAGCTCTAGCAAGATCTCTAGCTTTAGTGAGCTTGTTAAGTTTATCTTGAGGTTCTTCAAGATTTTCTAGCCTCTCTTCAAGAGATGCTATAGTTTCTTGACATTCCTCAAGAGCATTTTTAAGAGCATGTATTTCTAGAGAGTCTTCTCTCTCTATTTGGCACTTTTTCTCAAGAGTATCATTTAGTTGAGCTATACGTACCATGAGACTTGAAACATGCTTCTTAGTGTTTCCTTGTAGGTTACTAATGAAATCATCAAACTCTAGCATTTCTTGTTTCACTTTTAGACTAGCGGGGTCAACCCCTAGATCATTAGAAATGTTAGGCGTAGAGGGGTTAGGAGATGATACCCCGAAAGATTTAGCCATGAGGCAACTTTCTTCCTCCACATGAAAGACCTCATTGGGAGATTCACTTGTTGATGAAGAGTTAGTAGAGAGGGTGGCAAGGGCAACCAATCCATTTGAGGTTGCATCTTCTTCATCATCAACATCTTCATCTCCGGAGGTATACTCTTCTTGAGTTGATAGCACAATAGATGTGTCCAAGGTGGACCTTGCCATGAAGCAATGTGCATTCTTGCGTTGAGGGTTCTCATTGGGTGAATCAAAGAGAGAGGAAGAGGGAATGTTGGTAGTGACAACGGCGGCCACTTCTCTTGAGCTTTCCTCTTCATCATCACTAGCACTTACAATCTCATCGGAAGAGTATTCTTCTTTAGTCACTAGCACAATCCTTGAGGGCCTTTTGCCCTTCTTGTTCTTGTTATAGAATTTCTTGTTGGGGGGCTTTGAATACTTGCCCTTTGAATCTTTGCTCTTGTCCTTGGGGATGAACCTTCCACCATGAGTCTCCCTATTCTCATAGGGACATTCGGCAATGAAATGGCGCTTGTCATTGCAATTGTAGCAAGATCTTGTTCTTGGGCCCGAGCTTGAGGGACCCCTTGAGTTGTTTCTCTTGATGTTGTCTTCCTTGGCCTTGGAAGGGTCAATCCAAAAGGTGTTTGCATGGAACGCCATGTGGTCATGGTAGTGGTGTTCCAAGTCTTCCGGATAGGTCATGCTCCAAGATGCCCTATAAGATTCTTGAGGAATCACTTCTTCCACGGAGTTGACCACCAAGGCAAGGTTGGACCCTTTTGTCATCCCAATGGAACGATTGCGAGAATCATGAGAGTTTTGCTCAAGCACTTTGAGAGCTTGCATCTCGTGCACGGCTTGTTGAGAGGTGAGAGAGGCATAGCATTCTCTACCAACAAGAGTCTTGACATCAATAGGCTCAAACGGCATCATGCACTCAATGTACTTCTCCTTGATCCAAGAGTCATTAATGTGAGTGGCACCAACATTCCGGAAGGCACCGGCAACGGTGAGAAGTCTTCCATACATGTCTTCATGATCTTCATCCGGTAGCCTCATGAATCCTTCGGCTTTATTCCGAAGAGAATTATACTTGTTCCTTCTTGTGCTCTCACTTCCAATGCAACTCGCGGCCAAACCATCCCAAGCATCCTTGGCGGTGGTGTAATGCCGAACACGAGACAACTCCTTTGTCCCCACACTAGTTTGAATCATGTGCAAGGCGGTGTTGTTGAGTTGACTATCAACCGCTTCTCTTCGAGTCAACTTGTCGGGGTTGTAAGGCTTGAAGCCTTCCACGATGATTCTCCAAAGTTCATTGGAGGCACTGCGAACATGAGAGCTAAACTCAAATTGCCAAGTATCGTAATCATTAACGGAAAACTTAGGTGGGTCGCCTCAAATGTTTATATGAGGGTGAGGAACCGGTATATCGGGAGATAGAAAAGGTGGAGCCACTCGATTGTAGCTCTCACCTCCACTAGTTCCTCTAGGAGATGCAACGGCAGATTTGTTAGTGTTTATGTTATCACCATCCACGGGTGTGGTAGAGGAGGGTAATACCGAAGTATCATCCTCTTCTAACGCATCCGTGACATTAACCTCTTTGTTGGGAGCCACGGGACGGGGCGGAGTCAAAAGCTCGGAAATCATCTTTCTCATGCTTTCCATTTGAGCATCCATGGATGACCTCAACGAATTGATATCATCCATGGTGACCATCTTAGCCTCCCCTTCCGAAGGTCCATCGTCCGGCATACTCTTAGGCGGTTAAGCCCGAAATAAGAGCTGAGGCTCTGATACCAATTGAAAGGATCGTATGCCGCACCTAGAGGGGGGGTGAATAGGTGCTAACCAATTTTTAGTTCTTTTTCAATTTAGGCTTGACACAAAGGTAAATTCTCTAGATATGCAACTAAGTGAATTTACCTATATGACAAGGCAAACAACTAAGCAAGATATAGCTAAGAAATATAAGAGATAGAATAGGATAGAGGTAACCGAGAGTGGAGCACGCGATGACACGGAGATGATTCCCGTAGTTCCCTTCCTTTGCAAGAAGGTACGTCTACGTTTGGAGGAGTGTGGTTGCTACGAAAGCCAAACCAACAGCCACGAAGGCTTCACTCAGATCTCCGGTGAGCAACGCCACGAAGGCCTAGCCCACTTCCACTAAGGGATTTCCTCGAGGCGGAATCCGGGCCTTTACAAGGTTCTTGGGGCACACATCCACAACTGAATTGGAGGCTCCCAAATCTGTAACAATACAACAATCAATAACAACACATCAACACAAATCAACTAGGGAACCAAATAGGAACACTAGCATGAGATCCCTCAAACAAGAGAGGGGGAAATGAAAAACGCTTCGGTGAGGATGTAGATCGGTGTCTTCTCCTTCGAATCTCCAAAGATCAAGAGATTTGGTTGGGGGAGGAAGGAGTTCTTGCAAATCTTGTGTTCTTGAGGTGGCTCTAATGGTGGTGAAGCTTGGCAGATTTTTCCTTGCAATGATTGAGCAACTTGTCCCTTTGGAGAAGAAAGCTATTTATATGATTGGAGCTCTCAGATCTAACCGTTGGGGACGAAATCCACTTACACCGGAAGTTCCGGCCAGGAGGGCCGGAAGTTCCGGCTTCCACCGGAAGTACCGGCCATGAGGGCCGGAACTTCCGCCTTTGACAGATGTCCAGACCAAAAGATGTTGGGGCGGAACTTGGGCGGAACTTCGGGGACCGGAAGTTCCGGCCAAGTTCCGGCCAAGTTCCGGAATTTGGCGAAAACCATACTGGACATCACAGAGCCTCAAAACCAGAATTCCGGAACTTGTCCGGAAGTTGGGCGGAAGTTCCGCTGACTGGAACTTCCGGCCAACTCCACCGGAACTTCCGGTCAGGGAGAAAGCAGCTGAACACATGACTGCGCTGAGAGGCTTCTGCTGAACAAACCAGGGCGGAACTTCCGCCTGCTAGGGCCGGAACTTCTGCCAGAAACAAAATGACCTGCAGAACTTCAGAACAGCCATACCATTTCACCGATCCAACATATATCTTGATAACTTGTACCTGTCTACATCAACACACACAAATAAATACCTAGTGTTGACAACAAACACACAAAACCCAAAAGGGCGGGAAATGTTCTTTCAAAAGCTCCAACCAAGCTATTGGATACCTCCGAAGCTTAATTCCTGGAGCAACAAGACTATACAAAATGAAGAAATGCAAGAGCACAAACTCGCTGGGATTAATCATGTTTAAAACCCCATCAAATATGCCATGTTTGAAATAAACTCTATTATTTTTTCATTAGTAGTCAAATGGGGAGGTGAATGAGAGCTCCAGCTTATACATGGAATTTTGAAAATTTTACATTACTAAGAAAACAGTGCTGAACATACTTAATAATAACCAACCCAAGTTTGCTACAACATAAGTTCAGTAGGTAATGATTGTATGCGCCATACTTTACGCGACATAGATTAACAAATAGCTAAATCCAAACAATATTTAGTATCTATAGTTGAACATGCATGATTCTGCAATGAGGAGCTTAATGAATCTATAATGCATCGCTTATATACTACATGGAGAATCAACCTGCAGGAACCACAATGTCGATTTGGTATAAAAAAATATTCCCACAAGTTGTAAGATCTTACCAAAAAATTGTATTCACTACCACTCCCCCTTCATGAAAGGACGAACATGGACTTCGACAAGCGCACCGCCGCCATGAAGAAACTACATGAAGAAACAAGAGCGACCATACAAGAACATGTGCTTCGTCAAGCCAACCGCCTCAACACCAAGAAGAAGGAAAGAATATTTCAAGAAGGAGACCTCGTTTGGATCCACCTCCGGAAGGAAAGGTTCCCTCATGAGCGTAACTCGAAGCTCAAGCCAAGAGGAGATGGCCCCATCAAGGTCCTCAAACGCATCAACAACAATGCCTACGGCATCGACATCCCGACCTCCAAGTACTTGGTGAGTGACTGTCTACAACTAGCGCGTGGTTGACATGGGAGGAAATCTCTGTGGTGTAGCTTTTCGTTCCCCGGCAACGGCGCCAGAAAATAGCTTGCTGTCTACTATTGGCTTCTTTTCCTGTAGACAGTGTTGGGCCTCCAAGAGCAGAGGTTTGTAGAACAACAGCAAGTTTCCCTTAAGTGAATCACCCAAGGTTTATCGAACTCAGGGAGGAAGAGGTCAAAGATATCCCTCTCAAACAACCCTGCAATCACGATACAAGAAGTCTCTTGTGTCCCCAACACACCTAATACACTTGTCAGATGTATAAGTGCACTAGTTCGGCGAAGAGATAGTGAAATACAAGTAATATGGATGTATATGAGTGGTAATAGCAATCTGAATAAAATATGGCAGCGAGTAAACATGCAACAGAACAGTAAACAAATGGAGATTCGATGTTTGGAAACAAGGCCTAGGGATCCTACTTTCACTAGTGGACACTCTCAACAATGATCACATAATAAAACCACTCTACACTCTCTTGTTGGATGATGAACACCATTAATTGTGTAGGGCTACAAGAGCACCTCAATGCCGGAGTTAACAAGCTCCAGAACATTCGATGTTCATATTTAAGTAACCTTAGAGTGCATGATAGACCAACGCAATTATACCGAGTACTAACATAGCATGCACGCCGTCACCGACAGGCTATGAAAGGGGGAATATATCACATCAATACCATCATAGTAATAGTTAACTTCATAATCTACAAGAGATCACAATCATAGCTTATACCAAGTACTACATGATGCACACACTGTCAACATTACATCATGGAGGAGGAATAGTCTACTTTAATAACATCACTAGAGTAGCACATAGATGATATTCAACTAGATCACAAAGAGAGAGATGAACCACATAGCTACGGTAGAGCCCTTAGCCTCGGGGGTGAATTACTCCCTCCTCATCATGGAGACAGCGATGGCGATGAAGATGGCGGTGGAGATAGCTTCCGGGGGCAATTCCCCGTCCCGGCGGCGTGCCGGAACAGAGACTTCTGTCCCCCGAATTGGAGTTTCGCGATGGCGGCGGCTCTGGAAGGTTTTCTGGTGTTTCGTCAATCCGTGTCGATGTTTTAGGTCAGGAGGCAACTTATAGGCGAAGAGGCGGAGTCGGAGGGGCCACGGGGCCACCACACACTAGGGGGGCGCCCCCCGGGCCGCGCCGCCACCTTGTGTGGGGCCCCCAGGGCTCCCCTCTGGTCCCTCTCTGACTCTCTGGAAGGTTCCGGGAAAAATAAGATGTTGGGCATTGATTTCGTCCGATTCCGAGAATATTTCCTTTGTAGGATTTCTGAAACCAAAAACAGCAGAAAATAGCAACTCGCACTTCGGCATCTCGTCAATAGGTTAGTTCCGGAAAACGCATAAAATCATCATAAAGTGTGAACAAAACATGTAGGTATTGTCATAAAACAAGCATGGAACATCAGAAATTATAGATACGTTGGAGACGTATCAGCATCCCTGATGGCGTGTATTTCACACGTTCATTGGGCAACCCCAAGAGGAAGGTATGATGCGCACAGCAGCAAGTTTTCCCTCAGAAAGAAACCAAGGTTTATCGAACCAGGAGGAGCCAAGAAGCACGTTGAAGGTTGATGGCGGCGGGATGTAGTGCGGCGCAACACCAGGGATTCCGGCGCCAACGTGGAACCTGCACAACACAACCAAAGTACTTTGCCCCAACGAAACAGTGAGGTTGTCAATCTCACCGGCTTGCTGTAACAAAGGATGAACCGTATTGTGTGGAAGATGATTGTTTGCAGAAAACAGTAGAACAGTATTGCAGTAGATTGTATTTCAGTAAAGAGAATTGGACCGGGGTCCACAGTTCACTAGAGGTGTCTCTCCCATAAGATAAACAGCATGTTGTGTGAACAAATTACAGTTGGGCAATTGACAAATAAAGAGGGCATGACCATGCACATACATATCATGATGAGTATTGTGAGATTTAATTGGGCATTACGACAAAGTACATAGACCGTCATCCAACTGCATCTATGCCTAAAAAGTCCACCTTCAGGTTATCATCCGAACCCCCTCCAGTATTAAGTTGCTAACAACAGACAATTGCATTAAGTATGGTGCGTAATGTAACTAGTGACTACATCCTTGAACATAGCACTAATGTTTTATCCCTAGTGGCAACAGCACATCCGTAATCTTAGTGGTTCTTGTCACTCCTCCAGATTCACGGAGACATGAACCCACTATCGAGCATAAATACTCCCTCTTGGAGTTACTAGCATCAACTTGGCCAGAGCATCTACTAATAACGGAGAGCATGCAAGATCATAAACAACACATAGCATAACTTTGATAATCAACATAACAAGTATTCTCTATTCATCGGATCCCAACAAACGCAACATATAGAATTACAGATAGATGATCTTGATCATGTTAGGCAGCTCACAAGATCCGACAATGATAGCACAATGGGGAGAAGACAACCATCTAGCTACTGCTATGGACCCATAGTCCAGGGGTAGACTACTCACACATCACACCGGAGGCGACCATGGCGGCGTAGAGTCCTCCGGGAGATGATTCCCCTCTCCGGCAGGGTGCCGGAGGCGATCTCTGGATCCCCGAGATGGGATCGGCGGCGGCGGCGTCTCACGGAAGGTTTTCCGTATCGTGGCTCTCGGTGCGGGGGTTTCGTCACGGAGACTTTTTATAGGCGGAAGGGCAGGTCAAGAGGCGGCACGGGGCCCCACACTACAGGCCGGCGCGGCCAAGGGGGGGGCCGCGCCGCCTATGGTGTGGCCCCTCCGTGGCCCCTCTTCGTCTCTCCTTCGGACTTACGGAAGCTTCGTGAGAAAATAGGCCCCCGGGCTTTGATTTCGTCCAATTCCGAGAATATTTCCTTACTAGGATTTCTGAAACCAAAAACAGCAGAAACGACAGAATCGGCACTTCGGCATCTTGTTAATAGGTTAGTTCCAGAAAATGCACGAATATGACATAAAGTGTGCATAAAACATGTAGATAACATCAATAATGTGGCATGGAACATAAGAAATTATCGATACGTCGGAGACGTATCAGCATCCCCAAGCTTAGTTCTGCTCGTCCCGAGCAGGTAAAACGATAACACATATAATTTCTGGAGTGACATGCCATCATAATCTTGATCATACTATTTGTAAAGCATATGTAGTGAATGCAGCGATCGAAACAATGTATATGACATGAGTAAACAAGTGAATCATATAGCAAAGACTTTTCATGAATAGCACTTCAAGACAAGCATCAATAAGTCTTGCATAAGAGTTAACTCATAAAGCAATAATTCAAAGTAGAGATATTGAAGCAACACAAAGAAGATTAAGTTTCAGCGGTTGCTTTCAACTTGTAACATGTATATCTCATGGATATTGTCAGCATAGAGTAATATAATAAGTGCAATAAGCAAGTATGTAGGAATCAATGCACAGTTCACACAAGTGTTTGCTTCTTGAGGTGGAGAGAGATAGGTGAACTGACTCAACATTGAAAGTAAAAGAATGGTCCTCCATAGAGGAAAAGCATCGATTGCTATATTTGTGCTAGAGCTTTGATTTTGAAAACATGAAACAATTTTGTCAACGGTAGTAATAAAGCATATGCATCATGTAAATTATATCTTATAAGTTGCAAGCCTCATGCATAGTGTACTAATAGTGCCCGCACCTTGTCCTAATTAGCTTGGACTACCGGGTCATCACAATGCATTGTTTTTACCAAGTGTCACAAAGGGGTACCTCTATGCCGCTTTGTACAAAGGTCTAAGGAGAAAGCTCGCATTGGATTTCTCGCTATTGATTATTCTTCAACTTAGACATCCATACCGGGACAACATAGACAACAGATAATGGACTCCTCTTTTATGCATAAGCATATAACAACAATTAATAATTTTCTCATTTGAGATTTGAGGATTGTTGTCCAAAACTGAAACTTCCACCATGGATCATGGCTTTAGTTAGCGGCCCAATGTTCTTCTCTAACATATG
The DNA here is from genome assembly GCF_019359855.2 of Lolium perenne. Taxonomy (NCBI): domain Eukaryota; kingdom Viridiplantae; phylum Streptophyta; class Magnoliopsida; order Poales; family Poaceae; genus Lolium; species Lolium perenne. The sequence continues at coordinate 118,847,710 of NC_067249.2, forward strand.
CATGCTTAACCATATGGTGGTAGATCTCTCTTACTTCAGACAAGACAAACATGCATAGCAACTCACATGAAATTCAACAATGAAAAGTTGATGGCGTCCCCAGTGAACATGGTTATCGCACAACAAGCAACTTAATAAGAGATAAAGTGCATAATTACATATTCAATACCACAATAGTTTTTAAGCTATTTGTCCCATGAGCTATATATTGCAAAGGTGAATGATGGAATTTTAAAGGTAGCACTCAAGCAATTTACTTTGGAATGGCGGAAAAATACCATGTAGTATAGGTAGGTATGGTGGACACAAATGGCATAGTGGTTGGCTCAAGTATTTTGGATGCATGAGAAGTATTCCCTCTCGATACAAGGTTTAGGCTAGCAAGGCTTATTTGAAACAAACACAAGGATGAACCGGTGCAGCAAAACTCACATAAAAGACATATTGAAAACATTATAAGACTCTACACTGTCTTCCTTGTTGTTCAAACTCAAAACTAGAAATTATCTAGACCTTAGAGAAACCAAATATGCAAACCAAATTTTAGCATGCTCTATGTATTTCTTCATTAATGGGTGCAAAGCATATGATGCAAGAGCTTAATCATGAGCACAACAATTGCCAAGTATCACATTACCCAAGACATTTATAGCAATTACTACATGTATCATTTTCCAATTCCAACCATATAACAATTTAACGAAGGAGAAACTTCGCCATGAATACTATGAGTAGAAACCAAGGACATACTTGTCCATATGCTACAGCGGAGCGTGTCTCTCTCCCATAAAGTGAATGCTAGGATCCATTTTATTCAAACAAAACAAAAAACAAAAACAAACCGACGCTCCAAGAAAAAGCACATAAGATGTGATGGAATAAAAATATAGTTTCAGGGGAGGAACCTGATAATGTTGTCGATGAAGAAGGGGATGCCTTGGGCATCCCCAAGCTTAGACGCTTGAGTCTTCTTGATATATGCAGGGGTGAACCACCGGGTGCATCCCCAAGCTTAGAGCTTTCACTCTCCTTGATCATGTTGCATCATACTCCTCTCTTGATCCTTGAAAACTTCCTCCACACCAAACTCGAAACAACTCATTAGAGGGTTAGTGCACAATATAAATTGACATATTCAGAGGTGACACAATCATTCTTAACACTTCTGGACATTGCATAATGCTACTGGACATTAGTGGATCAAAGAAATTCATCCAACATAGCGAAAGAGGCAATGCGAAATAAAAGGCAGAATCTGTCAAAACAGAACAGTTCGTATTGACGAATTTTAAAATGGCACCAGACTTGCTCAAATGAAAATGCTCAAATTGAATGAAAGTTGCGTACATATCTGAGGATCATGCACGTAAATTGGCTTAATTTTCTGAGCTACCTACAGGGAGGTGGACCCAGATTCGTGACAGCAAAGAAATCTGGAACTGTGCAGTAATCCAAATCTAGTACTTACTTTTCTATCAACGGCTTAACTTGGCCCAACAAAACACAAAACTAAGATAAGGAGAGGTTGCTACAGTAGTAAACAACTTCCAAGACACAAAATAAAAACAAAGTACTGTAGGTAAAAACATGGGTTGTCTCCCATAAACGCTTTTCTTTAACGCCTTTCAGCTAGGCGCAGAAAGTGTGTATCAAGTATTATCAAGAGACGAAGTGTCAACATCATAATTTGTTCTCATAATAGAGTCAAAAGGTACCTTCATTCTCTTTCTAGGGAAGTGTTCCATACCTTTCTTGAGAGGAAATTGATATTTTATATTACCTTCCTTCATATCAATAACAGCACCAACAGTTCGAAGAAAAGGTCTTCCCAATATAATGGGACAAGATGCATTGCATTCAATATCCAAGACAACAAAATCAACGGGAACAAGGTTATTGTTAACGGTAATGCGAACATTATCAACTTTCCCCAAAGGTTTCTTTGTAGAATGATCAGCAAGATTAACATCCAAATAACAATTTTTCAGCGGTGGCAAGTCAAGCATATTATAAATTTTCTTAGGCATAACAGAAATACTTGCACCAAGATCACATAAAGCATTACAATCAAAATCTTTAACCTTCATCTTAATGATGGGCTCCCAACCATCCTCTAGCTTTTTAGGAATAGAGGCTTCGCGCTCTAGTTTCTCTTCTCTAGCTTTCATGAGAGCATTTGTAATATGATGTGTAAAGGCCAAATTTATAGCACTAGCATTAGGACTCTTAGCAAGTTTTTGCAAGAACTTTATAACTTCAGAGATGTGGCAATCATCAAAATTCAAGCCATTATAATCTAAAGCAATGGGATCATCATCCCCAATGTTGGAAAAAATTTCAGCAGCTTTATCACAGGCAGTTTCAGCAGTTTATGGCAGTTTCTCGCGCTTTGCATTAGAAGTGGAAACATTGCTAACACCAATTCTTTTATTAGTATTAGTAGGAGGTGCAGCAACATGAGTAGCATTAGCATTACTAGTGGTGGTAATAGTCCAAACTTTAGCTATATTCTTCTCTTTAGCTAGTTTTTCATTTTCTTCTCTATCCCACCTAGCACGCAGTTCAGCCATTAATCTTATATTCTCATTAATTCTAACTTGAATGGCATTTGCTGTAGTAGTAATTTTATTATGATGATTCTCATTAGGCAAAACTTTTGATTTCAAAAGATCAACATCAGCAGCAAGACTATCGACTTTAGAAGCAAGTATATCAATTTTCCCAAGCTTTTCTTCAACAGATTTGTTAAAAGCAGTTTGTGTACTAATAAATTCTTTAAGCATGGCTTCAAGTCCAGGGGTGAACTCCTATTATTGTTGTAAGAATTCCCATAAGAATTACCATAGCCGTTGCCATTATTATAAGGATATGGCCTATAGTTGTTACTAGAATTGTTCCGGTAAGCATTGTTGTTGAAATTATTATTTTTAATGAAGTTTACATCAACATGTTCTTCTTGTGCAACCAATGAAGCTAACGGAACATTATTAGGATCAATATTAGTCCTATCATTCACAAGCATAGACATAATAGCATCAATCTTATCACTCAAGGAAGAGGTTTCTTCGACAGAATTTACCTTCTTACCTTGTGGAGCTCTTTCCGTGTGCCATTCAGAGTAATTGATCATCATATTATCAAGAAGCTTTGTTGCTTCACCAAGAGTGATGGACATAAAGGTACCTCCAGCAGCTGAATCCAATAAATTCCGTGAAGAAAAATTTAGTCCTGCATAGAAGGTTTGGATGATCATCCAAGTAGTCAGTCCATGGGTTGGGCAATTTTTAACCAGAGATTTCATTCTTTCCCAAGCTTGAGCAACATGTTCAGTATCTAATTGTTTAAAATTCATTATGCTACTCCTCAAAGATATAATTTTAGCAGGGGGATAATATCTACCAATAAAAGCATCCTTGCATTTAGTCCATGAATCAATACTATTCTTAGGCAGAGATAGCAACCAATCTTTAGCTCTTCCTCTTAATGAGAAAGGGAACAATTTTAGTTTAATAATATCACCATCTACATCTTTATATTTTTGCATTTCACATAATTCAACAAAATTATTAAGATGGGCAGCAGCATCATCAGAACTAACACCAGAAAATTGCTCTCGCATAACAAGATTCAGTAAAGCAGGTTTAATTTCAAAGAATTCTGCTGTAGTAGCAGGTGGAGCAATAGGTGTGCATAAGAAATCATTATTATTTGTGGTTGTGAAGTCACACAACTTAGTGTTTTCAGCGTTGGCCATTTTAGCAACAGTAAATAAAACAAACTAGATAAAGTAAATGCAAGTAAACTAATTTTTTTGTGTATTAGATATAGCAAACAAGATAGCAAATAAAGTAAAACTAGCAACTAATTTTTTTGTATTTTGATTTAGTGCAGCAAACAAAGTAGTAAATAAAACTAAGCAAGATAAAAACAAAGTAAAGAGATTGAGAAGTGGAGACTCCCCTTGCAGCGTGTCTTGATCTCCCCGGCAACGGCGCCAGAAAAAGAGCTTGATGGCGTGTATTTCACACGTTCGTTGGGCAACCCCAAGAGGAAGGTATGATGCGCACAGCAGCAAGTTTTCCCTCAGAAAGAAACCAAGGTTTATCGAACCAGGAGGAGCCAAGAAGCACGTTGAAGGTTGATGGCGGCGGGATGTAGTGCGGCGCAACACCAGGGATTCCGGCGCCAACGTGGAACCTGCACAACACAACCAAAGTACTTTGCCCCAACGAAACAGTGAGGTTGTCAATCTCACCGGCTTGCTGTAACAAAGGATTAACCGTATTGTGTGGAAGATGATTGTTTGCAGAAAACAGTAGAACAGTATTGCAGTAGATTGTATTTCAGTAAAGAGAATTGGACCGGGGTCCACAGTTCACTAGAGGTGTCTCTCCCATAAGATAAACAGCATGTTGGGTGAACAAATTACAGTTGGGCAATTGACAAATAAAGAGGGCATGACCATGCACATACATATCATGATGAGTATTGTGAGATTTAATTGGGCATTACGACAAAGTACATAGACCGTCATCCAACTGCATCTATGCCTAAAAAGTCCACCTTCAGGTTATCATCCGAACCCCCTCCAGTATTAAGTTGCTAACAACAGACAATTGCATTAAGTATGGTGCGTAATGTAACTAGTGACTACATCCTTGAACATAGCACTAATGTTTTATCCCTAGTGGCAACAGCACATCCGTAATCTTAGTGGTTCTTGTCACTCCTCCAGATTCACGGAGACATGAACCCACTATCGAGCATAAATACTCCCTCTTGGAGTTACTAGCATCAACTTGGCCAGAGCATCTACTAATAACGGAGAGCATGCAAGATCATAAACAACACATAGCATAACTTTGATAATCAACATAACAAGTATTCTCTATTCATCGGATCCCAACAAACGCAACATATAGAATTACAGATAGATGATCTTGATCATGTTAGGCAGCTCACAAGATCCGACAATGATAGCACAATGGGGAGAAGACAACCATCTAGCTACTGCTATGGACCCATAGTCCAGGGGTAGACTACTCACACATCACACCGGAGGCGACCATGGCGGCGTAGAGTCCTCCGGGAGATGATTCCCCTCTCCGGTAGGGTGCCGGAGGCGATCTCCTGGATCCCCCGAGATGGGATCGGCGGCGGCGGTGTCTCTGGAAGGTTTTCCGTATCGTGGCTCTCGGTACTGGGGGTTTCGTCACGGAGACTTTTTATAGGCGGAAGGGCAGGTCAAGAGGCGGCACGGGGGCCCCACACTACAGGCCGGCGCGGCCAAGGGGGGGGCCGCGCCGCCCTATGGTGTGGCCCCTCCGTGGCCCCTCTTCGTCTCTCCTTCGGACTTCTGGAAGCTTCGTGAGAAAATAGGCCCCTGGGCTTTGATTTCGTCCAATTCCGAGAATATTTCCTTACTAGGATTTCTGAAACCAAAAACAGCAGAAAACAGCAACTGGCACTTCGGCATCTTGTTAATAGGTTAGTTCCAGAAAATGCACGAATATGACATAAAGTGTGCATAAAACATGTAGATAACATCAATAATGTGGCATGGAACATAAGAAATTATCGATACGTCGGAGACGTATCAATCCCCAAGCTTAGTTCCTACTCGTCCTCGAGTAGGTAAACGTAAAAGAATAATTTCTGAAGTGACATGCTACCAACATAATCTTGATCATACTATTGTAAAGCATATGAGATGAATGCAGCGATTCAAAGCAATGGTGAAGATAATGATTAAACAACTGAGTCATATAGCAAAGACTTTTCATGAATAGTACTTTCAAGACAAGCATCAATAAGTCTTGCATAAGAGTTAACTCATAAAGCAATAATTATAAATAAAGGCATTGAAGAAACACAAAGGAAGATTAAGTTTCAGCGGTTGCTTTCAACTTTCAACATGCATATCTCATGGATAATTGTCAACATCAAGTAAAATAATAAGTGCAATAAGTAGGCATGTAAGAATCAATGCACAGTTAACACAAGTGTTTGCTTCTAAGATGGAAGGAAGTAGGTAAACTGACTCAACATAAAAGTAGAAGAATGGCCCTTCGAAGAGGGAAGCATGGATTGCTATATTTGTGCTAGAGCTTTTATTTTGAAAACAAGAAACAATTTTGTCAACGGTAGTAATAAAGCATATGTATTATGTATAAGATATCATACAAGTTACAAGCCTCATGCATAGTATACCAATAGTGACTGCACCTTGTCCTAATTAGCTCGGATTTACATGGATTATCATCGCAATACATATGTTTTGACCAAGTATCACAAAGGGGTACCTCTATGCCGCTTGTACAAAGGTCTAAGGAGAAAGCTCGCATTGGATTTCTCGCTTTTGATTATTCTCAACTTAGACATCCATACCGGGACAACATAGACAACAGATAATGGACTCCTCTTTAATGCATAAGCATTCAACAACAAATAATGTTCTCATAAGAGATTGAGGATTGTTGTCCAAAACTGAAACTTCCACCATGGATCATGGCTTTAGTTAGCGGCCCAATGTTCTTCTCTAACAATATGCATACTCAAACCATTCAACTCATGATAAATCACCCTTACTTCAGACAAGACAAACATGCATAGCAACTCACATGATATTCAACAAAGGGTAGTTGATTGCGTCCCCAGGAACATGGTTATCGCTCAACAAGCAACTTAATAAGAAATAAGATACATAAGTACATATTCAATACCACAATAGTTTTTAGGCTATTTGTCCCATGAGCTATATATTGCAAAGACAAAGGATAGAAATTAAAAGGTAGCACTCAAGCAATTTACTTTGGAATGGCAGAGAAATACCATGTAGTAGGTAGGTATGGTGGACACAAGTGGCATAGTTATTGGCTCAAGGATTTGGATGCATGAGAAGTAATCCCTCTCAATACAAGGCTTAGGCTAGCAAGGTTATTTGAAGCAAACACAAGTATGAACCGGTACAGCAAAACTCACATAAAAACATATTGCAAACATTATAAGACTCTACACTGTCTTCCTTGTTGTTCAAACCCTTACCAGAAAATATCTAGACCTTAGAGAGACCAATCATGCAAACCAAATTTTAGCAAGCTCTATGTATTTCTTCACTAATAGGTGCAAAGTATATGATGCAAGAGCTTAAACATGATCCTCATGAGCACAACAATTGCCAAGTATCAAATTATTCAAGACATTATACCAATTACTACGTGTAGCATTTTCTGTTTCCAACCATATAACAATTAACGAAGCAGTTTCAACCTTCGCCATGAACATTAAAAGCTAAGAACACATGTGTTCATATGAACCAGCGGAGAGTGTCTCTCTCCCACACAAGCATTTATTCAGAGAATGAAAATAACAAAACAAAAATAAAAGCACACAGACGCTCCAAGTAAAGTACATAAGATGTGACCGAATAAAAATATAGTTTCAAGAGAAGAGACCTGATAAGTTTTTGATGAAGAAGGGGATGCCTTGGGCATCCCCAAGCTTAGACGCTTGAGTCTTCTTGAAATATGCAGGGATGAACCACGGGGGCATCCCCAAGCTTAGAGCTTTCACTCTCCTTGATCATATTGTATCATCCTCCTCTCTTGATCCTTGAAAACTTCCTCCACACCAAACTCAAAACAACTCATTAGAGGGTTAGTGCATAATTAAAATTCACATGTTCAGAGGTGACACAATCATTATTAACACTTCTGGACATTGCTCGAAGCTACTGAAAGTTAATGGAACAAAGAAATTCATCCAACATAGCAAAATGGGCAATGCGAAATAAAAGGCAGAATCTGTCAAAACAGAACAGTCCGTAAAGACGAATTTTTTAGAGGCACTGGACTTGCTCAGATGAAAATGCTCAAATTTAATGAAAGTTGCGTACATATCTGAGGATTACTCACGTAAATTGGCATATTTTTCTGAGTTACCTACAGAGAACCCTGCCCAAATTCGTGACAGACAGAAATCTGTTTCTGCGCAGTAATCCAAATCTAGTATCAACCCTACTATCAAAGACTTTACTTGGCACAAAAATGCAATAAAATAAAGATAAGGAGAGGTTGCTACAGTAGTAACAACTTCCAAGACACAACAAAATAGTAGCAAAATAAAAACATGGGTTATCTCCCAAGAAGTTCTTTCTTTATAGCCATTAAGATGGGCTCAGCAATTTTAATGATGCACTCGCAAGAAATAGTAGTTGAAGCAAAAGAGAGCATCAAAAAGCAAATTCAAAACAAATTTAAGCCTAACCCACTTCCTATGCAAAGGAATCTTGTACACAAATGAATTCATGAAAAACAAAGTGACAAGCATAGGAAGGTAAAACACGAGTAACTTCAAGATTCTCAACATAAAGAGGGGAAACTTAATATTATTAAGATGCATATAACCATGTTTCCCTCTCTCATAATAGCTTTCAGTAGCATAATTGATGAAATCCACAATATACCCATCACTTAAAACATTCTTATCATGGTTCATATGCATAGAAGTATCATTAATTTTGGCATAAGAAGAGTTCTTCTCATTAATAGTAATTGGAGCAAGATTATTATCAAGAATTTGAACATGGTAAACAAGTTGCATATTAAGGGAATTGTTTTTGGCAATCCAATCATAACTATGACAAGTTTCATAAGGATAGTTATAACCTATATCATAGCATTCTTTATAATAATCATCAAAGGTCGGAGGCATAGTGTCATCATAAGAAATAGAGTAGTTATCTTTCACAGTAAGTTCATCTGTGACCATACCATCATTGTTACTAGAAGGAGATGTATCAAACATATAATGATCAGTAGCAAAAGGATTTTCAAACACCTCATCCCCAAGCTTAGAGCTTTCTATATCATTATGGGAGGAAGCATGGATAGTACTGATACTATGGCAATTATTATCATCATCATTTTCAGAATTAGTTTCCCAGAGATTTTAATATCAAAAGTAGTGTGCTCTTCTAAATCATGATCACTAATGTATGTAAAGGGCATAGGAAGATCATTGTATTCAGATTCATTATCATAATAGTCATTAGGAGCAACATACTTACGGTTACCTATCGTTATCTCATTCACGCGGGGATATGCCGTTACCTCTTTCTCTTTATTCTCCTTCTTCTTCTTCTTCGTTCCCTTCTTCTTCTTCTTCTTCTTCTTCTTCTTCTTCTTCTCTTCCTTCTCCTCGTTCCCTTCTTTAGGAGGAAGAGGATTGAAGGGAGGCTTCTCCACATAACCTGATTTACTTTCAGAAACAATAGAAGAAACTTGGGAGGATTCCTCCTTTTCATTAATAAGTTCGAAACACACAACAGTCCTATCATATTTTGGCAAAGTGTCATCTTCTAAAATATTTTGTATGTAAGTATTTGTATGGCAATTATCAATGCAATAAGAAAAACACCCATGCAGGACATCATCAATATCAAGATCGTTAATATCTAACAAAGAAATTTTTCTTGGTAACTCTTCACACCACAAAAATAAAGTAAGTTCATCATGCTGATTAGGAGTAATTTCATCATCACAATACAAATTTACAGCACTCATGGGGTTCAAATTATCATTGGAGGAGCATTGAAAATTAAAATAACCCACTCTAAGGCAAAGTTCACAAATAAAAGGATAGAGGGCACAAACTTTTTTACCAAGATCATCTAGAGCCCTAGACCACTTTCTAGTTTTTTCATTAATATGATGGATACAATATTCATCTTCGATTTGATTAATTCCACAAAGTCTATGTATTCCACAAAAATTAACATGCTTATAGGAAATAGCAGTCTTAGAAGTTTGAGCATGTTTATTGCAATCATTAACAACAATTTCATCCTTCATGCAAGCATCTTTAAAAGGTTCATGATACTTATCAAAATTCTTCTTAGGCAATTCAAAATGAGAGGCAAAAGCTTTATAAAGATTTGCAGCAACTTGGGAGTCAAGACCATATGTAGCACTCATATTTCGAAATTTACCAGTATCCATAAAAGTTTCAATGCATTCATAATCATAATTTATACCTGACTCTCTACCTTTGTCGTTCTCCCAATCTTCAGCGTTCCCCTCATCCGATCAAGAAGATCCCACCTAGCTTCAACCTCCTTGCTTGCGAAAGATCCCTCCAAACAGGCATCTAGATAGTCCTTGTGATGTCCTGAAAGCCTTGTATAAAAATTATTAATAATAACATTACGGGGGAGCTCATGAATGGGACATTTGAGCATTAGTGACTTCAATCTCCCCCATGCTTGAGAAATACTCTCTCCATCACGAGGATAAAAGTTATAAATGTAATTCCTATCAATATGCACTTCATGAGGAGGATAAAATTTAGAATAAAAGAGAGATACAATTTCCTCCCAACCTAGAGAATGACTATTCTTCAACAATTTATACCAATGCGCCGCTTTACCAGACAGCGAAATAGAGAATAGTTTCTTCCTCACTTCATCCATAGAGATACCTGCACACTTGAATAACCCGCATAATTCATGCAAAAACAGTAAATGATCTCCAGGATGGACAGTCCATCCCCTTCATAATGGTTATCCATAACACGTTCAATAATTTTCATGGGTATCTTGAAAGCAGTACTTGCAGTAGGTGGATTTAAAATATCACAAGCATCATTAGAGTTATCGCATATGGGAGATAAAGCATTATCAGAACAAATTTTCTCCCCTAAAGATGGGAAGCTAAAAAGATCATAAAAACTAGCTTCCCCAAGCTTAGACTTCTCCATAGCATTAGCAGTGATTGCGTCCATACTAATAACATTGCTACTAGCATGCAAATAAGGTTCCATAGGTTTTTTAATTTTCGCATCACACAATTCATATCTTAACTTAGGAAATAAATTAAAAAGCTCACAGTTGTTTTCCATTATGCCTTACTAGTGTAAAACAAGAAACAAAAAGATGCAATTGCAGGATCTAAAGGAAATAGCTTCGAGCACTTACAATGGCACCAGAAAATAACTTAGTTACCTGGGACCAGCGTGTGAGTGCCTTTTACCTTTCCTCCCTGGCAACGGCGCCAGAAAATACTTGACTGTCTACAACTGGCGCGTGGTTGACGTGGGAGGAAATCTCTGTGGTGTAGCTTTTCGTTCCCCGGCAACGGCGCCAGAAAATAGCTTGCTGTCTACTATTGGCTTCTTTTCCTGTAGACAGTGTTGGGCCTCCAAGAGCAGAGGTTTATAGAACAGCAGCAAGTTTCCCTTAAGTGAATCACCCAAGGTTTATCGAACTCAGGGAGGAAGAGGTCAAAGATATCCCTCTCAAGCAACCCTGCAATCACGATACAAGAAGTCTCTTGTGTCCCCAACACACCTAATACACTTGTCAGATGTATAAGTGCACTAGTTCGGCGAAGAGATAGTGAAATACAAGTAATATGGATGTATATGAGTGGTAATAGCAATCTGAATAAAATATGGCAGCGAGTAAACATGCAACAGAACAGTAAACAAATGGAGATTCGATGTTTGGAAACAAGGCCTAGGGATCCTACTTTCACTAGTGGACACTCTCAACAATGATCACATAATAAAACCACTCTACACTCTCTTGTTGGATGATGAACACCATTAATTGTGTAGGGCTACAAGAGCACCTCAATGCCGGAGTTAACAAGCTCCACAACATTCGATGTTCATATTTAAGTAACCTTAGAGTGCATGATAGACCAACGCAATTATACCGAGTACTAACATAGCATGCACGCCGTCACCGACAGGCTACGAAAGGGGGAATAGATCACATCAATACCATCATAGTAATAGTTAACTTCATAATCTACAAGAGATCACAATCATAGCTTATACCAAGTACTACATGATGCACACATTGTCAACATTACATCATGGAGGAGGAATAGTCTACTTTAATAACATCACTAGAGTAGCACATAGATGATATTCAACTAGATCACAAAGAGAGAGATGAACCACATAGCTACGGTAGAGCCCTTAGCCTCGGGGGTGAATTACTCCCTCCTCATCATGGAGACTGCGATGGCGGTGAAGATGGCGGTGGAGATGGCTTCCGGGGGCAATTCCCCGTCCCGGCGGCGTGCCGGAACAGAGACTTCTGTCCCCCGAATTGGAGTTTCGCGATGGCGGCGGCTCTGGAAGGTTTTCTGGTGTTTCGTCAATCCGTGTCGATGTTTTAGGTCAGGAGGCAACTTATAGGCGAAGAGGCGGAGTCGGAGGGGCCACGGGGCCACCTCACACTAGGGGGCGCCCCCCTGGGCCGCGCCGCCATCTTGTGTGGGGCCCCCAGGGCTCCCCTCTGGTCCCTCTCTGACTCTCTGGAAGGTTCCGGGAAAAATAAGATGTTGGGCATTGATTTCGTCCGATTCCTAGAATATTTCCTTTGTAGGATTTCTGAAACCAAAAACAGTAGAAAACAGCAACTGGCACTTTGGCATCTCGTCAATAGGTTAGTTCTGGAAAACGCATAAAATCATCATAAAGTGTGAACAAAACATGTAGGTATTGTCATAAAACAAGCATGGAACATCAGAAATTATAGATACGTTGGAGACGTATCAGTGAGCAACACGTTCAACGTCTCGGACTTGTCACCCTATCATGGAGATGAGGAGGAGCACGAGTCGAGGAAGACTCTTTCCCAAGGGGGGGAGATGATGTAGCCCCGCTCACCGACGACACTACACCAAGACCAGCAAGTCCCCCAAGTGGACCGATGACTCGGGCTCGAGTTAAAGCGCTACATGATAAGGTGAACTCGCTCCTCACCACCCTTGATCTCGGTACCCCTTTGGATGGAATGCTACCTCATGCCGATGTGCTTTGTGTCATTAGGTACAAGGTGCATCAAGACCCCGGAGAGGACACACCATGGTCAAGGGAAGGAGAGGAGCAGCGGGACATGAAGATGGGAACGAAGCTGGACCCGACGTCACTCGAAGCGCTCGAAGGAAGAGAAGAAGCTGGCCGGCCCAGGACCCGGTCGACCGGCCCCACGACCGGAACCATCCGGTCCCAGGCCCGGTCAACCGGGCGCCAAACCGGATTCCCCTCGGTCTTGACCGGGCGTCGTACCGGGGGCCAACCGGACGGAGATCTGCGACATTTCCGATTGGCGCCCGGTCGACCGGCCCCACGACCGGACCATCCGGTCCTAGGCCCGGTCTGACCGGCCCCAGGACCGGATCCGACGGGAATTCTCCACCAAACTGCCTAAGTTATCCATTTATGTACCTTTTCGCCCTGCTGGCCATGTAGGCCTATATAAGGACCCTGGACCCCTCATTTACCCCTTAGACATAATTTTGAGCTTAAACCAACTTTGAGCTTAGTCTCCCTAGGGTTAGCATCCATCTTGGACAAGCATCCCTTTGTAATCAAGGCACTCTTGTTGTTGATTTGGATATTGTTGAGTGAGATTCTAGTGCAAGCCACTCTCTCTCCCTCACCAATCTCTTTTCTCCAACACCAATCTCTCACCGGGAATTCTGCCGCGTGCCTCTTCCGGGTGATTCTATTGGCGTGGTCCATCGAGCCACGGGGGTAAGTATCGGGTGTATCGGGTTGGTGTGCGTGCGTGAGTACCGGTGTTCCTCGTGTTCTTCGTGTTCCTCGCGTTCTCCCACCTTTTCCCCTTGGATTTTGGGTCAAGTCGCGAGATCGGGCCAAACCCTAGATCTCAGATCACATCAGTTTAATAAGCACCAAACAAGATGTCAAGAAACGAGCCAAGATGATGAAGCTCCAACCAAGCTATTGGATACCGCCGAAGCTTAATTTCTGGAGCAACAGACTATACAAAATGAAGAAATGCAAGAGCACAAACTCGCTGGGATTAATCATGTTTAAAACCCCATCAAATATGCCATGTTTGAAATAAGCTCTATTATTTTTTCAGTAGTAGTCAAATGGGGAGGTGAATGAGAGCTCCAGCTTATACATGGAATTTTGAAAATTTTACATTACTAAGAAAACAGTGCTGAACATACTTAATAATAACCAACCCAAGTTTGCTACAGCATAAGTTCAGTAGGTAATGATTGTATGCGCCATACTTTACGCGACATATATTAACAAATAGCTAAATCCAAACAATATTTAGTATCTATAGTTGAACATGCATGATTCTGCAATGAGGAGCTTAATGAATCTATAATGCATCGCTTATATACTACATGGAGAATCAACCTGCAGGAACCATAATGTCGATTTGGTATAAAAAAAATATTCCCACAAGTTGTAAGATCTTACCAAAAAATTGTATTCACTATACAATACCTCTTCTGTTCATTTTCTGATGTTGTTTCTTGGTCTCAGCATTAAGGAACATGGAGTTCTTCCCTGAAAAAGCAAACCGGAGGAGGAGGGGCACATGGATTGCAGTGTGTCGGCGAGAACGGTCGTCACTGGAGGACGACGAGACGGGGCGGCGGCGGACAACCCTAGCGTCGTCGGTCGCCTCTCTTTTTTCTCTCTGTGCAGTATTTTGAGGAAATACGGGGTTGGCGTTTCGGCAGAACTGGAGTAGTCGAGATTAGCGCAACCAGGGAAGGTCCTCTAATCTAGCGCTAACCAAAGAAGGATTGGAAGGACCAGTACAAAAACAGCAAGTAAAGATTTTTATTGACAGGATAATCAATTGCGCATCAAATCTGGGATTTCTTATTGTGCGGTAATTTTTCTTAGAACTTGCCTTTTTTGTGTGGTGGAACCTCTGAGACATCGGATGTGGATTGGATGGTCTGGATTGTTTTAATGACAACCACCAAAATGCGTTGAGTGTCAAATGACCAACTCCCATTTAATAGTAAAGACAATTCGTATGTATCAAAGGATCCCTAATTGTGTTCACTCATACAAGCTACAAGAGAAAACATCCATAAAGACAAGAGATTAGGGTACATCCAAAATTTGACAAATATCTAAAAATCATTTAATTTATGGACAGAGGTGGTGCGCCTCTTTTCCCCGTAGTGAATCAAACAATACTCCGGTTAATCATATGCATTCACGTAGGATTGAGGTGGATATACACAAATATTATATTTGTTGATAGATTGTTCTAAAAGTTTGGTCAAACTAAACTTGGTTTAACTTTACGAAAAATAAGGCTTAAGCTTTGGGATGGTGGTATTATAGGATATATATATATAGCCCAACTATTCTCGAACCCCTCTTAAGAGGGGTTTTAGAATAGCTATTCTTGAACCCCTATTCCCGCTTTAGTTTCTACCGACCCGAACCGACCCCGACCCCAGGCGACGATTTACACAGAAATAACCCTTTGTTGAAACTATAGCACAGGCTGACCCTCCGGCCAAACTATTTCACCCATCTAACCCTTTTGTGTGGCGCCCCTCTCATGGGCGCCACACATGCCCGTGTGGCGCCCGTGCTGTCGGCGCCACACACCCATCCGACGTGGCACCGTCGACGCTGAGCTGTGCACCGATCCGACATGGCAGGCCGTGTGGCGCCGCTCTCGCCTGCGCCACACCCCGTGGCAAGGGCGCCACACATCCACTTATGTGTGCCGCCCGCGCCCGCCCCCAGCCCAACCCAGCCTTCTTTCTTTCTCTGCTTCGCGTCAAGAACAGAAGGCGGCCGGCGGTTCCTCCTCCTCCCCCCTCTCGCCCCACAAAATCCACACTTCACAGTGTGGCGCCGACGGCACGGGCGCCACACAGTGCAACTTATATGTCGAAAACATCCAGGGGCTCCGGAAATCTGGGACTTAGCCGTTTTGCGACCCTGTTTGTGTGGCGCCGTGATACGTCTCCAACGTATCGATAATTTCTTATGTTTCATGCTACTTTATTGATGATATCTACATGTTTTATGCACACTTTATGTCATATTTATGCATTTTCCGGCACTAACCTATTAACGAGATGCCGAAGAGCCAGTTGTTGTTTTCTGCTGTTTTTGGTTTCAGAAATCCTAGTAAGAAAATATTCTCGGAATTGGACGAAATCAACGCCCAGGATCTTATTTTTCCACGAAGCTTCCAGAAGTCCGGAGAGGAAACGAAGTGGGGCGACGAGGCGGCGACACGCCAGGGCGGCTCGGCCCACCCCCTGGCCGCGCGGCCCTGTTGTGTGGGCCCCTCGCGTCGCCCCTAAACCTACCTCCTCCGCCTACTTAAGCCTTCGTCGATAATAACTCCAGTACCGAGAGCCACGATACGGAAAACCTTCCAGAGACGCCGCCGCCGCCAATCCCATCTCGGGGGATTCAGGAGATCGCCTCCGGCACCCTGCCGGAGAGGGGAATCATCTCCCGGAGGACTCTTCACCGCCATGGTCGCCTCCGGAGTGATGAGTGAGTAGTTCACCCCTGGACTATGGGTCCATAGCAGTAGCTAGATGGTTGTCTTCTCCTAATTGTGCTATCATTGTTGGATCTTGTGAGCTGCCTAACATGATCAAGATCATCTATCTGTAATGCTATATGTTGTGTTTGTTGGGATCCGATGAATAAGTGAATGCTATGTTATGTTGATTATCAATATCATCTATGTGTTGTTTATGATCTTGCATGCTCTCCATTGCTAGTAGAGGCTCTGGCCAAGTTAATACTTGTAACTCCAAGAGGGAGTATTTATGCTCGATAGTGTGTTCATGTCTCCATTAAATCTGGGGGAGTGACAGCAACCCCTAAGGTTGTGGATGTGCTGTTGCCACTAGGGATAAAACATCAATGCTATGTCTAAGGATATATTCGTTGATTACATTACGCACCATACTTAATGCAATTGTCTGTTGTTTGCAACTTAATACTGGAAGGGGTTCGGATGATAACCTGAAGGTGGACTTTTTAGGCATAGATGCATGCTGGATAGCGGTCTATGTACTTTGTCGTAATGCCCAATTAAATCTCACAATACTCATCATAACATGTATGTGCATGGTCATGCCCTCTTTATTTGTCAATTGCCCAACTGTAATTTGTTCACCCAACATGCTTATTCTTATGGGAGAGACGCCTCTAGTGAACTGTGGACCCCGGTCCATTCTTCACATCGAATACAATCTACTGCAATACTCGTTCTACTGTTTTCTGCAAACAATCATCATCCACACTATACATCTAATCCTTTGTTATAGCAAGCCGGTGAGATTGACAACCTCACTGTCACGTTGGGGCAAAGTAATTTGGTTGTGTTGTGCAGGTTCCACGTTGGCGCCGGAATCCCTGGTGTTGCGCCGCACTACACTCCGCCGCCATCAACCTTCAACGTGCTTCTTGGCTCCTACTGGTTCGATAAACCTTGGTTTCTTACTGAGGGAAACTTACTGCTGTACGCATCACACCTTCCACTTGGGGTTCCCAACGGTCGCGTGCTGTACGCGTTTCAAGCTAAATTTCTGGCGCCATTGCCGGGGAGATCAAGACACGCTGCAAGGGGAGTCTCCACCTCCAATCTCTTTACTTTGTTTTTGTCTTGCTTTATTTTATTTAGTACTTTGTTTGCTGCATTATATCAAAATACAAAAAAATAGTTGCTAGCTTTACTTTATTTACTATCTTGTTTGCTATATTAAAAACACAAAAAAATTAGTTACTTGCATTTACCTTACTTATTTCATCATGTTTCCTCCTAATTTTACTTTAAAAGATATACCGGTAGGACAAGGGTCTATAATTGGAAGAGATAATATAGAAGAATTTTTCACCCATGTTAGTATGCATGAAGATCTTGAAGATATACCCCTGGCAAAAACTGTCCCTACCTATGAAGATGCCTCTGTCTGTTTGGTACGCATGATGGAAACTAGATTTATTAGTCTCAACCCCATGATACAACACATGTTTCTTACACTTTCTGATATGGAGAGGGGAGAAAAGAGAGATTATGTTTTAAAAGTCCTTGTGCGAGAATTTGAGGATATAGCCAAAGAAGCTAGAAAAGTTTTTATTAAGCATAAGAGGCTTGGTATGTTCACCGATTTTAAAAGAACACTTGAAAAGATGGATATGGATAGAATTAAGTACACTAATAATGTTAATGATGGTGGGGAGATTAAAGCACCAATACCTTGTAAGCTCCTAGGAATGCATGAAGCTCTAGATGATAATTATGCTTGGCTTGTTCCTGAAAATTTGTTTGATGAGAGTAGCAAGCCCAAGACTAATGAAAAGGGAGCCTCTGAAACTTATGTATACAAAATACAATGCATGGTTGAGAAAACTCCAAACCCCGCTGTAGATGCATCATCTCTTGATAATACTTGATACACACTTTCTGCGCCTAGCTGAAAGGCGTTAAAGAAAAGCGCTTATGGGAGACAACCCATGATTTTACTACTGCACTTTTGTTTTATATTTGAGTCTTGGAAGTTGTTACTACTGTAGCAACCTCTCCTTATCTTAGTTTTGTTGCATTGTTGTGCCAAGTAAAGTCTTTGATAGTAAGGTTCATACTAGATTTGGATTACTGCGCAGAAACAGATTTCTTGCTGTCATGAATCTGGGCCTAATTCTCTGTAGGTAACTCAGAAAATTATGCCAATTTACGTGAGTGATCCTCAGATATGTACGCAACTTTCATTCAATTTGAGCATTTTAATTTGAGCAATTCTGGTGCCTCAATAAAATTCGTCTTTACGAACTGTTCTGTTTTGACAGATTCTGCCTTTTATTTCGCATTGCCTGTTTTGATGTGCTCGATGGATATTTCGATTCCATTGACTTTCAGTAGCTTTGTGCAATGTCCAGAAGTGTTAAGAATGATTATGTCACCTCTGAACATGTATATTTTGACTGTGCACTAACCCTCTAATGAGTTGTTTTGAGTTTGGTGTGGAGGAAGTTTTCAAGGATCAAGAGAGGGAGATGATACAACATGATCAAGGAGAGTGAAAGCTCTAAGCTTGGGGATGCCCTGGTGGTTCACCCCTGCATATATCAAGAAGACTCAAGCGTCTAAGCTTGGGGATGCCCAAGGCATCCCCTTCTTCATCGACAACATTATCAGGTTCCTCCCCTGAAACTATATTTTTATTCCGTCACATCTTATGTGCTTTGCTTGGAGCGTCGGTTTGTTTTTGTTTTTGTTTTGTTTGAATAAAATGGATCCTAGCCTTCATTGTGTGGGAGAGAGACATGCTCCGCTGTTGCATATGGACACATATGTCCTTAGGCTTTACTCATAATGTTCATGGCGAAGGTTGAAACTGCTTCGTTAAATTGTTATATGGTTGAAAACGGGAAATGCTACATGTAGTAATTGGTAGAATGTCTTGAATAATTTGATACTTGGCAATTGTTGTGCTCATGTTTAAGCTCTTGCATCATATACTTTGCACCTATTAATGAAGAAATACATAGAGCTTGCTAAAATTTGGTTTGCATAATTGGTCTCTCTGAGGTCTAGATAATTTCTAGTAAGGGTCGAACAACAAGGAAGACGGTGTAAAGTCTTATAATGCTTACAATATGTCTTTTATGTGAGTTTTGCTGTACCGCTTCATACTTGTGTTTGTTTCAAATAGCCTTGCTAGCATAAGCCTTGTATCGAGAGGGAATACTTCTCATGCATCCAAAATCCTTGAGCCAAACACTATGCCATTTGTGTCCACCATACCTACCTACTACATGGTATTTCTCCGCCATTCCAAATTAAATTGCTTGAGTGCTACCTTTAAATTTCTATCCTCTATCTTTGCAATATATAGCTCATGGGACAAATAGCCTAAAAACTATTGTGGTATTGAATATGTACTTATGCATTTTATTTCTTATAAGTTGCTTGTTGTGCGATAACCATGTTCCTGGAGACGCCATCAACTACTCTTTGTTGAATATCATGTGAGTTGCTATGCATGTTCGTCTTGTCTGAAGTAAGGGCGATTTACCATGAGTTGAATGATTTGAGCATGCATATTGTTAGAGAAGAACATTGGGCCGCTAACTAAAGCCATGATCCATGGTGGAAGTTTCAGTTTTGGACAAATATCCTCAATCTCATATGAGAAAATTAATTGTTGTTGAATGCTTAAGCATTAAAGAGGAGTCCATTATCTGTTGTCTATGTTGTCCCGGTATGGATGTCTAAGTTGAGAATAATCAAAAGCGAGAAATCCAATGCTAGCTTTCTCCTTAGACCTTTGTACAGGCGGCATAGAGGTACCCCTTTGTGACACTTGGTTAAAACATATGTATTGCGGTGATAATCCAGGTAATCCGAGCTAATTAGGACAAGGTGCGGGCACTATTAGTATACTATGCATGAGGCTTGCAACTTGTAGGATATAATTTACATGATGCATATGCTTTATTACTACCGTTGACAAAATTGTTTCTTGTTTTCAAAACCAAAGTTCTAGCACAAATATAGCAATCAATGCTTCCCTCTGCGAAGGGCCTTTCTTCTACTTTTATGATGAGTCAGTTCACCTATTTCTCTCCATCTCAAGAAGCAAACACTTGTGTGAACTATGCATTGATTCCTACATACTTGCATATTGCACTTATTATATTACTTTATGTTGACAATATCCATGAGATATACATGTTACAAGTTGAAAGCAACCGCTGAAACTTAATCTTCCTTTGTGTTGCTTCAATACCTTTACTTTGAAATTATTGCTTTATGAGTTAACTCTTATGCAAGACTTATTGATGCTTGTCTTGAAAGTACTATTCATGAAAAGTCTTTGCTATATGATTCAATTGTTTACTCATTACATTTACCATTGTCTTGGATCACTGCATTCATTACATGTGCTTACAATAGTATGATCAAGATTATGATGGCATGTCACTTCAGAAATTATCTTTGTTATCATTTACCTACTCGGGACGAGCATGAACTAAGCTTGGGGATGCTGATACGTCTCCAACGTATCGATAATTTCTTATGTTCCATGCTACTTTATTGATGATATCTACATGTTTTATGCACACTTTATGTCATATTTATGCATTTTCCGGCACTAACCTATTAACGAGATGCCGAAGAGCCAGTTGCTGTTTTTTGCTGTTTTTGGTTTCAGAAATCCTAGTAAGGAAATATTCTCGGAATTGGACGAAATCAACGCCCAGGATCTTATTTTTCCACGAAGCTTCCAGAAGTCCGGAGAGGAAACGAAGTGGGGCAACGAGGCGGCGACACGCCAGGGCGGCGCGGCCCACCCCCTGGCCGCACGGCCCTGTTGTGTGGGCCCCTCGCGTCGCCCCTAAACCTACCTCCTCCGCCTACTTAAGCCTTCGTCGATAATAACTCCAGTACCGAGAGCCACGATACGGAAAACCTTCCAGAGACGCCGCTGCCGCCAATCCCATCTCGGGGGATTCAGGAGATCGCCTCCGGCACCCTGCCGGAGAGGGGAATCATCTCCCGGAGGACTCTTCACCGCCATGGTCGCCTCCGGAGTGATGAGTGAGTAGTTCACCCCTGGACTATGGGTCCATAGCAGTAGCTAGATGGTTGTCTTCTCCTAATTGTGCTATCATTGTTGGATCTTGTGAGCTGCCTAACATGATCAAGATCATCTATCTGTAATGCTATATGTTGTGTTTGTTGGGATCCGATGAATAAGTGAATGCTATGTTATGTTGATTATCAATATCATCTATGTGTAGTTTATGATCTTGCATGCTCTCCGTTGCTAGTAGAGGCTCTGGCCAAGTTAATACTTGTAACTCCAAGAGGGAGTATTTATGCTCGATAGTGGGTTCATGTCTCCATTAAATCTGGGGGAGTGACAGCAACCCCTAAGGTTGTGGATGTGTTGTTGCCACTAGGGATAAAACATCAATGCTATGTCTAAGGATATATTCGTTGATTACATTATGCACCATACTTAATGCAATTGTCTGTTGTTTGCAACTTAATACTGGAAGGGGTTCGGATGATAACCTGAAGGTGGACTTTTTAGGCATAGATGCATGCTGGATAGCGGTTTATGTACTTTGTCGTAATGCCCAATTAAATCTCACAATACTCATCATAACATGTATGTGCATGGTCATGCACTCTTTATTTGTCAATTGCCCAACTGTAATTTGTTCACCCAACATGCTTATTCTTATGGGAGAGACGCCTCTAGTGAACTGTGGACCCCGGTCCATTCTTAACATCGAATACAATCTACTGCAATACTCGTTCTACTGTTTTCTGCAAACAATCATCATCCACACTATACATCTAATCCTTTGTTACAGCAAGCCGGTGAGATTGATAACCTCACTGTCACGTTGGGGCAAAGTAATTTGGTTGTGTTGTGCAGGTTCCACGTTGGCGCCGGAATCCCTGGTGTTGCGCCGCACTACACTCCGCCGCCATCAACCTTCAACGTGCTTCTTGGCTCCTACTGGTTCGATAAACCTTGGTTTCTTACTGAGGGAAACTTATTGCTGTACGCATCACACCTTCCACTTGGGGTTCCCAACGGTCGCGTGATGTACGCGTGTCACGCCGATGCCACGGGCGCCACACAAAGAGGCTCGCCAAAATGGCTAAGGTCTAATCGTCCGGAGCCCCTGGATGTTTTCGACCCAAAAGTTGATATATGTTGGCATGTGTGGAGCCGATGCCACGGGCGCCACACAGTGCAGTGTGGCGCCAGTGGGAAGGGCGCCATACATTGACTTGTGTTAAAACCATGAAAAATCCTACCATATTCCAACAGTTTTGAATACAACATTGCACTGAATATGTACGACACAGCATAATGGTTCAAACGACAAATAAGGTTCGACGACATCAAGGTTCCAATTACAATAAGGTTCAACAGCATGAAGGTTCGAGAAGATCAAGGTTCACACAACATCATGGTTCGACAACATAAAGGTTCGACAACAAGAACATAGCCAAAGGGACATCACTGCGTGGCAAAGGCTCCCTCCCCCCTCGTCTTCTTCTTCTTAGATTCTTCAGCCAATTCTTCCTTCTCCCTTATGTCACGAGCCAACTGAACGACCGAATCGAAGAAGTGGTGGCGCTCCTCCGTCTTTGCAGCTTCCGCTTGAGCTCTTTCCTCCTTGATGCGTTCAGCCTCCCTAGCCACCTCCTCTAGGTGCATCCTATTGGCCCTCTCCCTCGCTATTTGAGCAAGTTGGCAGCTCCTCGGGAATTTTTCCCGTACCTCGCGGTCCCGTTCGGCCTTGAGCTTCTCATTCCTCCTCTCGTCGCGCAATAGGTATTCCTCATACTCCCTTTGCATACGGTCATCTTCCTCCTTCTTCTTAGCTATCTCCTCCCGCCTTTTCGTCTCAAGTTCTTCCTTCTCCATCTTCCGCACCGTCCTCGAAGCCTCCTCCCAAACGGACTCCTCCTTCTCATTGCCCTCCCATGCCCCCTTCCCCTTGGTGGGTTGAGTTGCCATACCTGAAAACCAAATTGAAAAACCAAAGTTAGTCATGGAATAGGAAAATAGAAAGTACAATGCAATTAGTAACTTGGAGACACATACGGATAAGGCCCCGCTAGGTATCCTAGCATACTAGTACCCCGACGGCCACCATGCCGACCTCTACTAAGCCCTACATGAATCCTTGGTCGCCTTGGAGCTTGTCGCCATTGTGGTTGATGCCTTGCGGCTTGTTGCCTTGGAGCTTGTTGCGTAGGAGCTTGTTGCCGTGGGGCTTATTGCCTTGGAGCTTGTTGACTTGGAGCTTGTTGCGTTGGAGCTTGTTGCCATGGGGCTTGTTGCCTTGGAGCTTGTTGCCATGGGGCTTGTGTGCTTGGAGCTTGTTGGCTTCGAGGAGGTTGACGCGGAGACAGTTGGCTTGGAGCTTGTTGGCTTGGAGCTTGTTAGCTTGGGGTTTGTTGGCTTGGAGGTTGATTTGAAGCTTGTTGGCTACTTGATGCTTGACTTGTGGTGGTATCATTGCCCTTTGATTTTTTGCCGGATGTACACTTCCTTTTATTGTGGCCCTTACTATTGCATGATCCACAATTAGTTGGCTCGCGAGCTTCTTGGAATAACTTGTTTCCCGAATGACAACATCTATCCATATCTCCGTGATACCTCTTTGTCTTTCTTCTTCCACGTTTCACAACCTTCCATTCTGGATCTGGCCAAACTTGCACTCCATGATACTCCAGACATTTTGATTGATCCAAGTAAGGAGAAAACCTTGGAGCCCATGTCCTCTTTATGGCTTCGATTGAGAACTCGGACTCCCGAACGGTGAGCGGGTTATTGTAGTCGACACGTCTAGTGCGTGCTGCTGTTAGCAAGTGGGAGCAAGCCAAATGAAGCAAAGAGGGCCTCCTACATGTGCATTCACATGTCTTTAGGGACACACAGAAAGCTTGGACTCCGTGTTGGACACCACCTTGTGTGGTGCCTCCTGGCTCATTCACTTGGTAAACCCAGTCAACATTGTCATAACATGTAGCCGTTTGGGAGTCCGCCTTCCTCGCTTGAAAATTCATGAACTCTTCAACCTTCGTTGGGAACTCGCAATTCCTAGCAATTTCCTTCTCCGTTTCATCGGTGTAGTTCTGGAAATAGACATTCAACTTCTCGAATATGTATTGAGCGATTGCCGTCACGGGAAATGCACGGACACCCTTCAACACATTGTTGAAGCACTCGGCCATGTTGCTTGTCATTTGGCCATATCTCCTCCCATCATCATCATAAGC
This sequence comes from Lolium perenne, assembly GCF_019359855.2. Taxonomy (NCBI): domain Eukaryota; kingdom Viridiplantae; phylum Streptophyta; class Magnoliopsida; order Poales; family Poaceae; genus Lolium; species Lolium perenne. The sequence goes on from NC_067249.2 coordinate 118,872,314, forward strand.
TCTTGCCCACTTTGAGTTAAATATAAGGTGTCTATGAAGAAACTCTTGACCACCCGCGTTGAGGTCTTTGTGCTTCAGCAAGCCGTTGTATAGGTTTGCGAAGCGACGCTCAGAGTAAGCGAGGCAACAATCTTGAAGAAGGTCAGACAACTCTTTGCTCTTGCACGCCTGATAACCCACTCGCAACAGTCTTCGAGGGAAGTAAAACCCAAATTTATTGATTCGACACAAGGGGAGGTAAAGAATACTTATAAGCCTTAACAACTGAGTTGTCAATTCAGCTGCACCTGGAAAAGCACTAGTAACAGGGGTGATGTGAAAGCAGCAGTAATATGAGAGCAATAGTAACAGTAACACAGCAGCAGTAGAAGTAACACAGAGGCAATGTCACCAGAAAATAGTTGATACTACTTCCAATGACATATAGGAACGAGTATATGATGATGAAAGATGGACCGGGGTTCCCAGCTATCTACACTAGTGGTAACTCTCCAATAACATGTAACAAGTGTTGGGTGAACAAATTACAGTTGGGCAATTGATAAGATTGAAATAGCATTAAGACAGAACATCAGGATTATTAATTATGTAGGCATGTTTTCCATATATAGTCATACGTGCTCGCAATGAGAAACTTGCATAACATCTTTTGTCCTACCAGCCGGTGGCAGCCGGGCCTCAAGGGAATCTACTGGTAATTAAGGTACTCCTTTTAATAGAGCACCGGAACAAAGCATTAACACTTGGTGAAAACATGTGATCCTCATACCTAAGCCTTCCCCTCCAGTTATCCCAGTTGTTGTCACTCTGGGGCCTCGGGTTCCGGACATAGACATGTGCAAACAACTTGTAGATACAATCTAAGCAATAATTATAGAGCTTAAATCTAAGATCATGCCACTCGTGCACTAGTGACAAGCATTGAACACAACAAGATTGCAGCAACAATAACTTCACAAACTTTATAGATAGACTGATCATAATGTAACAATTCATCGGATCCCAACAAACACAACACCGATTACATCAGATGGATCTCAATCATGTAAGGTAGCTCATGAGATCATTGTATTGAAGTACATGGGAGAGAGAGTACCAACTAGCTACTGCTAGAACCCGTAGTCCATGGGGAACTACTCACGGAGCATGATGGAGGCGGTGGCGTCGATGGAGATGGCTTCCGGGGGCACTTCCCCGTCCCGGCGGCGTGCCGGAACAGAGATTCTGTCCCCCGAAACGGAGTTTCGCGATGGCGGCTGTGCCCCTGGAGTCTTTCTGGAGTTTCGTCGATTGTTGTAGGGTTTTTACGTCACGAGGGATTATATAGGTGAAGAGGCGGCGCAAGGGGGTGCCTGGAGGGCCCACACCACACCTGGGCGCGCCCCCCTCCTAGGCTGTGCCGCCCTATGGTCTGGAGGCCCTGGGCCTCCTCTCCGTCTCTCCTTCGGTGTTCTGGTCCGTCTCGGTAAAATAGAAGGTTTGGCTTTTGTTTCAACCAATTCCGAACAGCAGAAAACAGGAACTGGCGCTTCGGCATCTTGTTAATAGGTTAGTCCAGGAAAATGCATAAAATCATTATAAAGTGTGATCAAAACATGTGAGTATTGTCATAAAACTAGCATGGAACATCAGAAATTATAGATACGTTGGAGACGTATCAATGCCCGGTAGAAGTTTGCACAAAAATGCCTCATGCACCATCGGTGGTGCAAGGGAGCATGCCCGGGAATGGCAAGCTCAACCGCATTGAGAATTCCTTGATGACGATCCGAGATGACACACACTTCCTTTGAGGGCAGTATGACCCTCGTCCTCAATATATGGAAAAACCATTGTCGGTTATCGTTGTTCTCAATCTCTACCAATGCAAAAGCCAGTGGTACTAAACGGTTGCTCACATCATTTGCTATTGCCACCAATAGTGTGCCCTTGTACTGCCCGGTCAAGAAGGTACCATCCACGGCTATGACCGGCCTACAATGTTCGAATGCCCTCATGCATTTCTGGAATGACCAAAATGCACGGTGAAATACCCTCACTCTTTTACCGTCATGCAATGTCATTTTGGTTGCGGAAGGCTCCACCACATGCACCATGCCCGGGTTAGTTGCGGCCATCGCTAACAACAACCTAGGGACTCGGTTGTATGCTTCCTCCCAATCAGCGTACAACATCTTGAATGCGGCTTGTTTGGCCTTCCATGCCTTCCCGTACTTGACGTCGTAGGCAAATCGGGATTTGACCGTATCTTGCACGGACCTAATGCTCATGGTAGGAAGTGATGATATCTCCGCCGAGAGCTTGTATGCAATGAACTCGGATGTGAGTTGACGGTGGTCCGGCTGCGCATCCTTGCCATCAAGCTTCGGCCCCCGGCACATGTGAGTGGCTACACAACTTGTTATGTGCCAAGAGGGCCCTTTTTTGAAAGGTCTTGCACGGACAACCCATGGGCACCTTTTATCCACACATTTTAGCGTGTACCGCTTCTTCAAGTCCGAGTGAACAACGATGTAAGGGTGATGATGCTTAATGGAGAACTCCTTCAACCATATCTTCAATTCCAAGAAGGTATCAAACGTGAGCCCTTTAGATATCATAGCCGTCCTACCATCCACATCTCTCTTCGAAATTGTCCTACCTCCAAGAAGTAAACTTTTGCCACCATCAACCACGGCTCCATCCGCAAGACTAACATCACGGAACAATGGTACCTGAATATCCAGTTTGGTTACCTTCTTGAAGATCTCGGCTCTTTCGGCTTCCTTAGCCGTCAAGCCATCCTCGTCAACCTCCTCTTCGGGTCCATCATCATCCGAGTCCGACGCATAGCATCGGGAATAAGGAATGGAGTGGTCCATCTCCTCTTGCGTCAAATATATATCCAAATCACCGACATTGTTGTCATTCATCTCGAAAGCATCATCACCATCGTCATGCTCGTCATACTCATTCTCCAACGGAGGTTGTTGGGCAATGGGAGATTGGGTGGCTTCTTCTTGGCTCATGGGTGGTGGACTCCTCTCTCGAACGGGGGAGGAGGGCCGGTTAAGGTCAAGCTCGATACGAGCATCAACCTTATTGGTTGCAAACAACTCCAAAGCCTTGTCTTGTGACCCGACCACCGTCTCCTTGTAAACGGACCAACGTTGCTCGGAGTTGATACGCATTGTCTTCCAACGGGTGTGCATTCCAAACCCCACATTATGTCTTCCCTCTAGCTCAACACCATCATTTGGCTCATTCCAATTCAACTCAACCCTCACTTGTGCTACCACCTCCGCAAAGCTAGGGCTAAGGTCAAACACCAAGTCAACCTCTTCCGGGTCCGGCTCTATGTTTCCCTTCAAGAAAGCATCCTTGTCCACATAATGAACATGAACAATTCTTTCCATCCTCCTAGCATAATGGGAACAACACATACACACATGTGTTCATTAGTTACCATAATCAACATAATCTACCCATACAAACTAGCACACTACCATTTCTCCTACTTCAACAACCCTAACATCCAACCAAATCCATCTCCACCCTCAAATCAACCAAATCCACATCTAGGGTTTCACATGTAGATTCAACCAAATACACAAAATCAATGGATGAAAAGAAGGGGAACGGAGGAGATTACCTCAAGGAACGGGTTGGGAACGATCTCCACGGGCAGATCTGACGAAATCCAAGAAATTAGAGTAGGGATTTGAGGGGGAGGAGAGAGAGAACCGGGCGCCTTGTTGAGAGGAAGAAGAAACAGAGAGAGGAAATGGCTGGGTCGGGCTAGGGTGGGCTCGCGCGGCCACACATAAGTGGACGTGTGGCACCCTTGCCACGGGCGCCACACTTTCAAAGTGTGGCGCCGGCGAGAGCGGCGCCACATGACCTGCCACGTCGGATCGGTGCACAGCTCAGCGTCGACGACGCCACGTCGGATGGGTGTGTGGCGCCGGCAGCACGGGCGCCACACGGACATGTGTGGCGCCCATGAGAGGGGCGCCACACAAAAGGGTTAGATGGGTGAAATAGTTTGCCCGAGAGATCAGTCTGTGCTATAGTTTCACAAAAGGGTTATTTCTGTGTAAACCGCCACCCCAGGCACGGAAGAAACCGAACCGGGTCGTCACCCCACCCCACCCGACCTTATCTTCCTCTCCCGACCTTTTCCCCCATCCCCTACATTCCCGGCGGCCGGCGGTGATGCGGGGTGGCTTTCGGACACCTCCACCTCAAGACCGTCAAGTGCAGCCTCGCCTATCGTCGACGCTACACCATGGTCAAGGAGTCCCCCAAGTGGACCAACAACACAAACCCTCGCCATATATGTAAAGGTGAACTCTTTCCTCTCTATAGTCGACCTCAACACCAACTTGAATGGTATGCTACCTCATGCCTATCATCATGGTGTCTATAGGTGCCGACGTCGACAAGGACCAAGAGAGAAGGAACTCCCATGGTGCAAGGAAGAGAGAAGAAGAAGAAGGAAAGAAGAGAAGAAGGAAGAGGAAGAAGAGGCGGGAGGAAGAGGCCCAGCCCAGCCCAGAGGCCGGCCAGACCGGGCCCCAGACCGAATCCACCCCGGTGACAACCGGGCGTCGTACCGACGCCAACCAGATGGACTTTTGCGACCTTCCCGGTTGCCGCCCGGTTCCTGGCCCGGTTTGGACCGGACCGTCCGGTCCCAGGCCCGGTTGGACCGGCCCCTGGACCGGATTTCACGGGTTCGACTCGACCGGAACTGCCCGAGTCGGTCCACCGCATACCTATTCGACCCAAGTCGCCTTGTACCTCTATATAAGCACCTAGGTTGTCCTCTTTACTCCTTAGACAAGATTTAGGCTTAGACATGGATTTGAGCTTTGTCTCCCTAGGGTTTCATCCCCTTTGTATCAAGGCTACCCTTGTTGGATGATTGGATTTGGTGTGTGAGATTCTAGTGCTACCCACTCTCTATCCCACTCCTAGATTCATCTCCCTCACCAATCTCTCCACTCGGAATTCTACTTCGCGTCTCTTTCGGATTGTTTCTATTGGCGTGGTCCATCGAGCCACGAGGGTAAGTATCGGTTGTATCGGGTTGGCATGCGTGCGTGAGTTCTTCGTGTTCTTCGCGCTCTCCCTCTCTTTCCCCTTTGGATTTCGGGTCATTCGCAAGATCGGGACACACACGGGGTCTTAGACCTCATCATATGGTATCAGCAGCTCTTGGTTACCGCGATTTTGACCCTCCACCCACCCAATTTCGTTTCTAGAAAATTTTCCAAAAAATCCCCAAAAATAACCCCAAATTGTCTTTGGACCGATCTGTAATTTGGTTGCATTTTGAGTGGTTTTGGTCCATGGATTCGATGTTATTGTGCTTGATCTACTACTTCCCCAACTTTTAGCCCCCAATTCCATCGTTTCCCTTCGATTTGGGTCGATTTGGTTGGTTTTTGCTCAAGAACAGGAGAGAGAAACGCAAACCGGCCCAGAACCCGGTCAACCGGGCGGCAGACCGGGCTAGCCGGCGCCAGGGCCGGTCAACCGGGGCCCAGACCGGGCGCCAGACCGGGCGCCAACCGGGCGCCAGACCGGCCCAGCCGGCCCAGGAGCCGGTCAACCGGGCCCCAGACCAGGCGCCACCACTTCCACCTCCGCCGCCGACCACCACCACTCCTCTCCACCACCGGCAAGCTCTGTCACCCTCCCAAACCACCAGTACACACCACCGCGGCCCCATAACCACCGCCGCAACCGCAAGAGCATCGACACCACCCACCACCGGCTTACCACCGCCACCACCGCCAAGCTACTTTGACCCTTTTCTTCCGCTAACTTGTGTTTGCTTGTTCCGGTTTGAGTGCCTTGTTTGTGCAACTAACCCGCAGCTCCGAAGCAAGTGACGACATGCTCGGCACCCCGAACTTGCAACCGTACTCTTGAAACCACCGCCATCATCGCAAGTTGTGTGTTCCAACACCGCCTAACATTTTCATCTAGGTATAACTTGCATTCCCCTTGTGTTTGCGAGACATTGCACGTGGCCCCGATTGTGATGTGTGTGTAGTGTGGAGTCAAGCTTATAAGCAAAACTCGTGTGGCAAGATAGCAAGAGCGAGTTAACGCTAACATAGTGCGAGAAAAAGTCGCCAAAACACAAAAAGAGCAAAAGAGTGCAAGTGCCACCATACATATACAAAAGAGTGTCAAGTGCCACCAAATACAAAAGAGAAAAAGCTTTTAAGCAAAAGAGAGAAAAGAGAAGAGAGGCCGCATGTAAATCTTGTTGTCTCTCCGTTTGCAACCAAAGCTTTGCCTCTCCTTGTGTTAGTGTGACACCGAGCACCCTTGCTTAAGGGCTTCTTACACTTTTCCGCTCATTCCTTGGTCGCACTAACCCCGTTCATCTCGTGTGTGCGTTCCATACCTTTTCCGTGTTTATAGTGATCATCGCTTTGACATTTGATTTTTGGATTTCACCCACTCTTGACAATACACTTGATTTTGGATTTCGTCTTTTGGCTTTACACCATACTCACCTAACACCATACTTGCTAGCTTTTGCGTGTGCTTTTGTGTGAGTACCCGATACAATTGTTCTAACTCTTGGTTTGTTGGATTACCCCAATCTTGTCATACCACGGTAAGGTTGCGAGGTAGTGTTCTTCCACTAACATACATCATATAGATCTTGTCGTGCTAACATGTATAGTGACGAAGAAGATACGGAGGAGTACACGGAGCACTTCGAGGAGGATACCTCTTCAAGCACCGCGGATGTGGAGGAACATGTGGAGCTCTACTCCGGCTATGGCTCCGCAAGCATCATCGGCATGTCCGACATCGAGGAGCTCGACAACGACCATGGCTCCCCAAGCATCACCGACATCTCCGACATCGAGGAGCTCGACAATGACCATGGCTCCCCAAGCATCACCGACATCTCCGACATCGAGGAGCTCGACAACGACTATGGCTCCCCAAGCATTATCGACATGGACGACATGGTGGAGCGCCACCTTGACGACGACTTCGACGAGCTCTACATCGACAATGGCTCACCAAGCATGGACGACACGATGGAGCAACACCACGAGTACGACATCGACGACATGGTGGAGCAACGCCACGAGTACGACATCAACACCATGGCGCAGCCTCACCTCGTCACCACCATACACAACGCCGGTGTTCACATGTACCCCTACTTGGCCAATGGAGATACCAATGAAGATAGAGGACCTCCACGATGGTACCATCATATGGATCATCAAGAGCGTCCCCAACATGATCGTCATCGACACACGTCTCCGAGCTCTACAAGGCGCCACCATGAGAGTCCTTATGCACAAGATCATCGACATCAAGGGCATCATATGGAGCATCAAGAGCGTCCCCAACATGATCGTCATCGACACTCTTCTACAAGCTCCACAAGGCGCCACAAGCAACATAAGGCGACTCCGACATCTTGTGCCACCACCACAATGGCCCCTACCTCGTCACATGCCTATGGACTCCGATGCTACAAGTGCAAGCAACAAGGCCACCCTCCACGGGAATGTCCCAATCTCCTATGTGAGGTGTGCAAGGCCAAGGGTCACGTGGACTGGCAATGCACAACGCCAAGCGCCAAGACGCTCTACTTTGACAAGCTACAAGCCCAAGCCACCAAGAAGCCTTTAGCGCCCACACTTCAAGATGAAGATCAACAAGGTCAACTCAAGGATGATGTGGATCTGAGCCTAGCTCTCCACGACACTACGGCGTCCACGATGGAGGACGACTTGGGAGGCGATGGAGTTGAGCATGGTGAGCATGTGATTCTCCCTTCACCTATGGAGGCGCATGGAGATGAGAAAGTTGATCCTACTCCCCTATGCTTGATCGATGAGTTGGTACCAATCCCATGTGAGCATGAGAGCCACTTAGCCCACTTGAGTGAGAGTGATAGTGAGTTGAGTGACTCCCAACCCATATGTGAGTTTGAGTGCTTCCATTTGGAGGACATGAGTGATACACCAAGTGAGTTGAGAGAGGTAGATGATAGGTCCATGGAGGACATCGCATTTGCTAACACATTAACCTCTCCCTCGTTTGTGTCTTCTTATGTTGCACTAGGTTCCACGGAGGACGAGTTCCCGATCATGGAGACGATGTACATGGTGCATGAAGATGATGATATCTCACCATGCTTGCTTCAAGATGAACATGTCGACCACATGGATCCTCCTACTTCCACAACACCTACCTCAAATGAGTCGGCCTACAAAGGTAACAACATAGGTGTTGATGATGCCATGATCCCACTAGTGGACATGATGACTTATGAGTGCATGCATGATCTTGATGATACATTTGCTACGTCACATGCTACTTTCACTTTCCCATGTGATGCTTTGCTTGATAACACTGTTGATCACGTGAAATTGATTGCTTGTGATACCATGACCATGCCATGCTACGAGAGTTTCACTTTTTCCATGCTTGCTTGCCATGCTAACGATAATGATCATGCTTGTATTGTGACACCCTTGATGACCACTTGATCTTTCCATAGGGTTGTCGACAACAATGATAAAATGTTGAACATGCTTTGCCCAAAATGTTTGCACTATTCCATGTTCCTTGCATCCAAGATTGTGAACAATTGCTCTTTCTTATGCTTGGTATGCAAGAATGCTTATTTCATTGTCCATGAGATGGCCCCCATAGCCTTCTCAATTTTTGATGATCCCAAGATGCCACATGCCATGAATGCACCTTCTTGCCATATGCACCATCGCCATGCATTTCATACTATCTTGATTGACACTAATGGTGATGTGCACAAGACATGGAACATCATGATGGATGATGTGTTCCTCTACCATGCACACACGCTTTTTGTTTTCTCTTTTGTGTGTATAGGTACCCGAATGACAACTTCCACCGCTACGGAGCATGAGCTCACAAAACGCGCAATTGAGAGCTACCCCAACAAGGACGAGATACATGATCCAACCCATGGGATTCACACCAAAGGGTATGTTCCCAAAAGCCTTCACCCTCGTGTGTTACTGACATGTCTTGTCGAGTTTCCGGTTTGGTCCAATTCCTCGTCACCTCTTTTGCCTCTTATGCAACATATCTTGAAACATCTTGTTGGCACAATGGTTGTCGTATGTTTTGAGGATATCATCATACACTCCAAGAATCTCAAGGACCATGTCATACATGTGAGAGACATCTTATGCATCTTGTGCCACATGTCACACAAAAAGTTGCTCTTCTTTGGATTTCTCATTTCACCTATGGCAATTGCAATGGATTCTTTGACACTTGAGGATACTCATACTCGTCTCACGCCAACCATACTTTCCCAAGCTAGAAGTCTCCATAGCTTTGCCATTGCACATAACAATTTTTCCCAAAATTTTGCCGCCGATACTTGCCTTTTGATTGTTCCATTTGTGTGGGACAATACTTCACAACACATTTTTGTCACTTTACAAAGAAAACTTTTACATGCACAAATTTTTGCCCTACCAAATTTTGGATACATCGACACTCTTTTGGTTCCCATTTTTGCCAAATGCCTCTTGGAGAAACGACTTGATGCTTCATATTTGATTGAGAGCCTCTTGTTCGCCGATCACCAAATGGGCATCCACAAGCTTTCCATTCGCAAGTTGTTTTTCCCCAAGTTCTTCTTCGACCGCGACTTTGTCCATCCATTACTACATGGGAGAACCGTCATGGCCTACATCATCGTTGAGGAGGAACAAGAGTCGAGGACGACTCTTCCCCAAGGAGGGGGAGATGATGCGGGGTGTCTTTCGAACACCTCCACCTCAAGACCGTCAAGTGCAGCCCTGCCTATCGTCGACGCTACACCATGGTCAAGGAGTCCCCCAAGTGGACCAACAACACAAACCCTTGCCATATATGTAAAGGTGAACTCTTTCCTCTCTATGGTCGACCTCAACACCAACTTGAATGGTATGCTACCTCATGCCTATCATCATGGTGTCTATAAGTGCCGACGTCGACAAGGACCAAGAGAGAAGGAACTCCCATGGTGCAAGGAAGAGAGAAGAAGAAGAAGGAAAGAAGAGAAGAAGGAAGAGGAAGAAGAGGCGGGAGGAAGAGACCCAGCCCAGCCCAGAGGCCGGCCAACCGGGCCCCAGGCCGGCTAGGCTGGTCCCAGGGCCGGTTAGACCGGGCCCCAGACCGAATCCACCCCGGCGACAACCGGGCGTCGTACCGACTCCAACCAGATGGACTTTTGCGACCTTCCCGGTTGCCGCCCGGTCCCTGGATCGGTTTGGACCGAACCGTCCGGTCCCAGGCCCGGTTGGACCGGCCCCTGGACCGGATTTCACGGGTTCGACTCGACCGGAACTGCCCGAGTCGGTCCACCGCATACCTATTCGACCCAAGTCGCCTTGTACCTCTATATAAGCACCTAGGTCATCCTTTTTACTCCTTAGACAAGATTTAGGCTTAGACATGGATTTGAGCTTTGTCTCCCTAGGGCTTCATCCCGTTTGTATCAAGGCTACCCTTGTTGGATGATTGGATTTGGTGTGTGAAATTCTAGTGCTACCCACTCTCTCTCCCACTCCTAGATTCATCTCCCTCACCAATCTCTCCGCTCGTAATTCTACTTCGCGTCTCTTCCGGGTTGATTCTATTGGCGTGGTCCATCGAGCCACGAGGGTAAGTATCGGTTTTATCGGGTTGGCGTGCGTGCGTGAGTTCCTCATGTTCTTCGCGCTCTCCCTCTCTTTCCCCTTTGGATTTCGGGTCATTCGCAAGATCGGGCCACACACGGGGTCTTAGACCTCATCTGGCGGCGCCTTGTAGTTCCCCTGCCGCGCGCCCCCACCCTGTCCTCTCCGGTGCGCCCCCACCCTGTCCTCTCCGGCGCGCCCCACCCTTTCCTCTTCGGCTCGCCGCCCGACCCCATCCCCACCGGCGGGCGGCCCTCACGTACCCTTCTTCCCCGGCGCGCCGCCCGACCCCATCCCCTCCGGCGCACCTTCCCCACAAGCGGGCGGTGCCCTCACCTACTCCTCTTCCCCGGCACGCTGCCCCAAGCTTTCCTCAAGATCCAAACTCCTCCCCTCTCCGCTGCTGCTTGCGCCGCCCGCCATCCGATCCGCGATCAGCGAGCCAAACCGGAGTGCGCGAGTGATCTCGCTGGAGCCCGTCTAGCCATCCGGCTCGGGGCGGCGCCGCCCATCAGGGACCCGTGCTCCGGCTTCTCTCGTCACGCCAGTAAGTAATCCCATGGTCGATTGTCCGATGAACCCTCTGTGCTTGATTTGTTCCTCGGCGGGTGGCTTCAGTTACATACAAATCCGGTGCATTTTTGCTTCGTGGGATCGTTACTTTGGGACTTAGGGCTAGGAAAAAGTGATTTCATCAGAAGTTCTTGGGTGGATACTATTAGCAAACTGGGGATGCAGGTGCAGCTTCAGGGTGGCTTCTTGTATTTGTACGGGCAGAGGAAGATTTGTGAACCAGCTAAGTCTGTGATGAAATGTACAGCCTTCTAACTGAAATTGTTAGGATCCTTCTTGTTTTGTTTCAGTAGCCGGTGTCTATGGGTGTGATGAAAACTGTAGACTAGGAAATTTAAAGCAAAAAATAGGGACTTCTACTGTCACTGAAGTTGTTAGGATCTTTCCTGTTCTTAGGCTTCAGAAGAAGAAACAAAGAGATGTCAGAGATGGTTGTGGCCTCACCTACTGGATTGGGAGAGATGTAGGTGAGATACCAGTCGGCGCCCGCGCAACCTGCCTGCTAGTCAGAGAAGGAAGTTGAAAGAGTGGGAGGGACTGACCTGGGGCGCCGCTCAGGTTCCCCTTCGAGGAGATGCAATGAAGAGGCTGCTTCTGCAACGCTTCATTTCATTTGCATTGTGCGGTTCAGTTGTCCTGCAGTCGAAGTTGTTTTTCCTTCTCTGCAGTTTACCACAGGAGTCCATGGAGAGCGACCACGTGAATTCACCGCGCCGCTCCTGGGAGTCTATACCACGCGCATGATTTTCGAGGACTAGAGTAGGCCCGCCTGTACTCGGTACTTCACGGCGTACCGGCATACGTCAGCAGTGGCCATCACCGACAGGCACTCCTTCAATGGCCTGTATGGTGAACAACAAGCATATTAGTAGCCACCCATGTGATATTTCCTGTGATCGATGGCGATGGGGATTTAATCTTGGTGCCCATTGATTTCTTATGTCTGAGTTGCTGCTTGGTAGTTCATTCTTAATTTCTAGGAAGCACATACTGTCTGTGTTGGTGGTTTCAGTTAGAATTGCATAGCAAAAAGGAATAAAAAAGGGATTTCTAGTTTCGTGCCCCTGGTTCGTTAGTTGTACTCAGTTTTCCCCAGCCTCTTAACTTTTCCTCAGTTTTCCCCTCCCTCTAGTTTGAAACCCCTTTCAGAGGCTCGGACGGGAGGGTTGCCGTCTGTTCAGAGGCCTTCCATTACCGGTGACGGCTAGGGAGCCGCGGTGGTTTTGACTTGACCATTGCTTTCGAAATGTGTTGACTATTGACTGGAAGAGCTGACCCAAAGCTTTCCCCTCCGTCCGAGACTGGAGGAGCTCACACACCGCCCCTCCGCCGCCACGCCATCCTGCCCACCTACCTTATGGCGTCGTCCGCCGCCGAGGCGGCCCCGCCCCCACCACCACCCCCGGGCTCCGCCTCCACCAGATCTGGATCTACCCCTGTCCTCTTTGTAATTCCGTCTGGTGTGCAGACTATTCCCGCCAGCCGTGGAGAAGATTGGGAATCGGAGGGATCTAACGCATGGATTCCATCTGGGTAAGCATCGTCTGCCTATCCCATGTGAATTAACAGTAGGCAGTTTTTGAGCGCCCATCGTTGTTGCTCAACTAAGCTGCGTTGCTTTTCGAATAGGATGGATCCAAATGCGGCTTTTCGGCTGGTGGTTAGGCTGGATTCTAGCTTTACGCGTGATTCTAAACGCTGTAAGACTGGGTTTAACTTCCCTGCGGTGGTTGCAACCACCATCTCGTTAACGGATTTCAAAGCTAACATCTACGATAACTACACCTGGAGCTCTCTCGATGCAGTTCATTTCGAATATTTCAACAGCTCGGAGGGAAGATTTGTTCCACTAATTTCCGAAGACGATCTGGGATTTCTTTTTGCTTTGAATGCTTCTTGCCGGTTCGGTAAAATTCGTATCCATGTGGACAGGGGCCAGGCATCATCTCTCTCTGGTGCTGGGGCATCATCAGGTGGTCGGGCATCATGTCTCTCTACTGCTGCTGCCTCTGCTAATAGTGTGCGCCGTGGCACTCCTTGTAGGTCCACAGCAGCACCATCTGTCCCCAGTGCTAGTGGTAGCCAGATCGTTCGTACGGTCGATGTGGAGGACGATGCAGACATTGAGGATCAGCCTCCTCAAGATGATGAGGATGAGTTGATGTTTCCTGAATTGGTAGATCGATGCAGTAAGCAGGCAATGGAGGATCAATACATGGAAGATATGGCTTTTGGTGCCAGATTTGATGACACTGATGATGAAGAGAAGAATGAGAATGATGACAGCCTCGTTTTAGCCGATTACGAAGGTGAAGACTTGCCAACAATTGAGTGGAACCGGGAGAATCTGACTTGTAGAAGGCACCGTGTTTCAAACAATGATGGACTGCCGTAATGCAATTACTACATATCACATTCTCACTAAGAATAATTTTGAGGTTATTAAAAGTGAGCCAGGTAGGTTCACAATTAAATGCCCATACCTAAGGTGTAGGTTTAGGCTGCATGCATCCACAATGCGCAGAAGCAGCTTGGTTCAGGTACTACGCCAACCAGTTGTGTATTTAGATCACGGTGTAAAATTTGTTATCTATTACTGACATCCCTTATCATTATGTTTCAGATAAAGAAGAATAAGGAGATCCATAGGTGTCCACCTCTAGGGGGAGAGCCAGAGCTGAAAACAAAGCTAGCGAAGACTAGGTGGTTGGCAGATGTAATCCTAGATTGGCTGAGAGAAGATCCTTCACTTGGTCCAACAGCACTCGTAAAAAAGGTGGTTGAGAAGTATAAAATGGAAGTACCTTACATGAGGATGTTCTATGCAAAGGAAATGGCTCTTGACAAGATCAATGGTCCATGGAATGAAAGCTTTCAGTTGCTTTACACTTTCAAAGCTGAAGTGGAGATGGCTAGTCCAGGCAGTGTTGTAGCGATAGACAAGCATACAGTTCCCTACAAATTGAAAAGCGGGAAGGTAATGCACAAGGAATGTTTTAGAAGGGCTTTTGTTTGTTTCAAAGCGTGCTGGAAAGGCTTTTTGGACGGTTGCAGGCCTTATTTGGCCGTGGATGCATCAGCTCTTCATGGCAGGTTTAAAGGACAGCTAGTTGCTGCTACTGCAGTTGATGGACATAATTGGATGTTCCCTGTTGCTTATGGGGTTTTGGAGGTTGAGTCACATGAAAGTTGGACTTGGTTTCTGCAGAATTTGCGCGACCTTATAGGTCATCCACCATGACTTATTATCCACACAGACGCTTGCAAAGGTTTGGAGACTGCGGTAGAAGCAGTATTCCCTGGAGTGGAGCATAGGGAATGTATGCGACACTTGGTACAGAATTTACAAAGAAATTCAAGGGTAAAGTTTTTACTGACAACCTATGGCCAGCTTCATACACATGCAGCTCTAGGAAGCATCTGTTTCATTTGGATGTGTTGTATAAACAAAAACCTGGGGTGAAGGAGTACTTGGATGAACATCATGGTAGGGTGTGGTCAAGAAGTCAATTCAATGAAATTTGCAAGGTAGACTATGTAACAAGTAACCTTGCGGAGAGTTTCAATTCAAAGGTCAAGTCATTGAAAGGGCTTATGCTGTGGCAAATATTTGATAAGATTAGGCAGATGATCATGATAAAGATCGATCTGCGTCAAAGAATTGCATCCACAAATTATGTTGGCCATCTCATGCTCCCATCTTTGATTAAGTCTTTGCATGCCAGGGCAAAACAATTGAGGATGCAATGCGTCAGAAAAGGAATGGAGGCTGAGGTAACCTACACTGACAAAGAAAACAGGCAGTGGAGGTATCCAGTGAGTTTGGTTGATAGGACATGCCATTGTAGGGGATGGCAGATCCGTGGGATACCCTGCATACACGCATTGTTTTTCATGAGTGTTATAGGGGGTGAAGATGGTGAAGTTGATCAGTATGTGTCAGAGTATTTCTCTGTTGCCAAATTTAGGGCTGCATATGCTATGAATGTTCCTACCTTGTTGGGAAAAGACCAATGGTTGAAAGTCGATCCAGGCTTCAAACTGTACTCTCCAGTATTGACTAGACCGGCAGGTAGGCCGAGGAAGAATAGGATCAGAGCTAGTGCAGAGGGTGGTGCACCGATTCGAAAATGTAAGTGCAAACGTTGTGGAATCCCTGGACACATTGCTAGGCTTTGTAAAAATGGAGTTGACCCAGCTTTTGGAATGGAAGATCAGGCGGGAGCAGAAAATGCAGAGGAGAATGAAGCAGCAATTCAACTTGAGATTGAAGCAGTAGTTCAACATGAGGTGATTGAAGCAGCAAATGCAGAGGAGATTGAAGCAGCAGTTCAACATGAGGAGATTGAAGCAGCAAATGCAGAGGAGATTGAAGCAGCAGTTCAACATGAGGAGATTGAAGCAGCAAATGCAGAGGAGATTGAAGCAGCAGTTCAACATGAGGAGATTGAAGCAGCAAATGCAGAGGAGATTGAAGCAGCAATTGAACATGAGGAGATTGAACCGATGGATCGAGAGCAGAGGGAACAGATGGATGTAGAATGGCTTCAACCGATGAGTCTAGAGGAGAGGGAACAGTATAGTCGAGAATGCCTCGAAAGTAGTAAGGCCATGATAGAAGCTAACTTCGAAGAGTACATGGCAGAAGAAAAAAGAACAAGCTTTGCAGAAGAAGAAGAACAAGAAAGAGGGCAAAAGGAAGGTAGACACCGGTAATATCCCTGGTAGGGTTACCCGGAGTAAGGTGGTGGCCCCGGCGAGTCACACCAGGAGCAAGAGAAAGATTTTATTCTGAACAACTAATTTGAATTTGTATGAACAATTTGTATTGTGGTTCCCTTTGTATTGGGGATCCCTTTGTGTTGAACAATTTGTATTGGGGATGCCTTTGTGTTGAACAATTTGAATTTGTATGAACAATTTGTATTGTGGTTCCCTTTGTATTGGGGATCCCTTTGTGTTGAACAATTTGAATTTGTATGAACAATTTGTATGCCACATTTAAGCCACATTTATCATTTTAGGGTTTTAGGGTTTTAGGGTTCAATTCAAAATAATTCAAAACATGGTGGAACCTTCCCATGGAGCCTTGTTATGTTACCTACAACCTAGAGAAATAATAATGGAAAAGGAAATATAGAGATATGAAGTTTTTATGCCAAAAGCTTCAAAACCACTTCCTAGTCCATGAGCTACTAGATATGAAGATGCAGGGCTTTCTGCTCAATACACCTCCCAAATACCCACTATGCTTACAAACTTTGTCCAAATGAGTCCAAATTCGTCACACTTGTGTATCTTTGAGTTGCAAACAATATCTAGTCGGCCAAAATGTAATATATTGTTCAAATAACACAATTTTACAATTTTTATGCCAAAAGCTTCAATTTCCCTTAGTCCGTTTATTATTTGGGTGCCCCTGTTTTACTTAGTGTTACTCAGTTTTCCCCCTCCGGGCCCACTTGTTTTACTCAGTCATACTCAGTTTTGCCCTTCCGATAAACATTTCCTCACTTTTCCCCCTCTTAGTTCTACTCAGTTTTCCTAACTTGTACTCACTGGCTGATCTCAGCTTTCCTCACTTCCTCACTTATTTTCTCTCTTACTACGGCGGTCGCGGCGGCGCGGATCTAACCGTGCGTGCGGCGGCGCGGATCTAACCGTGCGTGCGGCGGCGTGCGGCGGCGCGGATCTAACCGTGCGTGCGGCGGCGTGCGGCGGCGCGGACCTAACCGTGCATGCGGCGGCGTGCGGCGGCGCGGATCTAACCGTGCGTGCGGCGGCGTGCGGCGGCGCGGATCTAACCGTGCGTGCGCCGTGGATCTAAGAGTGCCGGTGAGGATCTAACCGTCAGAAATAGTTGAAATGTCTCTCTCTGTCTCTCTCTGTCTCTAACCGGTGAGGATTCTATTCTCAGATCTGTTGAATGATGAAGAACACCAAGACGGCGGCCGTGCCGTCAGTGGTCATCGATGCCACGAACATTGAAGCCATCGCCTACAACATCGCTTCGACGGCGCAGACCCAGCCTTCAATGTCGGAGCCTGCTGATGTCTCACTTCCGGTGCCGAGAGTGCGAATCGATGCCAAGACGATTGAAGCCATCGTCTACAACTGCGCTGCAAAGCCGCCGATCCAGCCCTCCGCAGATCCGTCGCTGATGAAGTACACCAAGACAGCGGCGGTTCCGACACTGGTCATTGATGCCACGAACATTGAAGCCATCGCCGATAACATCGCTTCAACGTTTGATGGCGCAGATGACCGTGTTCGACGCCGCAAATTGGGATAAATTATGATAAATTTGTATTTTTCAATTTCCAAATGGGATAAAATTGTTCGAACTACTACCTCTGTCTCAAAAAAAGCTTCTCCACGTTCTTGATGTGTCCATGTACATCCGTATGTATGATTTGAATTCTATCCCAACTTGATTGGGAAGATATTGATATGTATTTGATCCGGAGGCTGGTACATGCTTTCACTTTTGGGATCCCTTCACTTTTATAAAATGTTCATGCATTCTAAAATTATCGTGCGCATTACTTAGCACAAGTAGGAAATTGTACACCAAAATACAGTGCTTAGAGCCACAACAAAATACAGTGGTTAGAGCCATATAATGAATAACTATTCTATACTAAATCGTCTACCAGAACCACATAACTGCTAGGACAGGGATGACACCTAATAAAACTGCACAGATGAATCTACTTTTCTCCTCTCCCATCACTTTAAGTTCATGTTCTAGATTTTCTACCACTTGATCAAATACGGCAAGATCTGTCTCAACTCTCAACTTCTCCTTACGAATAAGCTCTGAATTCTTCTTTTCTTCCTCCACAATACGCTTCAGCTCGAATATCATCAGGTTTTTACGGGCCAATTCATCACCTAAATTGGCCACTTTCTCCTCCAAATCCATCCTCTGGCTACACCACTGGGTTGATTCATCTTGGTATGCAATGTACCATGGATCATCGGCTTGCCTGGCTAACTGTAACAATAATGGAAAAAAGAACAACTGAAATCACCCCAACAGGCCATGGCGGAACTTCAAATTCAACGGTAGTACAGAGAGCTGAAGCTAGATACCTGCACTTCCGACGAGGTAGGAGAAGTAGAACGTGGCCACGACATGATCGAATCCCCACCCTCGCCGGTGTACCCGCTACGACCAGACATTGAGGACTATTTCGTACCTGCAAACTCCAATAAATTACGGGAACCGAATCGATTAGGGCGGGGAGGCAGAAGCGGAGGTCTTACCAAGCTATACCAATTGGTGCGCGGAACAAATCCCGGTCGTCGTGGGCGGTGGATCTGCTTGCGGCGGACTTTCTGCGGTGGGTACAATGCGTGCGGACGAAACGAAACAAGTGCTGGAGCCGTGGTTGACGTGCAGCGCCGCAGTTCGTCCGACGCTGCCGGGGGACAGAGCCGGCGGCGCGACGAGGCGCCGGCGATGGCTGCTCCGTCCGACGGTGGGGAACGAGCTGCCAGCGGTTCTCCGGTCTAGCTTAAGAATAATTAATTAGCGAACTTGTTGCTTCTCTCTATGATATTCTCTAAAGACATATATCAGAGCGGCAATATGTGAGTTTTCCTGAAAAATAGACGACCCACTGGTCATTGCCTGCGCAGGCCCCACAGAGCGGCAATATATAATTTTTTCTCTCTAAATAAGTAGACGATCCCACTGGTCATTGGCTGCGGCAGCCACACAGAGCGACAATATGTGTCTTTTCCTGAAAAATAGACGACCCCACTGGTCATTGGTTGCGGAGGCCCCACAGAGCGGCAATATATGATTTTCTCTAAATAAATAGACGACCCCACTGGTCATTGGCTGCGGCAGCCCCACAGAGCGGCAATATATGTCTTTTCCTGAAAAATAGACGACCCCACTGGTCATTGGCTGCGGAGGCCCCACAGAGCGGAAATATATGAGTTTCTCTAAATAAATAGACGACCCCACTGGTCATTGGCTGCGGCAGCCCCACAGAGCGGCAATATATGTCTTTTCCTGAAAAATAGACGACCCCACTGGTCATTGGCTGCGGCAGCCCTATAGAGCAGCCCCATTTGTCATTGGCAGCACCGCGTATAAAATCATGAAATAAAACGGCCCACACGTCAGCGATAGATGGATGGCTGCTCCGACGTGTCTCCTGACCCTACCCGTCAGCACGAGACGGTCAGGGAGGAGCTGCCCCTGTGCGGCCCCACCCGGTCAGACTAACGGTCAAGACCTCTGACCTGACGGCTACCGGCCGTTCCAGCACTTTTGCGTGTTTCAAACTAGAGGAGGGGAAAACTGAGGAAAAACTAAAGGACTGGGGAAAACTGAGTACAACTAACGAACCAGGGGCACGAAAATAGAAATCCCAATAAAAAATCATGCAATGCGGTTGTGAAGATCTCTTTAATTCGCCAGGTAATCCAGTCCCCCTCACTTTTTATTCCCAGCGCAAGTTCATTATTTTTGGGGCAGTTCATTTTCTACGATGCATAGATTCAGCTAAAAAGCAAAATACAGTAAAAAGACAGAGAAGTACAGTGCAGTTCCAAAGTCCACTTTATTTCTAGGAGAGGTTTAATTAGTCCCGTGTTGGGACTTCAATTAATTTTGGCACCTTTCCGTGAGGAAAAATAGATCACATGTATCTTTCATGAAGTTCGACTTTTTATTATAAAAATAAAATTGTTTTGTTTGCTTAGTTCATAGATTTAAAAATTTGTATCGTACTAACCTATTAAACAAAATCACTCTGTAGGTTTGAAAAAAATAAGTTCACTTGTTAAGCGTCAACGGTTCGTCTACTTAAATCCTGAAGATCACTCTATAAAAAAACATATGTACTTGACGTATAAAGCAATTGAAGTTCTCTTACTAGAATCAAAAATTGTAATAAGCAAATAGAACCTCACTTCGCAAAAAATACAGCGATTCGATTGCTAGCTTGTCCGAAGTTCTGTTTTTGAAACTCTTGACCAGGCAACCTCGCACTTTCTTCCTCTCTGCAAGTTCACCGTAGGGCATCGGCAACACTTCAAAGTGTCCTTCGTGCCCACCTTTTTCAGATTTGTTTGACATAGTTTTGTCTAGGCCATATGTTGCGAAATGGAAAATTCACGTCCAGAAAAGTGCCGATTTGTCGGTATCTGGCAAGTTCACTTCTTTGTGTCAGGAAGTTTGCATAGTAAATTTGTGACTTACAGAGATGCTTGATTTGTATGTTGAGTAAATGTTCCGTAAAAGTTCACTCTTTTATGTCTGGAGATTCACCTTTTAAAAAATGCATAAATTGGAAAAATTGTGCTTAGGAAGTGCAGCTTTATTAATATTTGTGAGCAGTACACTACTTTGTGATAAAAATAAAGAGGAGTGTTTGAAAGTTTTCCTTCTATTATGGCCGTTGTTGCATGAGAGAAATATGGCAACAACGGTGACATGATAAGATATGTAGATGAATTATCCTCCTCTTCTATTAACTATCACTAAAGTGATTGTTTACAAAACTCAAAAAGAGGTGATCGCGAAGGAGATGGTGCAGAAGTGGAAACCACCACCTACCTAGCTTCTGCTCGTGCTCTAGCCCTCCAGGCTGTCCACCGGCGTCCCTCGCCTCCTCTAACTCATGCCTCTGCAGGGAGTCCACAACTTGCAGCCAGTAAGCCCTCCGTGCATTCTCCAGGAGTGCCTTGCGAGCTGTTTGCAATTTGATTTGTTGGTAAGTAGTTATCTTTGTCTTTATTGGAAGTTCATTAATAATAAAAGCCAAGTCCACTTTGTAGATAATTGTGTGCAAACAACACATAAAATATTCATTTAGTGAACTTCAGAAGATAACTATATGAAACCCCGAAAGTTCATTTTTACTTGTCACGGAATTTGTTCGTTCAGCAAGAGAAGTTCAGTTCATTTCGTTGAAATAGTACAAATAAGAATGTGTAAATTTGTCGTTAGAACCTGGTCCCTGCATGAAATGCAAGTTGTAGTGATTCACAGTCATTGCCCCAAAGATTTCTTACTAGTCCAAGGCTAATATTCCGATCATATACAAAGCCCGTGTCATGAAAAGGTTAGTGGGAAATGTTCTTCAGTTAACCGCTGCTACAGTTTATTGTCTCCTTTACAACTGGGACTTCTTGTGTGAGAAGCCTAACACTACAACAGAAAAGGCTCAAGGGAGGATACAATTATGGCACAACTTAATTGACTTAGAGTTAGCATTTCATGGTCAGAACTTTCTTTTAATAAACAAGGAAATATATTTCAGAAGTTCAGAACTTCAAAATATCCAAGTCCAGTTCAACTAATTCTAGCAGTTCATCTATTATTTTACACGAAGTTCGGACATGGGAGCAATGCAGTTTGTGTGCATCTACGCCTCTCCAGGTTCTGCCTCAAAATCCGATCACAATTGGATGTATTCATGCTTGCGCTCAATGGGAAGTTGACTGTTGTACCGACCGCGGTTCCCCAATGGCACAATTTCTCGAGCAGTTTAGTTTTTTGTGTGGTTCAGTTATTCCTGCGGTCGAAGTTCTTTTGCATATCTGAAGAATTTGTGAACATTTGTTGTTTTCTCAGTTCTGATGTTGCAAACTTCTGAACATTTTAGCCATAAACTACTTTGTGTTGTTCTCACCCAATCGCAGCAATAAAATTGATAGGATTCATATCATTACCATTGCGATTTGTCACAACAAAGGGTCCCACTGTGATTATATTAACATAACCTATGCTCTCCTTGTGAGCATTAAACAGAATGGAAAACATACAAATTTTATTATTCTGAAGTAGTGACTTTACTATTGCCATAAATCGGCGTAGTAAGGAAGTTCGCTTCTATTTTGTGTGGACTTAAGTTCATATATCTTCAATAGTTTAGTTTTCCTATTTCACGTATTGCCTTGGTTCTTTGACTATCTAGTTCTTCATAGCAACTTGGATTTTATTGGCACTTTTTAAAGCATAATGACTTACAGTCTAACATTGTTGAAAAAGTTCTTATATGCTTATTAATTATTGGCAGGTTTACCATGACCAGGATGCCATCTCTATCTAGTGATTGTGGTGTAGTTCACATCTGACACTGGTGCAGTTCACTATTAGCCATGGGTCGGTTCAGTTTGTTGTTGTTTGCACAAGTAAGCTCCCTCCTTTGAACTCCTATGATGTGAGTGTCACTGGGAAACTCACTTTAATTTTTTAAGGAGATTTTGCTTTGTCGGAAGTTCAGTAAGAGATTGTTTGATGTTTCAGTTTTTCTTAGATTGTGATATGTTGTTATGCTTGCCCCTCCCCGTTGGCTAGCACCTCCCTTCGGTAACCACCGTGCTGAGTTGGGAAGTCCACTGTGAGCATCCTGTGAGTTAGCCTAACACGGTTTAGATATTGGTGTTGTCGAGCGGAGAATGCAGTAGGATTTATTGTAGCAGCACAAGGCCTTTCCAGCGGTAGGGATTCTTACTGTAGGTGCTAAAACTAAATTAATTTTTGGGTTGCAAGGTTCACTTCTGCTTGAAAAATTTATATTTTTTCAGTACGTTCACTTCGTTGATATAGGAAGTTCAGCACAAAAAACATTGCAAGATGCAGCTATAGAAACCAAACAATGTGCAAAATTTATTTTTCATTATCGGAATTTCAATTCTTCTAATCTGTGGAGTTAACTTCTCCTAATTGGTGATGTATATGATAGTAGAAGTCTTAAGTATAGTGCAAGTATGAAGAATAATTAGAATTTTTATGGAAGTGCACTTGATTGTTCCGTGGCACTTTACTCAGTCAACTCAGGAAGTCCACCCACCACCGCCCCGAGAGTCCACTGCCTCAACTAAGGCAGTTGAGAGTCTCTTGTGCCCATGTCAGCTTTCTACTCCCGGTGCTGATCAATATGAATTGTGGTTGCTACTTTGGTTTTCTTATGCGCATATAGCACTAAGTGAATTGAGTTTCTTCTGCACATAATAGTTGTATGGTGCACATAATAGCTCCGTGTTAGCCGGCGAACATTGCTGTCTCAGGTTCGTTTACTCTTGTGAGTGAGTTCATTTTCTGGGCAAGTTCATTTTATTACTGAAGTTCACTTTCTCTCTCTATTGAAGTAAGGATTTATATTGTCATGAAGTTCAGTTTATCCGCGTATAAGTTGAAGGTTAAATACTTCAAAATAGCAGTTTGCATGATTATTTGAAGCAATTCACTAATGGTGAGGTTTACTTCAAATCCAAATCTTTAATGTGTACTCAACTACTTCCATGTAATTTTTGTTCTGTGCAATTATTGAGAAGAAGAGAGATGCGAGATTAATGGAACATTAATTGAAACAGGGGAACACATTTAGAAAAAAATTGGTCCGCCGGTCTGTGAAGTTCACTATGTTTGGACGGAAAAATTCATTTCTATGTTCATTTGTCGTTTTTGTCTAGTGGTCTGTAACTTTTTCCCATCATGTGCAATGTTGAATGTGAGAGATTAACCGAATGCAAAAAAAATGATTATTAGGAAGATTGCTTTAGTGCGACATGAAGTTTGGTCTCCCAGGTGCGTGGCTGTGGACTCCTATGAGCGCCGCCGTGGTCCCCCAGGCAGACCGCTACCAGTTAACTTCACTCACGTCATGGAAGCAATAATGTGTCATGATTCCATGGCTTCGGCGAGTCTCTCATGCTCAGGTCAGCCTGCTCCTCACACTGTGGACTATGGTTGATAGGTTGGTTACTTCTATGCAAAATGCTATTGCTTCATGTGATTTTATTCTTGGTTGTACTTGCTTTTTTATCTACAGCATTGAGCGGTTCACATGTTAATTGTGAGCATCTCAATTAGGCCAAAATAGGGAGTTCACTTCCTGTTAAAAAAAGATAGCAGAAAATGCCCTACGGTCAATTGTTAGTTTTAGGAAGTTCATTCGTTCGGTTTAGACAGTGCACTTGCCATTTATTTCCATAACATTAAAATTTTAATGGAAGTTCTGGTCCATTGTTGGCAAAGTTCATCCCAAGTTAATTTCATCCCTAATAACTGAAGTACACTCAGCAAACTACGACAGTTCAGTGTTGTCAATATGTTTCAACTAGCGAAATGTAGACCGATCAACTCATCTTGGCCAATGAAACATTGAGAGAACAGTTGTCATATGTTTACTCATAAATCTGGGAAATTGTAGTTCCTCTAATATGTTAGAAATTAGTACCTGATGTGGTCAGGTTCAGTTTCTATTCTGGCAGCCATAAAAGTTTACCTCGTCCACACATGAAGTTTACCAATTTTTAAATGGAAGTTCACTTTGTCCAATAGTTAAAGCCCACATCAAAAAGTTTATCATAAAAAACATTGTTGCGGCAGGGGACTGTGGTGACCCTGCATACCACTGCATGTTGTAGTATGCCAGTCGTTGATATAACATTCACGAAGTACCATTCCGCAAATATTACATCCCTCAGAGTAGTACAACAGAACATAGCAAGGTCCATAACTCATTCACTTATTATTACAATTAACATACACATGTCATCTTGGAGCTCCTCTTGGGTCCTAAGAGGAATACTCCTGGGTTCGAGGCGAACCCAACTTAACTTACAATATAAGTGTCTCATTAAGCTAAATATTTATTTCCTCGAGCAGCTAAATACTAAGAGTTCGGGCTGCTCGGTTACTACTACTATCGGATATCTCTAGGCTTGTTCTCCTCCGGAAGCCTCCCCGGATCCGTAGACGATGAGGTAGTCTACGCCTTCAACACCTCCTGAGAGGTCTGGTTCCTCGTAGCCGATGATCTCGGCTCCTTCATTGTTGTCGTAGTCCTCCTCCGCATTTATCTGAGACAATCTAAGCATGGGATTTAAGAGTGGTATGAGTACGAGCGTACTCAACAAGTTCATTATAGATAAGAGGTGTTTAATGCACTAACTACGATATTATACCAGAAAGTCTAATACCAATGCAAGTTTTGTTAAACGTTTCTTCAAGAGATTGCTTTTATTTCAAAGAGCTATGTTCGTCAGCCTTCACCGGTTTACTAGAACTTCATGGAGCTCCTTTCCGGCCGCGTTCGCAGTTCCTCATCCCGGAACAGGGAGTGACAGGTCACAGTTCTTTACACTCTGCAGAGGTGTGTTGCTTTACCCATAAGAGATCTTAACCTTGGTGCCAACCGGGCAGCTTTCCCGTCCACACTTCCTTCGGTGTGAGGCCCGGTATAAGGTCTAGCCAATCATGTTCCTCCGCTACCTCGAACACCCACCCTTTGTTGCATGCCCCGACCCTGGGTCCACGCCGGTCCCATTATTCCCGTAATTTCAGGGTGGACCCCGACCACGACGACAGTGCTGGGCTCTACCATACACTCCTACGCCGGTAGCTGCAACCCATCATAGACCGCATTACCGTGGGGAATTAGAATGGGATCCCCACCCTCCGGTTGTTCCGCAAGACACAACTGCTACGGCAAGCAATGCTTTACCGTGGGGAATTAGAATGGGATCCCCACCCTCCGGTTGTTCCGCCAGACACAACTGCTACGGTAAGCGCATCCGTTGATGAACGAGAGGTGGAAACACTTTTGACTACTCCGTCCCACTCCGGATCTTATGGTTAACACGGGTATTACGGCACAAGAATCACTGGCGACATTTGTTGTTTAATCCTAGATGGATATAAACCCGTGCAATGGAACCTCCACCATATCAACACAATCCATGGTTCCATTGCCCACCACATAGTCATATTCATAGTTATGAAAGTAGTGGTTTTGATTTTTATGCAATAGTGATAACCATAATACTTTGCAAGTAATTTGATAGAAATACTCAAATGGCATGAGCAAGTGATGAACTTGCCTGAACACTGCAAAGTTTTGCAGTTGGAAGGTGTGGACTGACCCTTGTCCTCTGCCTCTGAAAAATAGCATCATTGTCCGATAAGGGCAATGGTTAAAGAAGCAATTATGCATGATTCCAATTTTAGGGTTTGTCCCCCCCTTCCGATGTTGTTATTATTTCATGTAAGAGGTTAATACTAAGAATAATTTGAGGATACTTGATTTAAAGTAAAATACAACCTTGAAATGTTGTCAAGGTGTTTTTAAAATCCAAATACATTAATGGACTTATTTTCATTATAGAAAATTAGGTGTGTGATTTAAATGATTATTTAAATCATCAAAATAGGACTTATTCTTAATTGTCTTCAAAAATTCTCTTTGATATTTTATTTAAATAGAGAATTTTATGCTGATTAATTTTCATATTTTTACTTATTTTTTTAGAGCTGTATTTTATTTTATAGAATTCTTGGAAATTCCCATTTAAATGGGTATTTTGGAAATGCCCTCGGGCCCACCTGTCAGGCGGCCGAGCTGGTTAGGTTGGACCAGCCCAGTGGGCTCGGTCCAACCGACCCAGTCGCTTCGTCGTCCTCCTCCCCGTAACCCTAATCCCCTTTCGGGCTCCCGCGACACCAAAATCGCCTCCGCCGTCGCCGCCTTGCTCCGGCCGCCTTCGGCCATCATCGGCGACGAACTGGTGCGGATCTGGACCGCCTCTCGACGGCGGACATGGTGGTCCGCGTCGATTTGACGCTCGTGTCCACCCCGACTCTCCTCCAACGCGCCTGCGCCTCGGCCGCACGGATCCGTGAAGGTCCGCCGTTCATCGGCGTCCCTGGCGCCGTGGTGATGCCGTGGAGGTGCCGGCGTTGCGGTGATGTGGCGAAGGCTTGGCTTGGCCTGGCGCCGCCGTCGCCCGGCGTGTGCCGCCGTGCCGCCACGGTCGTGCTCATCTGCTTCGCCTGTAAGTTTCTCCTCCTCTTTCCTCCTCTGTTACCTGTTCTATCCTCTTCTCTTCTCCTCTTCTTCGTCTAGCTCGGCCACTGGCCGACTTCTCCCTGTGGAGATGCTTGCCTTGACGAAGTGCTGCTGCTTCTATGCTTCTGTAGCTTTGTGCTTTGCCAGCCCAGGTGCTGTGCTAGCTGCTGCGTTGTGCTGGGCTAGCCATGCTGCTGCGCTACTGCTACTGCCATGCTTGCTCTAGTCTATGTGCTTGTGTGAATCGTGCTGTGGCGTGTGCTTCCTTTGATTCATGTCTCTGCTCACCCTTGGTTATATATGTTATTATCCGGCTAGATGTTCATCTGAACACCACTAGCCTTTGCTGTTGCTTGCTTGCTTATGCTGTAGCAAGCTCTAGCTCCCCTGGTTTATTACTGTGAGTAGTTCTTGCTGTTTAGCAAGAGGCAGTGTTATTTATGTGATGATTATTGAGTTCTGGCTCACAGTAGGTTTGGCCTTGCTTAATTGTTGTTCATATACATCAATTCCTTGATGATATGCTTCTGGTTATAACCATAAAATGGTTATGTGCTAGTCTGTAATACAAGTGTTGCTTATCTGTGGCTGTTTAATTCATAGAATTCATGTGGGATTCCAGTGTTTGATTCTAGCCTGCCCTGGCATGCTTTAGCAGGCCCTGATGATCAAATGATCATCACTTGCTTGTTGCCTGTGCCTTACTGATGCTTCATCTGGTGTCTGTGTGACACTTGTACTTGTGCTGGTGTGTGTTAATGCTTA
The DNA here is from genome assembly GCF_019359855.2 of Lolium perenne. Lineage (NCBI taxonomy): Eukaryota > Viridiplantae > Streptophyta > Magnoliopsida > Poales > Poaceae > Lolium > Lolium perenne. Next base: position 118,900,161 of record NC_067249.2, read on the forward strand.
CTCAAGCATCATCTGATGTTTGCAGTGAGCCATTGGTTCGCTGGCAAGATGTTGGTGCTTTAGTTACTTTACTGTTTCATTTATCTGTAATTCCTTGTTTTACTAGATGGATAAATGATGTGAACTGTTTATCAGTAATGATCATATGAATGAATTTGATGTAGCTAGAGGGATGCCAACCACTGGTTGGGTACCCTAGCTCATACTGAATCCCCTGGATAATGATGTGATGCTTTGGTGAATTTCTTATGTGGATAGGTAGCTGTTGTGACCCTAGCAGGCTCTGTCTGCTTAGAAATGGTTGCTCCTACCTGTGTTGGCTTACTGTGATTTGGGAAATATCTCACTGGAAGAATCCTTGTGGTTTTTCCAGTTCCCTTTGATGTTGATAAACATGAATAGACACTTGATAGTCTATCTGTCTGATGGTGTAGTGGCTATAGGTGCTAAGTGAAACTGACTAGCTAGATAGGATCATCCCTTGTTGGATTTCTTTGATTATGTCACTGGTTTGGCATAGCCAATGTTCCCAGGGTGCTTTCCTATTTGTTTCTCTCTTGTTCACTTGCACCAATTTGGCCAGTAGCCATATGATGACTCACATATAGGGTTTCTACCCTTGTGGTGTGTTTGAGATCATGCCTGTGCAATTTATGAACAAAACCATCTGGTTTGTTCATGATGAAGTGTATACCTCACTCCAGCTCCTAGATTAAAGTGTTGTTGTAGAGGATTTGCTTCTGGTGATTTGCTTGACTTGCCCTGCTCCTCCTTGTGGCTTGTGATTCTTGGTTTGGTTCAGTGGTGAGGTTGGACAGGTTGAACAAGATCGGGCTGTTCTTCTTGTTCTAGCTGTTCTTGGTGTTCTTGGTGACTTACCCCGTTCTTTGTCGATGGATGAAGCAAATGGCTAGGGTTTGGCTCTGAAAAGTTTATATATGCCTCTCCCTTGCTCTCTCTGGTCGACAGCTTGGCCTGGTCATTTTGGTGACTCTCCCTGGTTGTGTATGTGCTGGTGGGCATGCATACTGCCTTGTGAGCTGCCTGTGTGGTTCCTGGTTGGAACTTGGTCCATTTGGTGGATCAGCTCGACTGATCTTGATAATATCCTCTCAACTTCTCATTTTCTTGCTAACCTGCCAAGTGGCAATGCCACTTGGCATAACACTTGTCTTTGGTCTTTGTTTGTGTGATTACAGGGAACAATGTGATGCTCTGGATGAAGATCCAGATCCTCTTGGCAAGATCTCCATGATGATCATCTTGTGTAGTTTAGGATAGATCATTCACTTGTAATTTTCTTTTATTTTCTTTCTTCTATTTTGCCCATTTATGTAATGTGTTGTATTAATCATTTATTTCTCTTATGAATATTGTAATGACAATGTAAATTGTGTGATGATCAATAAAGCTCAAAGTTTTCCCTAATGAGCTTTACTTTATTTTAATTGCTCATATTGTTTATTATTTATAATTTACTTAATGAATTTCCTCACAATTCCTTATTTAGGGTAATTATTTAATGTTTGAATTTGAAATTCAAATTTCAACTTTGGTTTGAATTCAATCATGTCACTTAATTTAGAATTCAATCATGCAACTTAAGTTTGATGTAAACTCTCCCCTCTCTTCTCAAAACCCTAAACTAGTTAAGTGAGATGCAAGTTTGTCGCACTCTCGAAACCCTAACCCTGTAAGGTGTCGAGAGAGAAACTTGCCCCCCTTCGATGCAGTTTTTGTTTAAAAGCGCGAAATTTCCCTAGAATTTACTATGCAATGCACATCCCTGTCTAAAATCTACCCCTCGATCGTCTCTAAACCTGGGACATTACAGCCTTTCCCCCTTAAAGAAAACTTCGTCCCGAAGTTGTGGTTGTAATACCTGAACAGCTCGGGGTATGTTTTCCTCAGGTCTTCCTCTTTTTCCCAGGTGGCTTCCCTCTCGGGGTGATGCTTCCATTGTATCTTGCAATACTTGATAGCTTTATTTCTGAGTTGTTTCCAGCTCTCCTCAAGAATCTTGGCTGGCTTCTCGATGTAAGTCAAGTCTGGTTGTAACTCGAGCTCATCATGTGATATTGGTTCATCTGGGGTCTTTAAGCATTTTCGAAGTTGTGACACATGGAATACATTACGAACTTGAGCTAGCCTTCCCGGTAGATCCAATTCAAAGGCTAAACCTCGGTTCTGACTCAGTATCTTGAAAGGTCCTATATATCTAGGACTGAGTTTTCCTTTTACTCCAAACCTCTGGAGTCCTTTCATCGGGCTTACCTTAAGATAAACCATGTCTCCAACTCTTGGCTCCCATGTCCTCCTCTTCTGATCGGCATAACTCTTTTGCCGACTTTGGGCTATCTTGAGCCTGTCTCTGATAATGTCGATGATTTGTTGTTTTTCCTTGACATAATCAGGGTTGAACTCTTTGCTTGCTCCGGCTTCATACCAACATATCGGTGATCTGCACTTCCTTCCATACAGAGCTTCAAATGGTGCCATTTTGATACTGCTTTGATAACTATTATTTTATGAGAACTCTGCTAATGGTAAGTGCTCCTCCCATGATCCTCCGAAGTCTAGGGCACAAGCCCTAAGCATATCCTCTAGGATCTGGTTGGTTCTCTCGGTTTGTCCACCGGTCTGTGGATGATAAGCGGTACTATAGTCCAACTTGGATCCTAAAGCTTTGTGAAGTTGCTTCCAGAACGCTGATGTGAACACGGATCCTCGATCCGACACGATCTTCTTAGGCACTCCATGCTTACTCACGATCTCTTTGATGTAAAGATCGATGAGTTTCTCTCCTTTATCCTGCTGGTTTACCGCTAAAAAGTGTGCACTTTTCGTCAACCGGTCCACGATTACCCATATCATGTCCTTCTTCTTATTAGTCATGGGTAGTCCGGTGATGAAATCCATCCCTATTTCCTCCCATTTCCACTCTGGAATAGGTAAAGGTTGTAACTTCCCTGCCGGACTCTGGTGTTCAGCCTTCACTCTTTGGCAGGTATGGCATTCTGCCACATATTGTGCTATCTCCCTCTTCATGTTATTCCACCAGAATAGTTCCTTTAAGTCCATGTACATCTTTGTACTTCCCGGATGTATGGAATATGGTGTTTGATGAGCTTCCCGGAGTATTACTTCCTTAATTTCAGCAATATCCGGAACGCAAATTCTTTTCTGGAACCATAAGGAACCAGATTCTCCGCGGTGAAATTCTGATGGTCTTCCCTCATCTATTCTTCTCATCTCCTCCACGATAAATGGATCGTCCAGCTGACCCATCATTATCTCATTCTTCAGGTTGACATTCAACTCATCGGCTACTTGCAACGCCGATAATCCTTCATGGGCTTCCTTCTCCCAAAGTTGTATTTGGGCTTGACTTATTTCCTTCCTCAACTCCGGTGATATTTCTTGTTCCACTCCTCCGGTGCTCTTCCTACTCAGGGCATCTGCTACAACATTAGCTTTCCCTGGTGTGTAATTGATTGTCAGGTCCTAATCCTTGATCAATTCTAGCCATCTTTTCTGTCTCATGTTGAGTTCCTTCTGAGTGAAGAAATATTTGAGGCTTTTATGATCTGTATAGAGTTCACACTTAGCTCCATAGAGAAAATGTCTCCATGTTTTGAATGCAAACACGACCGCTGCTAATTCCAAGTCATGTGTTGGATAGTTCACTTCATGAGGTCTGAGTTGCCTCGATCCATAAGATATCACTTTCCGATCTTGCATGAGTACGCAACCCATCCATGCTTGGATACGTCACAGTACACGGTGTAATCCTTGCCAACTTCTGGAACCGCTAACACCGGTGCCGTGGTGAGTTTCTCTTTTAGAGTTTGAAAGCTCTTCTCACACTCCTCTGACCACACGAATGGTGTGTTCTTCCTTAGCAACTTTGTCATTGGTCCTGCTATCTTAGAGAATCCTTCTATGAATCTCCGATAATATCCTGCCATTCCTAGGAATCCTCGGATTTCCTTGACAGTCTTGGGTGCTTCCCATTCTAGAACTGCTGCTACCTTACTCGGGTTAACAGCTATTCCATCTTTACTAATAACATGACCAAGGAATTCCACTTGATCAAGCCAAAATTCACACTTACTAAGTTTGGCATAGAGTTGATGTTCCCTTAGTGTTTGCAACACTAATCTCAAATGTTCGGCATGTTCTGCCTTGTTCTTGGAATATATCAGAATATCATCGATAAATACGATGACAAACTTGTCTAAATATGGCATGAAGATCTTATTCATGAGATTCATGAATATTGCTGGGGCATTGGTTAATCCAAAAGGTACTACAAGGTATTCATGATGTCCATACCTTGAGACAAAGGCAGTTTTCGGAACGTCTTCCTTCTTGATCTTTATCTGGTGATAACCGGATCTTAGATCAATCTTGGAAAAGACTCCTGCGCCTCTTACTTGATCAAATAGATCTTGTATTCTTGGTAGTGGGTACTTGTTCTTGATTGTGACGTTGTTCAGATTCCTGTAGTCTCCGCACATCCTTCTTCCTCCATCTCTTTTATCCACGAAGATCACAGGTGATCCCCATGGTGAAACACTCTCTTGAATGAATCCCTTTTGTTCCAAGTCATCTAGTTGCTCCTTAAGTTCTTTCAACTCCTTGGGCCCCATCTTATATGGTGCTTTGGCAATCGGAGCTGTTCCTGGAATTAGGTCGATAGTGAACTCTATCTCCCTATCTGGTGGCATACCAGGTAATTCCGCAGGAAACACATCCTGGAATTCATTTACTACAGGTATATCTTCTAACTTCACCTCCTTCATGCTGTTTATCTGTAGCTCAACTTCAATCTGTGTATGTTTGTCGCCTTGGTAGATCATTCTACTTCCATCGGGGCTTTTCAAAGACACCGTTTTGTTCACACAGTCAATCAATGCTCCATTAGCTTCTAACCAGTTCATACCAAGAATGACATCAATGTCCTTCATCGGTAAAATGAACAGGTCCGCGTCAAACGCGCACTTATTGATCATAATGACTTGTTTTTGTTTGGCATGGGTTACTACTATCGTTCCCCCCGCAGAAAGTATGGTTATGGGTGTATCTTACTTAGTGCAACTAATCCCATGTTTGATGATGAATTGTTGAGATATGAATGATGTAGTTGCACCAGTATCAAAAAGTACTTTGCCAGGATGAGTGAGTATCTGGAGCGTACCTATCACCGCCTGGTCAGAGTTGACCACCTCCTCCAGACTGGTACAGTTCAGCTTGCCGAAGGGCTTCTTATTCTTCCAGTTGCCTCCGGTGTTTCCTCCTCGATTTCCTCCTCCTCCTGACTGACCTCCTCCACTATTCTTCTTGGGGCAGTCCTTTAGCATGTGCCCCTCCTGGCGACAACCAAAGCATATAATCTTTGGCTTCTTGCAGTCCTTGGCGAAATGCCCCGTGAATCCACAGCTTCTGCAAACTATTTGATTTGCAGTCTGGAATGCCTGATTCTTCCTACTACCGTAGTAGTTGCTGTTGTTGTTGTTGTTGTTGTTGTTGTTGCTGTATCTGGGCTTAAAACTCAAGCTGGTATTAGGCTTGTTACTAACAAACCTCTTAGGCTCAAACTTGGCCTTTTTCCTCTTCTCCTCCTGTAATTGCTTGAAATCATCTTCTAGAGTGATGGCGGCATCCACCAACTCTTGAAACTCCGTCGCTCTCATCATACGGAGCTGTACTTTGAACTGGGGACTTAACCCCCTCAGAAATCTCTTCTTCTTCTTGTCCTCGGTGTTGACTTCTTCAACAGCATACCGGGACAGTTTAGAGAACTCCCTGACATAGGTCAGGATTGCCTTGTCCTTCTGCTCGAGACTTTCAAATTCTCGACGCTTCAGCTCCACAATACTTTCAGGGACATTGGATTCCCTGAACTTCCTCGTGAATTCCTCCCAGGTAAATACCTTTCCAGCCGGGTAAACGGCTACAATATTGTCCCACCATGATGCGGCAGGTCCACATAGCAGATGGGTAGCATAACGAACCTTCTCTTGGTCGTTACATCCAACGGTGTTGAGCTTTCGCTCAGTATCCATCAGCCAATCTTCCGCGTCCATTGGCTCGGGCGCGTATGCGAAAGATATAGGCTTAGTGTTTTGGAAGTCTGCTAATGAGACTCCCGGGTTCTCGGGTCTCTCCACCCTGTTTTGCTGTAACAAATCCTGAAAGAATTTGTTCTGCTGCTCCAGTGTTACACGCTGCCTCTCTTCTACCAGCTGCATGTACTGGATGAAATTTTGCTGCGTCATGGGTGGTGGTGGTGGTGGAAACTGATCTCTGGCTGCACCCTCAGCCTCTTCCTTTTGTTTTGCTTCGCGCTCCATGCGCTGGGCTTCAGTCTCATCTCCTAGCGTTCCTGACATAACCCCCTAGTTCTGCAACACAAGATGATACTCATAATTACTCCATGCGCAAGTTTTCTGAGCTCAACTTTGTGCACAGAACTAGTCACGCAATGGAAATCAAGAAGCAAATCCAAATCATACAAAACATATACCCTGTATATACATACTTAAGTGGTCTTATTACAATACTCAAGTCGATGTGAGTATGCAAACTCACTTATTAAAGTATATGTACAAATTTATACAAATATTACAAACTATAATACACGTGGTACTTGTGTATTATAGCCTCGCCTCCCTTGGTGGACTCTAGTCGATCTTCACTCCCGGTACATCCCAGGCTTCCATCCGGTCGAACGTGTCATCCTCCTGATAGACCCTGGAACATAAGGTCTCCCCGTTGGCTTGTAATCCGAATCAGATGATGATCCTAAGGAGAAATCAGTGTTCACAAACTGATCGTTGAGTGCATCATAGTCCACCCATCGGGTGTACTCCCCTGTAGCCCCACCATAAGGGTTACCAAAACTCATACCCGACTCAACTTGTGTCGGATATCCTCCATCCACTCCTTCATTACTCGGATAGCTCGGTTCCGGGGTTGTTGCGTCATCATTCATCTCTCCATCATAATACACAGAAGTACTATGAGTTCCAGTATCCGATCCCCAACGCCAACCCCTGGAATTCTCGATAGGAGTCTCGGAACGCTGGTTGTTTCCGGATTCCTCTCTGCCCTCGTATCCCCCATAGGAACTACCTAGATAGTTCCCAGGTGTAACAGGTGTAGGTTCACGCTCAAGTGGATCAATGCTGATGTAGTCACCAGCTGAATAAACTGGCGTGTGCACCACATTCTCCATAGGTTCTTTCCCCCTACTCTCCTCCTTGGGTTCAGTGAATTCCTCAAACATCGTATCAATTGCTCCTATCAGATGATGGTTCAACTGAAAGAGTAATGATATGAAGTTACGGCTATTATCCATATATTTTGCCGCTGCTATGGGTTTGCGTTTAGCATATTTGTAGTGGTTGAGCATGGGATCTTCTTCCTCCTGATTATGAGGAATATGGGAGAACTCGGAATCCATAAGCTCTTTTGTCTTATGTTCCCGTATGTCGGTTATGGCTCTCATAACAGCTATATGGTAGGCTGTATTGGTTGTCCTAGCTTCCCCAGCTGGCATGACTACGCTCATTCCCAAAGATTCGGGAAGTCGCAGTCCTACCCTGCACTTGGCCAGTACAGGACCATCATAGAACATGTACTTCTTTACTGGAATCTGGGGATCGCACCCAAATTCCAGTAACATGGCTCTTAGGATATCTGCAAGTCCTCCTTGGTATTCGTTCAGTGTGGAATCCATAACTTTCACGTTTCTTCCCGGTCGTGAACTTGCCATGTTGGCTGTAGAAATAGAAAGATTATAAGATTAGTAATAATGCATCATAATAGAGATAATAAAGAATTATCGCACTAAAATATACGATTGTTGTATTCTCAATTGAATATACACCATATTTTTAGAGAATTCTTTACTAGTCCTATTTGACTCCTAACGTTTGGTCCCATTTACTAGGTTCCAACCTAAGGTCAAAGCTTTTGCTCTGATACCAACTGTGGTGACCCTGCATACCACTGCATGTTGTAGTATGCCAGTCGTTGATATAACATTCACGAAGTACCATTCCGCAAATATTACATCCCTCAGAGTAGTACAACAGAACATAGCAAGGTCCATAACTCATTCACTTATTATTACAATTAACATACACATGTCATCTTGGAGCTCCTCTTGGGTCCTAAGAGGAATACTCCTGGGTTCGAGGCGAACCCAACTTAACTTACAATATAAGTGTCTCATTAAGCTAAACATTTATTTCCTCGAGCAGCTAAATACTAAGAGTTCGGGCTGCTCGGTTACTACTACTATCGGATATCTCTAGGCTTGTTCTCCTCCGGAAGCCTCCCCGGATCCGTAGACGATGAGGTAGTCTATGCCTTCAACACCTCCTGAGAGGTCTGGTTCCTCGTAGCCGATGATCTCGGCTCCTTCATTGTTGTCGTAGTCCTCCTCCAGACGATTCAGACAATCTAAGCATGGGATTTAAGAGTGGTATGAGTACGAGCGTACTCAACAAGTTCATTATAGATAAGAGGTGTTTAATGCACTAACTACGATATTAGACCAGAAAGTCTAATACCAATGCAAGTTTTGTTAAACGTTTCTTCAAGAGATTGCTTTTATTTCAAAGAGCTATGTCCGTCAGCCTTCACCGGTTTACTAGAACTTCATGGAGCTCCTTTCCGGCCGCGTTCGCAGTTCCTCATCCCGGAACAGGGAGTGACAGTCCACGATTCTTTACACTCTGCAGAGGTGTGTTGCTTTACCCATAAGAGATCTTAACCTTGGTGCCAACCGGGCAGCTTTCCCGTCCACACTTCCTTCGGTGTGAGGCCCGGTATAAGGTCTAGCCAATCATGTTCCTCCGCTACCTCGAACACCCACCCTTTGTTGCATGCCCCGACCCTGGGTCCACGCCGGTCCCATTATTCCCGTAATTTCAGGGTGGACCCCGACCACGACGACAGTGCTGGGCTCTACCATACACTCCTACGCCGGTAGCTGCAACCCATCATAGACCGCATTACCGTGGGGAATTAGAATGGGATCCCCACCCTCCGGTTGTTCCGCAAGACACAACTGCTACGGCAAGCAATGCTTTACCGTGGGGAATTAGAATGGGATCCCCACCCTCCGGTTGTTCCGCCAGACACAACTGCTACGGTAAGCGCATCCGTTAATGAATGAGAGGTGGAAACACTTTTGACTACTCCGTCCCACTCTGGATCTTATGGTTAACACGGGTATTACGGCACAAGAATCACTGGCGACATTTGTTGTTTAATCCTAGATGGATATAAACCCGTGCAATGGAACCTCCACCATATCAACACAATCCATGGTTCCATTGCCCACCACATAGTCATATTCATAGTTATGAAAATAGTGGTTTTGATTTTTATGCAATAGTGATAACCATAATACTTTGCAAGTAATTTGATAGAAATACTCAAATGGCATGAGCAAGTGATGAACTTGCCTGAACACTGCAAAGTTTTGCAGTTGGAAGGTGTGGACTGACCCTTGTCCTCTGCCTCTGAAAAATAGCATCATTGTCCGATAAGGGCAATGGTTAAAGAAGCAATTATGCATGATTCCAATTTTAGGGTTTGTCCCCCCCTTCCGATGTTGTTATTATTTCATGTAAGAGGTTAATACTAAGAATAATTTGAGGATACTTGATTTAAAGTAAAATACAACCTTGAAATGTTGTCAAGGTGTTTTTAAAATCCAAATACATTAATGGACTTATTTTCATTATAGAAAATTAGGTGTGTGATTTAAATGATTATTTAAATCATCAAAATAGGACTTATTCTTAATTGTCTTCAAAAATTCTCTTTGATATTTTATTTAAATAGAGAATTTTATGCTGATTAATTTTCATATTTTTACTTATTTTTTTAGAGCTGTATTTTATTTTATAGAATTCTTGGAAATTCCCATTTAAATGGGTATTTTGGAAATGTCCAAAATACCCCTCGGGCCCACCTGTCAGGCGGCCGAGCTGGTTAGGTTGGACCAGCCCAGTGGGCTCGGTCCAACCGACCCAGTCGCTTCGTCGTCCTCCTCCCCGTAACCCTAATCCCCTTTCGGGCTCCCGCGACACCAAAATCGCCTCCGCCGTCGCCGCCTTGCTCCGGCCGCCTTCGGCCATCATCGGCGACGAACTGGTGCGGATCTGGACCGCCTCTCGACGGCGGACATGGTGGTCCGCGTCGATTTGACGCTCATGTCCACCCCGACTCTCCTCCAACGCGCCTGCGCCTCGGCCGCACGGATCCATGAAGGTCCGCCGTTCATCGGCGTCCCTGGCGCCGTGGTGATGCCGTGGAGGTGTCGGCGTTGCGGTGATGTGGCGAAGGCTTGGCTTGGCCTGGCGCCGCCGTCGCCCGGCGTGTGCCGCCGTGCCGCCACGGTCGTGCTCATCTGCTTCGCCTGTAAGTTTCTCCTCCTCTTTCCTCCTCTGTTACCTGTTCTATCCTCTTCTCTTCTCCTCTTCTTCGTCTAGCTCGGCCACTGGCCGACTTCTCCCTGTGGAGATGCTTGCCTTGACGAAGTGCTGTTGCTGCTATGCTTCTGTAGCTTTGTGCTTTGCCAGCCCAGGTGCTGTGCTAGCTGCTGCGTTGTGCTGGGCTAGCCATGCTGCTGCGCTACTGCTACTGCCATGCTTGCTCTAGTCTATGTGCTTGTGTGAATCGTGCTGTGGCGTGTGCTTCCTTTGATTCATGTCTCTGCTCACCCTTGGTTATATATGTTATTATCCGGCTAGATGTTCATCTGAACACCACTAGCCTTTGCTGTTGCTTGCTTGCTTATGCTGTAGCAAGCTCTAGCTCCCCTGGTTTATTACTGTGAGTAGTTCTTGCTGTTTAGCAAGAGGCAGTGTTATTTATGTGATGATTATTGAGTTCTGGCTCACAGTAGGTTTGGCCTTGCTTAATTGTTGTTCATATACATCAATTCCTTGATGATATGCTTCTGGTTATAACCATAAAATGGTTATGTGCTAGTCTGTAATACAAGTGTTGCTTATCTGTGGCTGTTTAATTCATAGAATTCATGTGGGATTCCAGTGTTTGATTCTAGCCTGCCCTGGCATGCTTTAGCAGGCCCTGATGATCAAATGATCATCACTTGCTTATTGCCTGTGCCTTACTGATGCTTCATCTGGTGTCTGTGTGACACTTGTACTTGTGCTGGTGTGTGTTAATGCTTACTCAAGCATCATCTGATGTTTGCAGTGAGCCATTGGTTCACTGGCAAGATGTTGGTGCTTTAGTTACTTTACTGTTTCATTTATCTGTAATTCCTTGTTTTACTAGATGGATAAATGATGTGAACTGTTTATCAGTAATGATCATATGAATGAATTTGATGTAGCTAGAGGGATGCCAACCACTGGTTGGGTACCCTAGCTCATACTGAATCCCCTGGATAATGATGTGATGCTTTGGTGAATTTCTTATGTGGATAGGTAGCTGTTGTGACCCTAGCAGGCTCTGTCTCTGCTTAGAAATGGTTGCTCCTACCTGTGTTGGCTTACTGTGATTTGGGAAATATCTCACTGGAAGAATCATTGTGGTTTTTCCAGTTCCCTTTGATGTTGATAAACATGAATAGACACTTGATAGTCTATCTGTCTGATGGTGTAGTGGCTATAGGTGCTAAGTGAAACTGACTAGCTAGATAGGATCATCCCTTGTTGGATTTCTTTGATTATGTCACTGGTTTGGCATAGCCAATGTTCCCAGGGTGCTTTCCTATTTGTTTCTCTCTTGTTCACTTGCACCAATTTGGCCAGTAGCCATATGATGACTCACATATAGGGTTTCTACCCTTGTGGTGTGTTTGAGATCATGCCCGTGCAATTTATGAACAAAACCATCTGGTTTGTTCATGATGAAGTGTATACCTCACTCCAGCTCCTAGATTAAAGTGTTGTTGTAGAGGATTTGCTTCTGGTGATTTGCTTGACTTGCCCTGCTCCTCCTTGTGGCTTGTGATTCTTGGTTTGGTTCAGTGGTGAGGTTGGACAGGTTGAACAAGATCTTGTTGTTCTTCTTGTTCTAGCTGTTCTTGGTGTTCTTGGTGACTTACCCTGTTGCTGTCGATGGATGAAGCAAATGGCTAGGGTTTGGCTCTGAAAAGTTTATATATGCCTCTCCCTTGCTCTCTCTGGTCGACAGCTTGGCCTGGTCATTTTGGTGACTCTCCCTGGTTGTGTATGTGCTGGTGGGCATGCATACTGCCTTGTGAGCTGCCTGTGTGGTTCCTGGTTGGAACTTGGTCCATTTGGTGGATCAGCTCGACTGATCTTGATAATATCCTCTCAACTTCTCATTTTCTTGCTAACCTGCCAAGTGGCAATGCCACTTGGCATAACACTTGTCTTTGGTCTTTGTTTGTGTGATTACAGGGAACAATGTGATGCTCTGGATGAAGATCCAGATCCTCTTGGCAAGATCTCCATGATGGTCATCTTGTGTAGTTTAGGATAGATCATTCACTTGTAATTTTCTTTTATTTTCTTTCTTCTATTTTGCCCATTTATGTAATGTGTTGTATTAATCATTTATTTCTCTTATGAATATTGTAATGACAATGTAAATTGTGTGATGATCAATAAAGCTCAAAGTTTTCCCTAATGAGCTTTACTTTATTTTAATTGCTCATATTGTTTATTATTTATAATTTACTTAATGAATTTCCTCACAATTCCTTATTTAGGGTAATTATTTAATGTTTGAATTTGAAATTCAAATTTCAACTTTGGTTTGAATTCAATCATGTCACTTAATTTAGAATTCAATCATGCAACTTAAGTTTGATGTAAACTCTCCCCTCTCTTCTCAAAACCCTAAACTAGTTAAGTGAGATGCAAGTTTGTCGCAATCTCGAAACCCTAACCCTGTAAGGTGTCGAGAGAGAAACTTGCCCCCCTTCGATGCAGTTTTTGTTTAAAAGCACGAAATTTCCCCAGAATTTACTATGCAATGCACATCCCTGTCTAAAATCTACCCCTCGATCGTCTCTAAACCTGGGACATTACAGGGACGCTGCCTCCCCTGATAAACATAGCTTCATTTTCTTTAACTGAATCCACACATGGTATTATTACAGGTTATAATTGAAGTGAATACCTAGTGATAGCAAGCAGAAACATGTTGTGGTCTTTGTATTTATTTTATGTCTCTTCTAGTTCTGACCATAGCCTTCCCCTACTGATCCAAGTATAATCATTACACTGGTTTTGTTCCAGGAACAACACTTGGAGCTCCCTTAAGATGGCGTTTGGTGTACCTTTGAGGCCATGGTCCTAAGCTTCTCCAAACCACCCCGTTCCCTGTTCCCTGCCTCACTGGTCTCACTCCTGTACTCGTCTGGTTGACTGTGCCTTCCACCGATGGGAGTTCACAAAGCCGCGTGTAGGAGTTCATTGGCACCAGCACTTTCGAGCTCATACGTGCACCTCGCCAATGACATGGCTGCCATCCCAAGCTCTCGGCCTTACACAACGGGGGCGGCTCACAGACAACAACGAGTCCAGGCTCATTACACAGCAGCAGCCCCCCAGCAGCGTACCAACAATGATGATGTCGTCATAACATCCAAGAAGGGGACAACGCTAATCGAGGATTTGAAGGAAACTTTCGACAACCTCGATAAATTCTGCCTCAAGTTGAACCCAACGAAGTGTTCCTTCGGCGTCCCAGCAGGAGAACTTCTTGGATTTCTAGTTTCAGCAAGAGGGATTGAAGCAAATCCCGATAAAATACAAGCTATTCTGCATATTTTTACAAGTAACGGACAATCCTATATGCGCACAACTAGTACCTGGTGTGGTTAGCTTCAGTTTTTTTTATTTTGGCTCTTGCCTAGAAAGTTATGTAACACACTCTAATTGATTCCCTCTGTAATTGACTATTTGCATCAATCGGTTCACTGGCTTCAAATTAAATAGAAAAAGAAGTTCACCTCGTCCCCATATGAAGTTAGCTTATTTTTATTTTGGAAGTTTGTTTTGTATACTGAAATTTTATATTTTGTGATGCTGCTAGCTATTTGTTTCAACGAATTATTCTGTGAAGTTCCTCTTTATTTGTTAGGAACTTCGGTTTGCATGTATGTGAAATTCCCTTATTATTAAGACTAGTACAAATGCCCGTGCGTTGCTACGGGTCCTCAAATTATATTTCTCAATACACATATATAATTCAAATATCATATATGAAATTTTGAAAATAGATTTCTAGGTGGGTACATAGAGTAGCAAAGTGTAGACAATAAAAAAGAGGACCGAATGTTGGTTGAACTGTATCATAGAAGAACTTAATACATAGTCACAACAATGCTCGTACTTACAATTTTCAGATTTTTGGTGTTGAGTTTATTTAATTATATTTTTTATTGCAGAATATCACTGTCAGAGTACAACGAAGGGGATATACTGCACATTGTTGCAAGCTGCATAAATAAGGGAGGCACTGGGTTGCCTCTGTTGTTCATTTGATATTTTGTGTAAACAAATTGTTATCTGAAAACTAAATTTAGTCACTTGCAAATTTATTCAGTGTGTTAGTCTCAGTTTAATGCAGTTTGAGCTTCAGAAAAGTATGTTGTTTTTCTCTAAGGATGAGCATGGTGAAGCATTGAGGGTTTTTTGATTTGGCATACCTCAAATACCTCATTTGCTATGGAGGTTTGGTTTTACTATGCAGGGATAACCATTTGACATTTTGTTTTACTGTTGAAGTGTTTTGAAATTTCTGCATGGGGTAAGAGCATCTCCAAAAGACGCTAAAAAATTCAGCGCGCTAAACCTCTCTTCCGCCGCGCTGTAAACGGTTGGCGCGCGTTTAGCCGAACTTTGCCCCGCCGGACACACCAAAATGCAGCGCGTGCGCGGGCGGTAAAATTGGCTCTCCGGCGGATGTGGCAAAATACAGCGCGCGCAGCCACGCGAAAGGCTAGTTTGATTGTATATCGTTCAAAACGAATCAAATAAATTACGAAAATTTAACTGAAAATTACGAAATATATTAGAAGTTTGACAAACACCCACATTTTATTTAAATTAAACTAAACTAATCTACTCCGAGTCCTCCCAGTCGTAGTCCGACGATCCGCTAGCCGGAGTCGTGTCGGAGACCGGAGTGTTCGTCCACTCGATGGAGGAGGAGGAGGAGGTGGGCATGTTCGTGGACGGTCTGGCGCCTCTCTTCTTCTTCTCCTCCGCCCTCCTCGCCCTCCGCGCCGCCTTCTCCGCCCTCTCGGCCTTCCTCGCTGCTGAATCAGCGCGACGCTTCTCGCGGTCGGCCTTCTTCTTCGCCACCGCTTTCGCCTTCTCCTCTTTCTTCTGAGTGTAGGAAGCTTCCATGGCGGCGACGTCCTCCGGGAACGCGCGCGCCCACTCGAGGCGGAGGCGCTCGTCCTGCTCCGCGACGCGCAGGCGCTGCTCGAGCTCGCGAGCGCGCCGCCGCTGCTCGATCGTGACGGCCGGCGATGGCGGCGCGAGCATCTTTGCCTGCTCGCGCGTCCAAACGTCGTTGAAGTTCATTTGCCGGCGCGGGCGGCCGAGGCGCCAGGCGACGGCGTCGTAGGCCCGTGCTGCCTCGTGCGCGGTGACGAACGTTCCGAGGCGATACGCTCCTCGCCGGAGCGATCTCCGCGTTGAAGCGGCCGCTCAGCCGCGCGCGGACGCCGTGGTAGCCGGAGGTGGAGCGCCGGCGCGGAGGCATCTTGGCGGAGTCGGAGGCGGAGCGTCGACGCGGGAGGCAGAGCGGTGGAGAGAGGGAGAGGGAGAGATGGAGGCGCGGACACGCGGAATGTTCAGAAGTAGTATAACTCAGAAGATATGAAAGTAATATTTTTTTAGGGGAAGGAAAGTAATCTTCTGGAAAAAAAAAATGAACCGAGCTAGACCGAAAGCCGATCCAGCTTGGCACCTTCCGCCCACGAGCCCATATACCAAACTGACGTCGTCCCAGTCTCTCCCACTCCCTACCTATGCTAAAAAAGAACTGTATATATATACAAATAAAAATACATAGATCTCATGTTAATCAACATGAGTTTCCCCTAAAATACCATTGGAAGTTCTACTGTAAGTATAAATGAAAACACATTAGTTTTTTCATAAATACCACTGTATATAGCACTATAAAACCACTGTAAATACATGATTTTTCCCTTAAATACACTGTAAATACATGATTTTTTCCGTAAATCTCAGTAAATCCACTATAGATTATGAGTTTTTTTTGTAAAATACCACTATAAATACATCATTTTTTTGTAAATCGCATGTAAATCCAGTGTAAATACATTAAAGTTTAGGGGAGTAAGGACTAATTTCAGTCTTCATTTTGATTTGTTTTTGTAGGTACAGTACATGTTTTTGTTTTCTCATGCGAGAAGTAGTTCACGTTCATCTAAAAAAAAGTAGTTCGCATTCCGAATAAATAAAGGGAATCACGGTAGTGTAGGGGTATAATATAATAGGAAGTGCTTTGTAAATTCGCACGGAAGTGGTGAACGGAGTGGTCTAATTTTTTCTGACTGTTGGCCAAAATAAAAACAACCACTCTCTCCCACTCTCAGTCTCTCCCTCTCCCACTCAATTCCCCATTCCCACCGCGTTTCCACCAACCACCAGGGGCGGCGAGGGCAAGCTCCGAAGTGGCCGGCGTAGGTGACCACGACCACGTGCCAGACGAGCTCCGCGACGGGGCATCGCGGGCAAGCTCCTCGAGGGGCTGCGAGGGCGAGCTCGGCCATGGCACGGAGCGGGCGAGCCAGCTAGGGGTGGCGCGGGAGAGATCCTCCAGGGGCGGCACAGGCGAGGTACGCCATAGCCGGCGGGGGCGACCACGGCGAGATGCTGGCGCCGACGAGCTCCGCGATGGGGCGGCGCGGGTGAGCTCCTCGAGGGGCGGCGAAGGTGAGCTCGGCCATGGCGCGGCTGGGCAAGCTCTAGCCAGGGGCGGCCGCGGGCGTGCGCAGGTACGGACATTTCGCGTCTCCAACCGTGTCCTCTGTACCTCTGGCAGCCTAGAAACCAGCGGTAATCTATTTGGAATTGCCCCTTCAGCACCTCCTGATCGGTGTTCAGCTAGACATCAGCAATCACATGATCAGCATGGCCTAAATCGCCTTCAGCAAAAGCCTTTCTTCATGGGACATTTGGAAAGAAAAAAAAGGAACGCCAAGGTTTCTCATTTGCCCTTTCATTTGGAATGATAGAGGGTCTTGTGTATCCTTGACAGATTTGGTTTGACTCCCTTGGTTAGACATCTTCCTGGTTGTGCATCCTCCTCTCTTGTAAATATATGTTTGTATTTTAATAAAATTTACTGCCAGTGCCTCTCATACAGTTTATAGTTTAGAAAGCAAAATTAAATATGTTGATGTATGTAATATCCCAGGTTTAGAGGCAAGAAAAAGAGAGAACACGAGAGTGTGCATTGCATTCATGCATAGAAAATCCGGGAGATTTTCACGCGTTCATCTAAAACACAAAGTGATCGAGGTTTCTCTTGTGTCGATGGAATTGAGGTATGTCATCGACACAAGTGCGATAAGTTTCGACATGACCTTTGTTGATTTATTACGATGTCGAGGGAAATAGATTGAATTCAAATTCAAATATGGATGACAGAATTCAAATAAGATTTTGAATTGGAATTTGAATTCTAAACAATTATATATTACAAGGTAAATATAAATATAAATGAGAATCAAATAATACAATTAACAATTCACATAAGTGTTATTACAACACTTATTAAAATATTACACGTTACACAAGAAATATGAGAATACAAAATGGAACTAAAAGAAGATAATAAAAAGAAAACCCTAAACCAATCTTGCTCTTCTCGAATTCCCAAACATCTTCTTTTCCTGCAAAAGTAGACAAAAACAAAAGAGGGTTGTTGATTGGTTAGAATGTATGCATCTCCTAAGGAGATGCAAATTTAATGTTGGAGCTAGTACTTAGGAAACCTGGGAACTAGTCCAGATTTCCAAATTTCACTGGAATCATCAAGTTAAGTAAGTAGGCAACACTTTAGAAGGCAACAGGAGGCAATCAGAGAACATTTATTCTCATTCCATCGAAGGCATCAACGAGGCATCATCATTTCAGGCAGCTAATCATCATATCTTTAGGCAACAATGACAAATAATTGATAAGCACCTAAGCAGACAAAAGGCAACAATTTATCAAGTGACTAATGTCAAATTAGCACTAGCTCCTTATAGAAAATTAAGCCACAACCTTTTCCATTTAAATTTGGATTCTATATTGACATGAAATGGTCAATATGAACCAAGCCAAACTACTTAGAAACCATCAGGGGAAGCCCACATGAATTAACACTTGGCAGTACCAAAATAAGGACAGTATGGTCAGGCAAGGGATAAAGATGAACCAGTCATGCTTTGCACCAGCAGGCAAGGAAAGCCAATTTGGCCACTTCGGCACCTCCACATGGAGAAAGGGGCCACCTGCAAGCAGCATACTCAACACATGCAAATGGGGTGTTGTCAACACCACAGACAGCAGCCCATCACTATATAAACAGCACAGTCACAACAAGCCAAACCATTTGATCTTTCCAGCAAATTCATTCCAGCCATAGAATAGCATCAGCAGCTATAGAACAGCAAGAACAAATCCACTAGATAAACCACTGAAATCATCAGATAGATCCTAGGAGAAGCAGAAGCAGCGAGGAGGTGCAGGCTAACCACAAGAAGCAATCAGCATCCTGAAGACAGGCTACCGAGTACAGTAGGTAGCAATTCAGAGACCAGATCTTGCAGTATCTGTTCCTATCTTTTGCATAGTCATATCAAGTAAATCAGGGGAATAATATAAATCTGTCCCATCCAACTACCCTTCAACTAGAACTTGTCTAGGAGGATTTGATGGACTATTTCTCTCAGATCTGGCATAGAAGTGCTATGCTATATTCATCATAGAGTTTGGAAAGTTGCAACTAGTATTTGTTCTTATCTAAAAAAAAATCTAGCCTCAGCCTTTGCATCATCGGCAAGGCTACAAGATCAAGCATATAATCTGTTCTTATCAGTTTATATTTAGAACCAGAGAAGCCATCTATGAGGGCAGCTAGATTCATAAATACAAGCCAGCCAGTAAATAATCAAGCACAAGTATATGTTTATATCAAGCATACATCATATAGTAATTATATGCCTGGGTGAAGGAATCATCCAAACAGGGGCATCCTCAATATATAGCAACTGGTAGAGCAGTCAATCAACTTGATACATGAAATTACTTGGGGTCCAGAAAATGAATTCCTAGGCCAACCAAGTAGCACCATTGCAGCAATCAGAGGCTACAAGCATACAAGCTAACCCAGCAAGCCATCATGTGAATTACCAAATTGAGTATCAAGTAAATAAGGTCGCTGTATACATCAATACTAGTATACTGACATATCTCAGTTCATCCTTGAGATAAACACAACCGTAATCAAATCAGGTAATTGAAATTATACATTCAGTTTGGTCAGACTAATGCCACCACAAACTGCACATGCTTTGGATGATTAATCCATCCAAAAATGAAGCATTCCACTTCACATATGAGTTACCAATCTTAAGCATATAATATAACTCACTAGCATCAATACTTGACTGATAATTTTACAAGTCATATAGCACATGTATAGCACTCCCAATCATATGCAATAATCTGGCCTAGCACACATAAAATTTTGGCCAACAAATGTATAGCCATAGAGAATACAGAGAGAAAGGGAAAGAGGGTAGAAATAGCTCCCGTTGCAATTGCAGCAGTAGAAGCAGTCGACGCCGGGGTTGCGTCCGCGGCACCGTTCCACCGGCGTCGAGGTCGAGGATGCAGTGAGGACAGCGACAGCACCACCAGTTTATTGACGCCGGGGTTGACGTGGGCACTACCCTGCGGGTAACCGACATTGCTCTATCTTGTATTGACTAATTGGAGGCCCATGAAGACACCTGAAGGCGAGATGGGCCGCTAGGACGGTGCACCAGAAGGTTCCTTGACGGGCAAGACAAGGAAGTAGCCGAACAAGGAAAGATCGGATCTAAAACTACTGTAAACCTAGTCGTATTCGGTTAAGCCTCTTGAGACCTGGCCTCCTATATAAAGGCCAGGAGAGGGGTTACCGAGGGACACAATCAATCTTAGCAATCTTAGCCATCAAAAGCTTAGAGCTAGGTCACCTTAGCAATAGCCACCTCGACGAGATCTCAGTCGAACTATTCGGCACCCCATTGTAACCCATTATCATCATAATCAAGAACAGACAGGCAGGACGTAAGGGTTTTACCTCATCGAGGGCCCCGAACCTGGGTAAATCGCTCTCCCCGCTTGTCTGTGAACCGATGTCTCGTGTCAGCTTGCAGGATTCCATCAACCCTAAGCCCCTATCGGAGGGCATTGGCGAGGAGTACCCTCGACAATTGGCGCCGTCTGTGGGAACCCTGTCGGCACAAGATCGGACATCGGCTGAACCCGTCATGTCATCGGCAGCTTCATCAACACCGTCATCGCCTCGTTTGGGAAGCCCGATTCGTTTCGGCTCCTACGAGTTCACCCCACATAGTGGTTCGTCTCTCTCGACTTTCTCCGGCCTACAAGGCAACATGGAGATGGCCTTCGGGAGCGTCCACTACAACATCAACTCAGAAGGAATTCTTCGGCTGCTGGAGTCTCCCATCTCCAAGACGACGAGTCCAAGCGCATCGTCGTCACTCGACCTTTCGGCTGGCCTGACAAGCCCGCTCGCGCCTTCGACTCCCCGTTCAGCGTCCTCCATGTCGGTCGGATCCGACGATCCCGCGTCCTCAGAGCTAACCTCGTACTATTGCATGAACTGCGACACCAGGCACGGGCTAGGGTCGAGCGACACGTCGTTCATCTGCAATGCCCACTATTCGTCGGGAGAGGACAGCATCGACAGCATCACCCAAAGAGACACCCGAAGAGTGGCGCCCCTCCAAGTTTATGTTGCTAACAGGGGAGATGGAGATCGCACCCCCCGTTCCAGTAGGCGAGCTAGTTTTGAGAACAGCGCCAGCAACAACAACAGCGACCACACCATCGCAGAGGAAGAGTGGGCAGCAGCCAGGGCAGCCGTGCTTAACAACACACCACTTCCGGCGGGAACCACGGTTGGCACTCTCAATGCTTACCGCTCTATATTGGAGAAAAATCGGGAGCGCCTATCTAAGGAGCAAGCCACCCTCGAGAGACGCCTATCTGCGGCAGACCGATCCAGCGAGCGACGAAGGGGCTCGCAGGGAAGTGCCTCTCGAAGTACTCACGGAGGAGGCAAACATCGATCAAGAATGTCCAGGCTTTCGGAAGATGATGCAAGGGAGATAACATCAAACTTGACCAAGTCCTTTATGACTACGGACACTGCGGGCATGCCACGGCCAAAAACCGTTGCGGGAGCAACAGCCAACCTTGCAGCGTACCTCATTAACCAGCGTCCTGAAGGATCCATGGCTCAGGCTCACCGTGGTGCCTTAGAAAGTCTCGCGATATTAGGAGATAATCTAGTTCCACGAAAGGAAAAAACCACGTTGCAGGCCAGCGGCTCAAAGCACCACGCAAGGGACGCTCGGGATGAAATTACTCAGAGTAGGATCGACAAAGCAAGGCGGCGACGCGCCGCCAGAGAGGAACTCGACAGCGATTCTTCGGACGATACCCAGGAGAACGACGGCGAGCTTAGGGGAGCCGATTGTTTAAGCTACAAAATTCGGGAGGCAATGCCACCTAAAAAGTTCAAACCCACCCCTACCGACGCTGCCAAGTACGATGGGCAGCAGGAACCGAGATCCTGGATAGAGGATTATCTACAGACAGTGATTCTGCAAAAAGGGAACCAGATAGGAGCAATGCAGTGCCTGCAGCTTTACCTAAAGGACTCAGCGCGAGCCTGGCTAAGAGGTCTACCGAAGGGTTCCATCAAGTCATGGGATGACCTAGTAGAAGCCTTCGTCGCCAACTTCCAAGCAACCTACAAAAGGCCTGTCGGGATTGAAGAGTTACGGCATTGTCAGCAAAAGCAGAAGGAATCGATGCGCGCATACATCGGGAGATTCACCAAGCTCCTGAACGCTGCGGAAGACGTATCTGTCGATAGAGCAATCGACGCCTTCAGCGATGGCATCCGACGTGAAAGCTATATAGAAGAACTTGGACGCAAGAAGCCGAAAACCATAACCAAGTTAATGGAAATCGCCAACAGCTGGGCCGATGGCGAAGACAACGTTCGAAAGCCACGACAGCGCAGCGACGATGAAGAAGATGACCATCCGAAACATGATTCGGGTGGTCGAAGGGATCGCAACAAGAGAAGGAAGAACCGCAGTTACGATGACAACAACTTGGTGGCCACAGGATACTCTGATCGGCAGGATGATCGGTACGATGACAGGCGAGACGATCGACAGGACGGTAATCGGAACAACTCTGGGAACCGTGGCAACTATAAACCACGACAACAGAGAACACCCGAACTACCCTACGCTGAGCAGATCAACGCCCCATGCTACCTGCATTCATATACCGATTCCAAGGATGGTAAAATAAAGTCTAGCCACCTGCTCAGGGACTGTCGGCAGTTCATCGATATGCATAAACTCATCCAGCAGGCAGGCCAGCAACAGTTACCACCACCACCACCACCACCCCCACCGCAACATCAGGACAGGTGTTTCAAGGAGAGAAATGAAGAAGCTCACCCGAGAAATCAACCTGGCAGAAAGCATCATGGCGAACATCCCTGAGTATGTCGAGTGGTCATCTCAGAACATCACGTTCAGCCGAGCGGATCACCCGATGACTATACCAAAACCAGGACACGCTGCCCTAGTGGTCGAAGCACAGATAGGAGGGTTCAAGATGAGCAAAGTCTTCATGGACGGAGGAAGTGGACTCAACCTGATATTCCTTGACACAATCCAAAGTATGGGGATCACCATGAGAATGCTAGAAGAATCAGACACCCGCTTCCATGGGATCCTCCCTACTTCGCTAGCGTACTCTCTTGGCAAAGCGTACCTGAACGTCGTCTTCGGCAAACCCGACAATTTCAGGAAGGAGAAGATCGAGTTCGAAGTCGTGAACTGGGAATCGCAGTATCACGCCATACTCGGGAGACCAGCTTATGCCAAGTTCATGGCTGTGCCGCACTACGTATACCTCAAGCTGAAAATGCCTGGGAACAACGGGACGAACATCACAGTCCATGGAAGTTTCTCACGCTCGGACAATTGTGATCGTGACTTTCAAAGGATTGCTGCAAAGTTTGGGCCTCAACGAGAAATTATCGACCCTCCGCCCAAGCTGACGATACGAGAAATCAAGGAGGAAAAACATGACAGGGAAACCAAGAAGAAGCCAGCCAAACTTGCCCTTGAAGCCTCAGTGACAGAAGCTCCGGCAACAAAAGCTTCGGCAGAGGACGGCATAGAAGGCACAGGAAACAGCAAGACGCTGGCAATCGCTGCCCAGACCCCTGGCGAAATCAACAACGCTGCAACGACCACTAGCATGGCGAAGAAGTCAGAAGATGCTGTCGAAGATGAGAAGAACCCCTTCCTTGATTAAGCACTTCCTTAGCCTTTAAATTTTTTCCCTTTACTATACACAGGGCCTCCCTTTTTCGCCCTCTAGTTTCGTATTTACCCTATTAATGAGAACTTAAGTTTCGATTCCTTGTTGAGCATTGCAGTAATCTAAAAGCATCTATGACCACGCCACCGTGAACCTTGCTTACAAGCAATGGTATAATGTAACGCGCGGCAGAAGATCGCGCCCCAAGGGAAAAGCCTCTACGAGTGCTGCAAAGGAAAACAAGGACATTAATACTTCCCTCTGCTTCAGATGCCTCTACGAGTGCCGTACAAAGCAAGAGTTTGAAAAATATAAATGCAACCCACGTTCGATATTTTACTTATGGAAATATCAAAGAACAATGGGCTCATCGGCAGAATCACTGCACCCGAAATATTCGGGAGTGACTGTCGAAATTTACAATCGGTTGAAAGCAAAGTTGCGCATACAACAGGTTTAGCAAAACCTGCAACACGAGCTGATCACTCATAATGATTTGCTGACCAACTAGTATACATAAATCTAACGGGCAATTAAGATTTGCTCCTTCAAAAATTTGCCATCGGCACGGTAAAAGTACATATTCATGTATTTACCCAAAATAAAAAGGTTTGGCTTAACAATCCTAACACTTGGATGGACTAGCCAATGCAATTCATTTTACAAAAACGACTTTACACCCTGATATCACCCTTACGGAGTTTCCCTTCCTTCAGGTACCTTTGATTCCTCTTCAAGCCTGTCGACAATTATATTGGCGGGCAATAATACCTTCGGGTACAGTTCTTCAAAATCGCCAGTTGCGTTGGCAATAGATAGCAAACATGCTGAGGGATAACAAGCAAGCACAAGGGCAAGCGTACACTTGGCCCCTGCAAAACTTGAGCTCGTACTAAGTCCCGAATCTTCTTGGCGTTTCCAAATTCGGACATCAAAGTCAAAAGCGTAGGGGGAATTGCATTTAAGGAAACATCGTCTTCCAAACCACCCTCATGGCTTTGTAGCACTTGTCAAAGAATTGGTGGACTTGTTGGACCCGATCCTGAAATTTTGCGACAGCCGAAGCCTTCGAGTGATCCCGCCAGAAAATCTCTTCGGATGAGGAAAGCTGGGTTAAAGCATGCACTCGCTCGTGTATCCGCTTGTTCTCTTCCGCACGGTTCAAAGCTATGACTGGCAAAAGAATCAGTAAAGAGTCAGACAAGGCATTGTTGGCAAAAGAGCAAAGGAATCAGGAAACTTACAGTTCAAACTCTCGGTAGCTTTATGCAGTTCAGTAAGAGTGTACCGTTCCACATCGGCTGCAATCTCGCTCTTCTTATTGACAACAGCAGCTAAGGCATAAGTGCTGCGCGGGTCCTTTTCCATCTGCGTAATCCGATCCTTCATACGCTGGATCCGATCACTTTCAGGAAGAGCACCCGAAGAGTCGTCAACAAATGAGGGCACTGGGAAGACCTGCAGAAAACACCGTTACAAAAGGATGATGGATATGGTACAGCTGGGCATCTGAAGTAACTCCCATCGGGAGAAGTACAAGAAGAAATATCATAGCAAAAGTGTGCTAACAACATTGCTAGCACGGAGTTTATTAAAAGCATAAGTTTTGCGGTAGAACAATGTTTCACATCAGCTCAAGCATAAGTTTGCTACAAAAATCAAGGGGCTTGGGTCTGAGTCGATAAACTGGGTCCAGCCGACGACTTCCTTGATGAAACCAGTTCAAGGAGCTGGCGAGCACAACTAAGGGCAGACGCTTTAAAGGTGCTTAAGTCAACAAGCTGCCCGTCTTGCTCTTTCGGCAGCTCCTTAGTCATCTCTTCGATATCACCCTTAAAGCCGTAACCCATCATAAGCTGGAAGGCAAGGACAGCACCATAAGTGCGTGATGTACGCTTGAATACCTCGATAACCTCCTTGGTGTCAACCGCGAAGGCATCGATCAGCTGCCCTAGGGTCTTGTCCTGCTTGGCCTTGGGGAAAATCATCAAGTGCATCCGTGCCAGGGCACCTTTTCCCTTTACAAGAAGCTCCCGCGTAAGCTGGTGAGAGGCAAGAATCATCGACATAGCGTTTGCCGGAGAATTGTTTGGAACTCTGTCCAGGGCATCAGCAGGGATGTTCGCCGCTTCTGCAGGGGAAAGAAAGAAAAAAAATACATTGGCCAAACGATCGAACCCATAAGTGCATCAATCGACAGAGATGTATAAAAAATTACCAAGCAAGGCCAAAGAAGACTGACGAAGGACTTCATCCTTTTCGGCTGCCCGAGCTTCAGCCACCAGCCTGGATGCTTCCTCCTCCTTCAGCTTCTCCTTCAGCTTGCCCAGTTCCTCCTTCAAAGAGTCGACTTCTTGGCGAGCCTCAGCAGCTATCTTGACTGCGCCATCCAATTTCGAGGAAAAGATTTGACTTCCTTTTGTAGCCGAGCCTTGTCAGCTTCCAAAGAAGTGAATTGGGAGGCGAAGGCCTCCAAAGAGGAAATAACGCCTCGCAGGTCCTTAAGAAAGAAGGATGTTTTACCAAGAAATTGTTAAGCAAAGCACGCTCCAAGAGATTTGCATCACAATTAGAAAAGGACTAACAGAAGGAGGAGTCGCGTTGGCAGCAGTTGGAGAAGCATCTTTCCCTTTGGAAAGAGAAGAAGCTGTCGATGCTTGAGCCGTAGGGGCTGCCTTAGGAGCCGAAGCTTCGGAAGCTACTACGACCGGCGGGGCAGCGTCAGATCTGGCTTTCTTAGTGGCGACTCGATAAAGCCTTCGTCGCTGCAAAGATGAATGCCAGACAATGGTTATAAAAGGAGTATGAAAAATAAAAGGGCAAATGTAACTTCAGAAAAGAAACTGCTTACATGTCGAAGAGATCATCTTCATCGGCAAAGCCGCCGGTTGATCTCTTCGCAGGTGAAGCCCTGGCCTCCTCCGCAGCTGCATCAACAAAGGTATCATGATCAGCGTCGTCATTACGCACTGATCCATCTGCGTCATCAGCGTCATCGGCTGATGAAGGAAGGCCGGTGTGAGCAACTTCAAAATCTATCGGACCATTATAATCATCCTCTGGGCCTGTGTGCTCAACAGTGTGAAAATCTACGGGGATTGAGGATCCTCTCCCCTCAGAAGTATCATCCGGTGAATCATGTATATTTCCAGAAACTATGGGGATCTTTCAAAGAAAATAACAAGTAAGAACAATGGAAACCATGTTGGCTAAGTAAAAGCAGCATAGTAGGAACGTAAAAGAAAGAAAAATACCTTTGATGGTGGATGGTCAGCGTCAAGGGGAGCATAAGAAGAAATCAGCGGAATCGAATCTTCCTGGCTAAAGGAAGTAAGGCGATGGACTTCGTCCAGCAACTCCTTTTCCGACAAATCGGCAGCATTAATCCTGGTTTCGTCCTTTGGACCTGAGTACAACCACATCGGGTGAACTCTGGCCATGACTGGTTGGACTCGGCGTTTCAAGAATACCGCTGCCACCTCTGTGCCGATCATAGTTTGGCCGTCGGCCTCTTTGATTCAAAGGAATTTGGCGAATAGTTCTTCGGTTGTTGCTCTTTCGTCGGGTGAGAGAATATTCTTCCAGGAATTCTTGGGCTTGGCTTCGGAGACGTCGGCAAAGCAGGGAAGCCGAGATTCGGGTGACAGGGAGTCCTTGATGTAAAACCATTTCAGCCTCCACCCTTGCACGGACTCTCTCATTGGGAAATTGAAGTAATTGACCTCTGAACGAGCTACAAACCCCACTCCTCCGGTGACAAAGTATCCATTACTGCTGCTGTATCTCTTCACATAGAAGATCTTTTTCCACAACCCGAAATGAGGTTCGATACCCAGAAACGCCTCGCAAAGGGTGATGAACACAGCAACGTGGAGGATTGAGTTGGGGGTAAGTTGCCATAGTTGAACTTCGTATGTCCGCAAGAGGTGGAGGAGGAATCCATGAGTGGTAAGCAAAAGGCATCGGTACAGGAAAGATAAGAACATCACGGTAAAGCCAGCAGGGGGATCAGGCCGAGAAATCGCACCTGGAAGGATCACGTTTCCCTCGTCGGAAGAAATCAATCCTAGGCTTCGGGATCTCTTCTCGTCATGCTTGGTGACGGTTGATGCCACCCAATCTCCGGGCTTGACCTTTGAACTCGACGGCGCTGGCGGCACCGGAGCTGGGGGAGGAGCGCTCGGAGCGCTCCCCTTCGGAAGAGAAGAGGAGGACTTGGCGGCGGTGCCACCGCTGGTGGAACTGGCGGCGGCGGCAGGATTCTTCTTCTTCACCATTGTGAAATCTGATGAAGATTGGAAAAGCAGTGGTGGCGGCGCGGCGACGACAAAGGGAGGAAGAAGGAGAAGGATGAGAAGATGCTATGGAAAACGTGGAGAAGGTTAGGGATTTTTCGCCCTTTGGAGATTTTGAGGAGAAGTTAAGAGCTGTGTAAGCACGTGGCGCTTGAAAAAGGAGTAGAACCAGCGGCCCATTATTCCCACGTTGTGCGAAAATCGAGGAGACGCCTCGATCGCTGCGCGTGCATTGGTCAAGCCCTAAAAACTGCCCGCGCAGATCTAGGGTGGGCCCGTCAGGTCAAGTCCTGTCAATCAGCCCACAGCAGTTACACGTCAACAGTGACGTCATAAAAAAGAAGAAAAAAAGCTAGAAGCATTCGAAGGAAAAATGGAAAGTTATCGAATGAGGGACTCGAGTCTACGCACGGATTGCAAGCATCCGTACCTAGACTCGGGGGCTACTCCCATCGGGAGCGCTGACGCGCACCCGATAAAATGAAGACTCGAAGGAAAAATGTTTTGGAGGAAGAGATAATTGCTCGACTTAAGTGTACACCCGGCTGCAAACACCCGCGCCCAGACTCGGGGGCTACTCCCATCGGGAGTGCGTGATACGCACCCGACAGAATGAGCAGTCGACGGAAAGAGAGATTGAAGAAATATTGTTCGAACAGCTCGAGCCTGCACTCGGTTACAAGCACTCGTACCCAGACTTGAGGGCTACCCCCATCGGGAGTGCGCGACGCGCACCCGATAGAAGTTTTTTGCACTCCAGGATCATGCCCGGGGACTTGATTCTATGTAGGGTAACGTTGTTTTGCCATCGGCAGTTAACCAACAAAAGTTGGGCACGTTACTCATTATCCCTTGCATAAAGAAAATATATCGGATGACCTATGAAGACCTGCGGAAAACATCGGCAGAGGAGAATATTCGAGTGGTACAACATGAGTCCACGAACGGATTGCAAGCATCCGTACCTAGACTCGGGGGCTACTCCCATCGGGAGCGCTGAAGCGCACCCGATAAAATGAAGATGGAACAGATTCAAGATGAACAAGGGCCATGAAGGAGAAGAACATCAGGAGAAGATATGATTTGGTCTCTACCCGAACTATCTTCGGCTAGACACTCGGGGGCTACTGACGTGGGCACTACCCTGCGGGTAACCGACATTGCTCTATCCTGTATTGACTAATTGGAGGCCCATGAAGACACCTGAAAGCGAGATGGGCCGCTAGGACGGTGCACCAGAAGGTTCCTTGACGGGCAAGACAATGAAGCAGCCGAACAAGGAAAGATCGGATCTAAAACTACTGTAAACCTAGTCGTATTCGGTTAAGCCTCTTGAGACCTGGCCTCATATATAAAGGCCAGGAGAGGGGCTACCGAGGGACACAATCAATCTTAGCAATCTTAGCCATCAAAAGCTAAGAGCTAGGTCACCTTAGCAATAGCCACCTCGACGAGATCTCAGCCGAACTATTCGGCACCCCATTGTAACCCATTATCATCATAATCAAGAACAGACAGGCAGGACGTAAGGGTTTTACCTCATCGAGGGCCCCGAACCTGGGTAAATCGCTCTCCCCGCTTGTCTGTGAACCGATGTCTCGTGTCAGCTTGCAGGATTCCATCAACCCTAAGCCCCTATCGGAGGGCATTGGCGAGGAGTACCCTCGACAGGGGTTGCGTCGGCGACGCCGTCCTGCCGGCATCGAGTCATCCACCAGTAGCCACCACCAGTTCATCGCATACCAGCAACATCACCACACCATCACCAACATCGGGAGTAAGCCGAGAGCAGAAACGCGTGTGGGCGCAGGAGGCGTCGGGCCGGTGGGGTGGTAGCAGCAACGTCTATGGCGGAGCCACGCGCAGGAGCAGAGAGCGTCCAGGCGGTGGGGGCCGACGGCGAATATCCAGTCGGGGCGGAGCCAGCAGATGGCAACGCCAAAAGCGGCCGGCGATGACCAGACAGGCATGAGGCAGAGCTAGGGTTTCGGGGTCGAGGCGACCGCTAGAGACCACAGCGGCCAAATCAACCTAGGGGAGGTGGTAGAGTTCGTCGAGGAGAGCAAAAGCCCCATCACGCCGGTGCCGGGGTTGGCCAGGAGCGGCCGGGGGCGAGCGGCGCCGCCGCAGGGGCGTGGTGGTCACGAGAGAGAAGAGAGGTGAGGGCGGTGACCGTGTGCGTGCGTGTGTGTGGGGTGAGCGAGAGAGAGGGGTCGGGTCGGTGTTTTGCCTGGCTCAACCAGGTCGAGTTGGTCGGGCCAGGTTGGACCGGGCCTGGTTTGGGCCAAACCAATGGGCCAGCCCAACAGACCACTTGGTCTATTTTTATTCTTATTTTTTATTTGTTATTTTTAGGAAAATCTTTTAAACATTTAAGTAAAATAAAAAATAAATCAATAAGTAGAAGTGAGTATCATAAAATGACCTCTATAAATAAAATAGAAAACAAATACTTAAAGTTTAAAAGAACAACAAATGAATTTCCTCTAAAATTTTAGAAGACCAAATTTTAAATCTTAAACTATTAAAACCTAAAAACTAAGCAGATAATTTCTTGTTTCAATTCTTCACATGAAGAAAATATTAAATATTACTTCACCTTAAGATTCCCTATAAAAACAACCAATATTTCTAGATGGTTATGTCTAATCCTATGAAATCCTAGATTGATCATTATTTCAATTAAAAACCCTAAACCCTAATAGTATTTATCCTATTTTTTCTTAATAATACAATGTTAAATCCATTATTATTGTTATATCAAAGTGATTAATAATTTCAACTTTGTTACCAATTATTACTTTAAGAATTATGTCACAATTTAGGAACCTAGATCTAAAATAAATAGAAGACCAACCTCATGATTTCATGTGGTCATCTCAAATGGTTTCAATTCTAAAATCCTAGGGGATTAGCCCATATAATTCTATGAGCTTCACCTATACTCATAGAACCCTAGTTAGCAACAAATGAATCCATGTTTGTGATCTACTAAAACAAAACCAATTCACATGTGATCATTATTTCATGTCTCTGCTTTTTAATTAAAACCTATATGATCCACTAGTGTCACTTAGGAACAAACCCTAGCTTGTTAATATGTTAGCACCATTGATCATCAATCCTAAATACCACACCATTAGGATCAACCTCAACCATCAAACCCTAGTAGAACCATAATGATGAACCCTAGTACCAACCTTGTGTAGCAATTCACATTACATGCTCCTATCTCACTAAACCCTACTTAGAAAGTAATAAACCACTTAGCTTGGCAACCATTAGAGATTACTTAGTTAAGTAGATGTGAAGTCATAGTAAACCCTAACTCATAGCAACACCTTGACCATCATTCTTTGATATGATACCATAATCAACCATAGTAATAAACCTGCTAATACTTGCTACAGATAGACCAATTCTGTTTAAAAACCCAACTAATCCCTATTAGAAAACTAAATGAATCCAATAGTAAACTCTAGAAGCCATAGCTCCTATTTATAATAGCTCTTGTTCTTATTTAATTGGTTCTTCAAAAGTTATTCTTTTGAAGTACAAAGGTCAATCAAACCATAGAAGCCATAGTTCTTATTTGAAATACTTGCTAGTTCTTAATTAACATGTTCTTCAAAAGTTATTCTTTTGAAGTATAATATAAATAATCATCAACCATGTCCTGTAGAACTTAAAATTGACCACTGTTCTTTACATATTGTTCCACCACTATTCTTTATGTGTGTACTTGTTATAATGTCTTATATCACTTGATTATGATGCTAATATAACCAAACCCTAATAAGAACCTTGTTTGAGAACCATTCTAAAAGTGCAACACACCCTAAAGAAATCTTTACAACTCATCAATCTTAAACCATCGGGATCAGGTTACGCTCGGGACGATTGCATCTCATACTATGCATTATAGCATCTTTGCCAGTTCTTTAAACATTGTCCTTACCGGACGATGATGGTATTTCAGCATTTGGAGTTCTCACGTATCGAAGCTTTGCCTGCATAATCTTGCAGTCAAGAAAGGCAAGTTCATCGCTTGCTCATGTCATTTGATTATTTGTATCAAACTATATGCAAAGTACTATACTTATCACTCATGCATTGAAAAGCAAAGTATTATTTTACAATTATGAATATGACTATGTGGTGGGCAATGGAACCATGGTATGTGTTGATATGGTGGAGGTTCCATTGCATGGGTACTACTCATCTAGGACTAAGTACCAATGCCGTCCAGTGATTCTAGCGCCGTACATATCGCGTTGACCATAAGATCTATAATGGCTCTAGGGAAGTCAGCTGTATCTTTTCCCTTCTGCACGCCAACGGATTGGTAGAGCCGCGGGGTGTTGGAGGCACTGTCGCAGGTTGGGATAGCATTTTAAATCCCCATCCGTGTGTGATGTTGGGCTCTATGGTCTATGATGGATTATCCAAAGTACACCGTGAGTAAAGCCGTATTATCGGGAGAAGTCTACTGGGGGTGTGCGGTTGGACAAAAGGGTGGGTTTGCAGTCGCGGAGAAGGCAGTGATTGGCTTGGATCTTACACCTGGCCCCACACCAAGGAAGTGTGGACGAGAAACGCGTCTCGGCAAGGCATCAAGGATAAGTTCTCTTATGGGAAAAGTAACGCACCTCTGCAGAGGATACTGAATTGTGACTGTCACTCCCTGTTCCGGGAAGGGAACTGCGAACGCAGCAGGAAAGGAACTCCACGAAGTTCTGGTCAACCTGTGAAGACTGACGGGCATAGTTTTTCAGAATAAAATAAACCTTTTGAAGAAATGTTTATGAAAACTTGCGTTGGCCTATGACTTTCTGGTCTATGGCTGTAGCTAGTGCATGATACACTTATTTCCTAATATGAACTTTCTGAGTACGCTCGTACTCATTCTATCCCATTTGAACCCCCTTCTTAGATCAAGGCACCGAAGGAGAAACTACCGTGGAACTCGAAGACAAAGAAGTCCACTTCAACAAGATGAAGAATCCAGTCACAGAAGTCAATGGAGTCAACTTATGTAGCAGCTACAATGGAAACCTAGACTAGTAATAGAAGGGAACCTTTCCCTAATCCTAGCACCTAAGTAGCTAGAATTCTATAGCAAGCCAAGTAGCTCTTAAACTTGAGTTAGCAATAAGATAGACTACGAGTCGTTCTTCTGGAGCTTTATTTGAAGTTTTACCTCACTGTAAAGTAAGAGGCTGTGTTGATCTTATGTAAACAGTTCGTGTGTACTTCTATAGACATACCTTGGTCTCGCATATGTTTCTGTTGTACCACTCTGAGAGATGTAATATGAGTGGAACGGTGTTTCACTTGTGTTATGTCAACGACTTGTGTACTACACCATGCAATGGTACGCTGGGTCATCACAGCTGGTATCAGAGCAAATGCTTTGACCCTAGGATTAAAACCCTTTAAAGGAGACCTATAGGTTTTGGTAGTGTCTATAGGAAGTATCTTAGCTAAGCCAACTATACTAAACCAAATATTCTTTTGACTTAAGATGGGTATTCACTTGAGAATAATCCTGACACACTTGAGTCAATCTTTCTTATCTATCTTTCTTAAATAAAGTTAATTAGTTATCTTGCTTCATTCCAAATAATTAGAACACCATTGGAGCTGAAGATAAAGGGTGGTAGTAGACCACAGTTGGTATACAACACATGGTAGTCCAAAGAGAGGATACAACCACAAGGAAGATATCCTATTGGAAGAAGTATACCAATACAAGTATGGTTAAGTAAGAGTCATTTAAAATGTCAAATGGCTGATGTTAAGTAAGAGAGATAAGTATATAAGGTAGTATATGTCTATGATGAGTCAATCATGGGAGGTAAGGAAGAGTGATAGGAAATACATGAGTCTACTTTCAATAATAAACTAGATACTCATATATGATTCACTTGAGAATCATGATATGAGGGAGTAGAACATCATAAGTACGATAACATAAGTATGATAAGGAGTAGGATTTAAGGAATAGTTCGAAAGCTTAGGCCTTAAAATCCTGGAAACTGTATTAAGTATGCTCGAACCATAGATGATAGTCGGAAGAAGGCTTTATTAGAGCATAGCTTATAGAGAAACTTGGAGTTATAGGTGGTATATTCTAAACAATCATGTGTTTAGAGTAGACATGTTAGAACTAATTGTATTATAGGAAGTAGTCCTCAATAGCACATATATATGGTATACTATTTTGTTAGTACTTCCAAAGAAAACTAGGTTAACTTCAACTATCCCAGGCCATTTGTTTCAAGTTTGTCTCATTGCAAATGTGCAATTAAGATAAATGTTGAGACAAATAGTAGAAATTCACGTATTCGTGCTAAGTATCACAACCTAAACCTATCTTATGTGGTGTTATATATTGCACATCTACACCTGATGTTTAGGGATGTCTTACCCAACTACTATATTCAGGCATATAAGGATGTGTATTATAAGCACAAAGCTGGATTTTATTGGATTTTCATTGTCTGACTAGATCCATACATGAAGTTTGAATTTGATATGCAAATGCATGTTGCAATATCAAGCTCTTACTTGATGTTATAGGTCTAGAGGGTAAAGGTATCCGTGTGAGGAAGTGACGAATTCTGAAGATTTTGAAAACAAGATGAAGGTTCACTAGAACAAGGAAGTAAGGTTGTGGGAAGTAACCACAATACTCTGAAGGAAGGACAAATCAAAACTCACTTTCATCCCCAATTCAGGAGTACTTCAACATGGAAGTACCATGAAAGTGGGAAAAATAGTGAATATGGAGCAGTAGAAGTGGAGCCATATTCATTATGGAAGAAGGGAATGCAAGTGAAGTCACTTACAATACTATCTTCATAGTATCAACAAGTGGTTATCTTGCAAAACAAACCCTCGAAGAAGGAAAAATAGACAAGTGAAGTCGCAGCTCGTATAACAAGACCACAGCTGATATAGGATAATCATGAAGAGAAAGTATGTGAAGTGAGGTATATCCTAACTAAAACTGTAAAAGTAGCCACAGCTGGTAGGTAGATATTGACTAGAACCATAACATAGCCACAGCTGGTATCCAATAAGCCATATCTAGTACTAGATAGTATGCAGCTGGTAACAGATAGTCCGCAGCTTAATCGTTCTTTCACTCTAAAAGAAAAAAAAGATTCCGTAGTTGGTATTCCGTAGCTAATAGATATTTAGTTGGAGGATTCACAACGGATATCCACAATTGTGTGGATACACCACAAAGAATTCTTCGTGAGACTCTAGAAAAGTATAAACCTAAACCAGACTTAGACCAATCTTCTAACCTTGGATTTTAATGATTAGAAGGAAAGAAGTTTGAAGATCATTAGTAAACTCCAAGGGGGAGAGGAAGGCTGAAGGAGAAGTAATAAGATATTATTTGTAGGGTGATAGATGGGGAAAAAGGTCTGAACTGAAAGGAAGTCCGATCTTATTTTTATAAGGTTGTTGGGAAGTACCCATATAAAAGTACTCTCAGGAGGTTGTCAGACCAGAAGCCGAGGTTCATATCTCGAGGAAGTAAGGGTTAGACCTTAACTCTAGTGGGTAATTGTATTTACTCAAAACCAAGAGAACTTAAGTAAGCCTTAGATAATGAAGTTGGAGGAAGAAGTTATCGGAGGACATGCAAAGTTTAAGAAGGCTTAAGACCGAAGGAGTTTGACAATACCAAAACATAAGCCTATTAGAAAAACTCCTTTCATGGAACCTAAAGAAACCAAAAGGAGGATAACTAGCATAAACTAGAAGCCATGATTGGTTGGACTAAATGAGTCTCATCCATTCGTAGGAATAAACCACTAGGACCATGCATATTGTAAATACCTTACTAAGTACCATTACTTTCGTTTTGGTAGTAAGGGAAAACAATACCCTACCTTAAATAAAACTTTTCGAATTAAGGTTTGGGCACCGCAGCTGGTACACCGTAGTGCCATATTACACCGTAGTTGGTAGAACCAAGTTTTTGGGTACCCAGATAGGAAGCTATCACCACAACCATTAGTAAAGCCCATTAGCATAAGAAGCTGTCCTAATCCAAGGATCTTTGAAGAATAAGACTAGAAGTTTCGAATGTTAGAAAGAAATCCTAGAATTAAAAGGAAGTATCAGTGCCAGACATCAAAAGACTACAGGAAGGATCTGGATAAGGGATATATTCGGTTATATCTAATGAGATCACTAGAGAGTTTGAAAGGATTGTGATCTGTTCAAGTCCGTTCCACATTACGAAACGTGAGAGCGTTCGAACTTCGGGGCGAAGTTCAGTTTAAGGGGGAGAGGCTGTAATATCCCAGGTTTAGAGGCAAGAAAAAGAGAGAACACGAGAGTGTGCATTGCATTCATGAATAGAAAATCCAGGAGATTTTTGCGCATTCATCTAAAACACAAAGTGATCGAGGTTTCTCTTGTGTCGATGGAATTGAGGTATGTCATCGACACAAGTGCGATAAGTTTCGACATGACCTTTGTTGATTTATTACGATGTCGAGGGAAATAGATTGAATTCAAATTCAAATATGAATGACAGAATTCAAATAAGATTTTGAATTGGAATTTGAATTCTAAACAATTATATATTACAAGGTAAATATAAATATAAATGAGAATCAAATATTACAAATAACAATTCACATAAGTGTTATTACAACACTTATTAAAATATTACACGTTACACAAGAAATATGAGAATACAAAATGGAACTAAAAGAAGATAATAAAAAGAAAACCCTAAACCAATCTTGCTCTTCTCGAATTCCCAAACATCTTCTTTTCCTGCAAAAGTAGACAAAAACAAAAGAGGGTTGTTGATTGGTTAGAATGTATGCATCTACTGAGGAGATGCAAATTTAATGTTGGAGCTAGTACTTAGGAAACCTGGGAACTTGTCCAGATTTCCTAATTTCACTGGAATCATCAAGTTAAGTAAGTAGGCAACACTTTAGAAGGCAACAGGAGGCAATCAGACAACATTTTATTCTCATTCCATCGAAGGCATCAACGAGGCATCATCATTTCAGGCAGCTAAACATCATATCTTTAGGCAACAATGACAAATAATTGATAAGCAGCTAAGCAGACAAAAGGCAACAATTTATCAAGTGACTAATGTCAAATTAGCACTAGCTCCTTATAGAAAATTAAGCCACAACCTTTTCCATTTAAATTTGGATTCTATATTGACATGAAATGGTCAATATGAACCAAGCCAAACTACTTAGGAACCATCAGGGGAAGCCCACATGAATTAACACTTGGCGGTACCAAAATAAGGACAGTATGGTCAGGCAAGGGATAAAGATGAACCAGTCATGCTTTGCACCAGCAGGCAAGGAAAGCCAATTTGGCCACCTCCACATGGAGAAAGGGGCCACCTGCAAGCAGCATACTCAACACATGCAAATGGGGTGTTGTCAACACCACAGACAGCAGCCCATCACTATATAAACAGCACAGCCACAACAAGCCAAACCATTTGATCTTTCCAGCAAATTCATTCCAGCCATAGAATAGCATCAGTAGCTATAGCACAGCAAGAACAAATCCACTAGATAAACCACTGAAATCATCAGATAGATCCTAGGAGAAGCAGAAGCAGCGAGGAGGTGCAGGCTAACCACAAGAAGCAATCAGCATCCAGAAGACAGGCTACCGAGTACAGTAGGTAGCAATTCAGAGACCAGATCTTGCAGTATATGTTCCTATCTTTTGCATAGTCATGTCAAGTAAATCAGGGGAATAATATAAATCTGTCCCATCCAACTACCCTTCAACTAGAACTTGTCTAGGAGGATTTGATGGACTATTTCTCTCAGATCTGGCATAGAAGTGCTATGCTATATTCATCATAGAGTTTGGAAAGTTGCAACTAGTATCTGTTCTTATCTTAAAAAAAAATCTAGCCTCAGCCTTTGCATCATCGGCAAGGCTACAAGATCAAGCATATAATCTGTTCTTATCAGTTTATATTTAGAACGAGAGAAGCCATCTATGAGGGCAGCTAGATTCATAAATATAAGCCAGCCAGTAAATAATCAAGCACAAGTATCTGTTTATATCAAGCATACATCATATAGTAATTATATGCCTGGGTGAAGGAATCATCCAAATAGGGGCATCCTCAATATATAGCAACTGGTAGATCAGTCAATCAACTTAATACATGAAATTACTTGGGGTCCAGAAAATGATTTCCTAGGCCAACCAAGTAGCACCATGGCAGCAATCAGAGGCTACAAGCATACAAGCTAACCCAGCAAGCCATCAAGTGAATTGCCAAATTGAGTATCAAGTAAATAAGGTCTCTGTATACATCAATACTAGTATACTAACATATCTCAGTTCATCCTTGAGATAAACACAACCGTAATCAAATCAGGTAATTGAAATTATACATTCAGTTTGGTCAGCCTAATGCCACCACAAACTGCACATGCTTTGGATGATTAATCCATCCAAAAATGAAGCATTCCACTTCACATATGAGTTACCAATCTTAAGCATATAATATAACTCACTAGCATCAATACTTGACTGATAATTTTACAAGTCATATAGCACATGTATAGCACTCCCAATCATATGCAATAATCTGGCCTAGCACACATAAAATTTTGGCCAACAAATGTATAGCCATAGAGAATACAGAGAGAGAGGGAAAGAGGGTAGAAATAGCTCACGTTGCAATTGCAGCAGTAGAAGCAGTCGACGCCGGGGTTGCGTCCGCGGCACCGTTCCACTGGCGTCGAGGTCGAGGATGCAGTGAGGACAGCGACAGCACCACCAGTTTATTGACGCCGGGGTTGCGTCTGCGACGCCGTCCTGCCGGCATCGAGTCATCCACCAGTAGCCACCACCAGTTCATCGCATACCAGCAACATCACCACACCATCACCAACATCGGGACTAAGCCGAGAGCAGAAACGCGTGTGGGCGCAGGAGGCGTCGGGGCGGTGGGGTGGTAGCAGCAACGTCTATGGCGGAGCCACGCACAGGAGCAGAGAGTGTCCAGGCGGTGGGGGCCGGCGGCGAATATCCAGTCGGGGCGGAGCCAGCAGATGACAACGCCAAAAGCGGCCAGCAATGACCAGACATGCATGAGGCAGAGCTAGGGTTTCGGGGTCGAGGCGACCGCTAGAGACCACAGCGGCCAAATCAACCTAGGGGAGGTGGTAGAGTTCGTCGAGGAGAGCAAAAGGCCCATCACACTGGTGCCGGGGTTGGCCAGGAGCGGCCGGGGGCGAGCGGCGCCGCCGCAGGGGCGTGGTGGTCACGAGAGAGAAGAGAGGTGAGGGCGGTGACCGTGTGCATGCGTGTGTGTGTGGGGTGAGCGAGAGAGAGGGGTCGGGTCGGTGTTTTGCCTGGCTCGACCCGGTCGAGTCGGTCGGGCCAGGTTAGACCGGGCCTGGTTTGGGCCAAACCAATTGGGCCAGCCCAACAGACCACTTGGTCTATTTTATTCTTATTTTTTATTTGTTATTTTTAGGAAAATATTTTAAACATTTAAGTAAAATAAAAAATAAATCAATAAGTAGAAGTGAGTATCATAAAATGACCTCTATAAATAAAATAGAAAACAAATACTTAAAGTTTAAAAGAACAACAAATGAATTTCCTCTAAAATTTTAGAAGACCAAATTTTAAATCTTAAACTATTAAAACCTAAAAAACTAAGCAGATAATTTCTTGTTTCAATTTTTCACATGAAGAAAATATTAAATATTACTTCACCTTAAGATTCCCTATAAAAACTACCAATATTTCTAGATGGTTATGTCTAATCCTATGAAATCCTAGATTGATCATTATTTCAATTAAAAACCCTAAACCCTAATAGTATTTATCCTATTTTTCTTAATAATACAATGTTAAATCCATTATTATTGTTATATCAAAGTGATTAATAATTTCAACTTTGTTACCAATTATTACTTTAAGAATTATGTCACAATTTAGGAACCTAGATCTAAAATAAATAGAAGACCAACATCATGATTTCATGTGGTCATCTCAAATGGTTTCAATTCTAAAATCCTAGGGGATTAGCCCATATAATTCTATGAGCTTCATTTATACTCATAGAACCCTAGTTAACAACAAATGAATCCATGTTTTTGATCTACTAACACAAAACCAATTCACATGTGATCATTATTTCATGTCTCTGCTTTTTAATTAAAACCTATATGATCCACTAGTGTCACTTAGGAACAAACCCTAGCTTGTTAATATGTTAGCACCATTGATCATCAATCCTAAATACCACACCATTAGGATCAACCTCAACCATCAAACCCTAGTAGAACCATAATGATGAACCCTAGTACCAACCTTGTGTAGCAATTCACATTACATGCTCCTATCTCACTAAACCCTACTTAGAAAGTAATAAACCACTTAGCTTGGCAACCATTAGAGATTACTTAGTTAAGTAGATGTGAAGTCATAGTAAACCCTAACTCATAGCAACACCTTGACCATCATTCTTTGATATGATACCATAATCAACCATAGTAATAAACCTGCTAATACTTGCTACAGACAGACCAATTCTGTTTAAAAATCCAACTAATCCCTATTAGAAAACTAAATGAATCCAATAGTAAACTCTAGAAGCCATAGCTCCTATTTATAATAGCTCTTGTTCTTATTTAATTGGTTCTTCAAAAGTTATTCTTTGGAAGTACAAAGGTCAATCAAACCATAGAAGCCATAGTTCTTATTTGAAATACTTGCTAGTTCTTAATTAACATGTTCTACAAAAGTTATTCTTTTGAAGTAATATAAATAATCATCAACCATGTCATTTAGAACTTAAAATTGACCACTGTTCTTTACATATTGTTCCACCACTATTCTTTATGTGTGTACTTGTTATAATGTCTTATATCACTTGATTATGATGCTAATATAACCAAACCCTAATAAGAACCTTGTTTGAGAACCATTCTAAAAGTGCAACACACCCTAAAGAAATCTTTACAACTCATCAATCTTAAACCATCGGGATCAGGTTACGCTCGGGACGATTACATCTCATACTATGCATTATAGCATCTTTGCAAGTTCTTTAAACATTGTCCTTACCGGACGATGATGGTATTTCAGCATTTGGAGATCTCACGTATCGAAGCTTTTGCCTGCATAATCTTGCAGTCAAGAAAGGCAAGTTCATCGCTTGCTCATGTCATTTGATTATTTGTATCAAACTATATGCAAAGTACTATACTTATCACTCATGCATTGAAAAGCAAAGTATTATTTTACAATTATGAATATGACTATGTGGTGGGCAATGGAACCATGGTATGTGTTGATATGGTGGAGGTTCCATTGCATGGGTACTACTCATCTAGGACTAAGTACCAATGCCGTCCAGTGATTCTAGCGCCGTACATATCGCGTTGACCATAAGATCTATAATGGCTCTGGGGAAGTCAGTTGTATCTTTTCCCTTCTGCACGCCAACGGATTGGTAGAGCCGCGGGATGTTGGAGGCACTGCCGCAGGTTGGGATAGCCTTTTAAATCCCCATATGTGTGTGATGTTAGGCTCTACGGTCTACGATGGATTGTCCAAAGTACACTGTGAGTAAAGCCGTATTATCGGGAGAAGTCTACTGGGGGTGTGTGGTTGGACAAAAGGGTGGGTTTGCAGTCGCGGAGAAGGCAGTGATTGGCTTGGATCTTACACCAGGCCCCACACCAAGGAAGTGTGGACGAGAAACGCGTCTCGGCAAGGCATCAAGGATAATTTCTCTTATGGGAAAAGTAACGCACCTCTGCAGAGGATACTGAATTGTGACTGTCACTCCCTGTTCCGGGAAGGGAATTGCGAACGCGGCAGGAAAGGAACTCCACGAAGTTCTGGTCAACCTGTGAAGACTGACGGGCATAGTTTTTCAGAATAAAATAAACCTTTTGAAGAAATGTTTATGAAAACTTGCATTGGCCTATGACTTTCTGGTCTATGGCTGTAGCTAGTGCATGATACACTTATTTCCTAATATGAACTTGCTGAGTACGCTCGTACTCATTCTATCCCATTTGAACCCCCTTCTTAGATCAAGGCACCGAAGGAGAAACTACCATGGAACTCGAAGACAAAGAAGTCCACTTCAACAAGATGAAGAATCCAGTCACAGAAGTCAATGGAGTCAACTTATGCAGCAGCTATAATGGAAACCTAGACTAGTAATAGAAGGGAACCTTTCCCTGATCCTACCACCTAAGTAGCTAGAATTCTATAGCAAGCCAAGTAGCTCTTAAACTTGAGTTAGCAATAAGATAGACTACGAGTCGTTCTTCTGGAGCTTTATTTGAAGTTTTACCTCACTGTAAAGTAAGAGGCTGTGTTGATCTTATGTAAACAGTTCGTGTGTACGTCTATAGACATACCTTGGACTCGCATATGTTTCTGTTGTACCACTCTGAGAGATGTAATATGAGTGGAACGGTGTTTCACTTGTGTTATGTCAACGACTTGTGTACTACACCATGCAGTGGTACGCTGGGTCATCACAATGTACTACTTTGTAACAGAACAATGCTGGGCTGCATAATACTTTATGACAAGATAATTTTTTTTAAACAAACGGTTGTATTCAAGGGCAAGATGGAGTAATGGATCTTGGTGAATTATTGTTGGTATATTTCTTGTTTCTCTGATGTATTCATAAAATATTTCAGGGAACTTGGTTTGGAAACATCGAGTATAGTAGACAACGAGTTAGAAGAACTGTTTGAGTTATCTCTTAGAATGTTTGATACAAGATTACCACCTGGAGTAACCGTTCTCTCGCCCTTTGCTGAAGATTCTTCACTGACTAAAGTTGCAGTAGAGGTATGCGACTGCATTATCTGTATTTGTCCAAAGTCCAAACATGAAAGACCAATGTGATCTGTTGTTGTTCCTCCATTTATTACTTGAAAACTCTTAGGTATTCAAACGATGTCTGCCTTGGTACAGTTTAACTTTGAGAATTGCCTCCTAAAATGTCCTCTTTCTGTTTGCTTTGCTACGTGAAGAATTTACCAGAGGAGTTATTTTCAGTGCTTCGAATGATACAACTGTTGCGCGGGCTGACTGTTGGGATGGGCCTCCGTTTTTCATAAAACTATTTTCTTTTCACTGCCAAACTTTTTTCCTCTTATTTTGCTATGACTATTGTATGTCATACCTTGACTGGAGTTTCGTGGTATGAATAGAGTGACCTTAGAATAATACTAATTCCCTGTTCCTGTTATTCCTGCAGATTGGAGAAAACTCTGCGGAACTACTCTTGTCTAACCACTGGTGACAACATTATGGTGGCATATAATAACAAGAAATACTACATCGATATAGTTGAAACAAAGCCTACAAATGATGTAAGCATAATTGAGACTGATTGTGAGGTTGAATTTGCCCCACCACTTGACTACATAGAGCCTGAGCGACCAAAACCTTCTGCTCCTCCTAGCGCCGATCCTACTACAGGTAGCTTTCTTTCTTGCACTTAATTAGTACTCCCTCTATGCCAAAATATATAGCGTATTTTGTATTTTGAAAGTCAATCCACGTCAACTTTCACCAAGTTTATATGAAAAAATATCAACATCTAGAACATCAAATGAATATCACTCTAGATTCATCAAGAAGTAGGTATAGATGTATTTTAATATGATATATGTTGGGTATTGTAGGTATAGATAGTTTTCTCAACAAACTTGGTCAAAGTTAGTTTTTTTTTGACTTTCACGCAATATAATGCGCTCTATATTATTGCAAGAAGTCTGAGCTTTGATATTAAAGATATGGTCTGATCCAGTAGTGATCTACATCTGAAATTATGCTTTCATCAATGTCATGCTCTTTAACTTATGATGTATTTTGCAAATTAGCGTGGTGGATGCACCCGATTCTTAGAACAACCTTTGTGTGCAGGGTCATTATAATGAAAAAGTAACATAGTATAGTATATGCTTCACTGGTATAATGTTTTGCATGCCTTAGTTTCCCCTTGATATTACTTTTTCTTGTATCACTTATTTTGATAGATGCTTGTAACAGTGCCATACCTATATGTAAGCTCTATAATTTTTTTACATTCCTTTGAATTTCTCTATGCAGGCAATTACTGCTACCAGTACAAAGAAGGGTGATCTGATACTCGGTGAGATCCCGTCACAGATCAAGAACAAGGGAATCACTGTAGATGTGAAGGCCAACTCAGCCTCAAATGTACACCCCTCTCTCAGTCTCTCTCTATATACTTGTATCTGATATGTTGTATTGTGCAAACAATTCCTCCAATATCCATACTTATGGTGAGATAAATGTGACCAGTTTACTGTCTGGCTGACTAACATTGTAATCATTTTGCTGTGACTTCAAAGTCTTGGTACTGACTCTGCTGATCTATTTGGCAGGTCATTACTACGATTACCGCTGATGAGTATGCGGCGCCAGGGCTGAAGACCATCTTCAGCTTTGCTGTTCCTGATCAG
Organism: Lolium perenne; assembly: GCF_019359855.2. Classification (NCBI taxonomy): domain Eukaryota; kingdom Viridiplantae; phylum Streptophyta; class Magnoliopsida; order Poales; family Poaceae; genus Lolium; species Lolium perenne. The sequence continues at coordinate 118,944,630 of NC_067249.2, forward strand.
AAATCTGGAAAGGTAGTGTTCTGACCCTCGATGTATTCGTATCGTAACTGGAAATTTATTGCTTAGTTTGATTTTTTACCCTTTCTTTGCAGGTCGAGCTCCAGTACTTGCATGATTACGCTGGTATTAATGCAAGCATTGGTTTGACTGCTAATCCTGTTGTCAACCTCTCTGCTGCATTTGGAAATAGCGCTCTAGCTGTTGGTGCTGATGTCTCACTTGATACTGCCACCAAGAATCTGACCAAATACAATGCTGGGCTTAGCTACACCAATAAAGATCTTATTGCATCCCTGAACTTGTGAGTTTTTAAAATCTAGCTATGTAATTGTTATTTCTAAGTTTTACTTTACAATTCTTTGCTTATTCGATGTATGTGACATCTTCATACGTAGGTATTAGTCAAGTAACTAAAATACCCTTAAAATCAGTCACCAATATGTTTATCTTGTTTGCAGTCCATTATGTTGCTAAACTCATACTTTGTTTTGAAGTGTGTAGGGTGTAGTATTTGTCTGGCAGCCAACTCATACTACTTTGTTTTAAAATGTCGGGCATATTTTGGCTCTCCATATTTGGACTTTGACCATGAAGCTTTTGTACAATATTTGTTAATCGTTCAAAATTCCCAATCATAACCGAGTGCTTTTGGTTTAATTATTGGCCAAATCATTGATTTGAGCAGTGAAACTACGTCTTATGTTTTGAACGAAGTGAGTATGCACGGGCATTAGTACTCCCTCTATGCCAAAATATATAGCGTATTTTGTATTTTGAAAAGTCAATCCAGGTCAACTTTTACCAAATTTATATGAAAAAATATCAACATCTGGAAAATCCAATGAATATCACTCTAGATTCATCAAGAAGTAGGTATATATGTATTTTAATATGATATATGTTGGGTATTGATAGTTTTCTCAACAAACTTGGTCAAAGTTAGTTTTGTTTGACTTTCACGCAATATAATACGCTCTATATTATTGCAAGGAGGGAGTAGCTGTTAGGATACATTAACTTATTTTGCCATTCATTAGTAAAAAAGGACCTTCATGTTCCTGTTGCAGAGGCCCCAGTTGAAGAGGAACCAAAGTTCACTCCCTTCATAGGTCCTGGAAGGCGCCTGGATGGGAAGGCCCCTAAAGATCTGGAAGGTTCATCCTCCTCGCCTGCAAAGCGGCAAGCCAATGCGACCAACAGTGTGCAGCCCTCAACAACCTCAGCCTCCACATCACAGAGCACCGCACCACATAAAACCACGGGAAAACTGGTGTTTGGCCCCGGTGGAAGCCAGTCATGAAAAGAAAAAGAAAAGGTTGGTATTTTCTTAGATGCACCATGTGGTGGTTGTCTTGGGAACTCAATTACCATATTTTCTGGGCGTTTGTCCAAAAGTCATCGGGATACACTACCTTCCAGGCTTCCAGCGTAACATTTTGTCCAAAAATGAGGTATATCATGGTTAATTCATAGAATTCCAAATAGATAATGCAGCTACTATTTATTATCTGCTAATAATATATGTGGTCTATAAGAAGCAAATGCACAACACTGGTGTTGTTATAATATTTTTTAAGTTTTAATCATGTACTTGAATTCCAAATAGGTAATGCAGCTACTATAAACTGATTACTTGAATGCCTAATATTTTGGTGCCAATTCATTATTCACCTCTTACACATATCATAATTGTTGGAATACTTACATTTTCGTCGGCGAGGATAGCATGGTAGATTAGATCACCTCGTCTGTTGTTTTTTATTCGACAGGAAATAAGTTTCGCAGTTGCCTCCCAGGATCTGTTGTAGATATGAAATTGTTCCACATTGCAGAATGTAACATGACTGCATTATAAACGGAGAAACATGAGTAAAACGTGATGCTAAGAACATGAGTAAAATGTGATGCTGGAACTTACCTTGGTGCCATTACCCTCTTGGAGGCGTGGCGACTGAGAAGGTATTGACTCAGCATGGTGGTAGATTGAAGATGGATCAGCTGGACTGAGATGAAGATGACCTTAGCCTGGAGTTTTGTAGACGTTTCGGAAAAGAACTGAGCTATGGTAAGATGGTTCATTCCTTGTAATTTAATGTAATTAATATCGTTCGGGTTTCATTCCTTTAGACATGCGTCCGAGGCTAAGTTGCCGAGGCATGGTCACTCGGTAAATTACCTAGTCAAGTCCTACTTTTATACCGGCGTCCTTTAATTGACAATAATGAGATTTCGTGATTACTGGGAAGGATTAATGGGGAGATTACATACCATGCGTCATGGGTGAATCATGGTCATTTATTTCTTGATTTATTTCCATGCGTGATAACAGGTGCACGATTAGATTCCATTAATGAGATTGCGTGATTCCTTATTTCCATGCGCAGTATTTATAACCTGGCGAGGCGATGGGATGCGGTCGGCCCATGTTAACGCCTGGCCCAGGCGGGTGGGCAACGAAGGACGCCGACGACCAAGGACGACCAAACGTATTGGCAGAATAAGGAACCAATTGAGTCTTTTTAAGTAGTAGAGATTTTTGTCGAATTTGTTTCTGGAAGCTCACTTTATGTATATGTGAAAGTTCAGTGTGTATGTCAGTCTACGCTTTGTACTACACATCCTGGTACCATGTGCTTCATATGAAAATATCTAATGTTAAGCACATGTATCCTTTTCCTATAAATGTTAAAAAACAAATGAAGTTCACTGTTTAGGCTTCCGCGGTTTGATATACAAAAGATCGAAGTCCACTAAGAGAAATAGAACAAAAACAGAGAAGTTAGATAATTCCATACTTTAGTATATTTTGAACTGCTCCTAAACCATAACTTTTTTGGAAATATTCAATATGAAAATTTGCACTTTTTCCATAACTTTCTAGCGACGTATCATTTGTACCATTCTGATCGAAAGTTTGAAAACTATCACAAAAAATGAAAGCAAAATCGACAATTTACATACTCCGTCAGGAAGTTCACTAGCATGTCCTGAGAAGTTCACTCTCATATTCAGGGTAGTTCAACTAGTCTGCATTTTCTAGGCGGAAATCATATGCATGAAAATCGTGTGTACAGCCTCCGGGTTCCCAAATTGACCGCCACCCCATGCAATTGGCAATGATATGACTATACTCATACTCCACGGTGCTGAAATGCCACACCTAACCAATCTAAGTGAGACAATTTTAAAACATTGCGAGTCGGCGTTGCATCCGATTGTGGGTATTTCTGATATTAATTTTAAACAGTTTGGAATTTGGAAAAATGTTCAACATGAAAAAGTTTCTATTAATCAATATCTATCCAACGACATATCATTTGCAATAATCTGACAAGCGGTTAAAAATTACAACCTAAGAAACCTTTGAAAAAACGTGAAGTTTGGAAAATGGGAACAACCGTTTTCAAATCTGCTCTTAAACCGTGACGAATTGGGGAAAATGTTCAACATGAAAATATTTCGTCTAGGTAATAGCTTTCCAACGACATATCACTTCCATCAATCCGACAAACGGTTTAAAAACCAGAGCATAACAAGTCTAGTAAAATCGAGAAATTCATGAAAACATAGTTTGGTATATTTAAAATTAGTTTTAAATCATACAGAATTTTGAAAACAAATATAAACAAAAAATATGCGCAATTTGTATATCTTTCCAACTCCATATCATATGCGTCATTCTGATAAGCGGTTCGAAAATTGGCTGCAAAACACTGTTCGCCAAAACATGAAATTCTAGTATTCCGCCAGGAAGTTCACTTCCCTGCAGCGGAAAGTTCACTTACCTCTGTACGGGAATTTACTCCCCATATAGAAGTTCATATCTGAAACGGAAGTTCACTCCTTACAATGTTGAGGTCCATCTGGAAGTTCAGATGCAGATAAGGGGAAGTTCAGATCTGTGTCCAGAGAAGTTCAAATGTGACGGAAGTTCGCTATATTTTCTGAAGTTCACTTCAAACTAGACTAAAGTTTCAGAAGTTCGCCCTGTACAATATTGAAGTCCGTCGGGAAGTTCAGATTTAGGGAAGAAGAAGTTCACATACATGTACCGGGAAGTTCAGAAAGGGTTCGAGAACCGGTTCGAGAATAGCATACATATAGAGCCCAACTATTCTTGAACCCCTCTTAAGAGGGGTTCTAGAATAGCTATTCTTGAACCCCTATTCCCGCTTTACTTTCTACCGACCCGAACCAACCCCGACCCCAGGCACGGAAGAAACCGAACCGGGTCGTCACCCCACCCCACCCGACCTTATCTTCCTCTCCCGACCTTTTCCCCCATCCCCTACATTCCCGGCGGCCGGCGGCGCCTTGTAGTTCCCCTGCCGCGCGCCCCCACCATGTCCTCTCCGGCGCGCCCCCAACCTATCCTCTCTGGCGCGCCCCACCCTTTCCTCTTCGGCTCGCCGCCCGACCCCATCCCCACCGGCGGGCGGCCCTCACGTACCCTTCTTCCCCGGTGCGCCGCCCGACCCCATCCACTCCGGCGCACCTTCCCCACAACCGGGCGGCGCCCTCACCTACTCCTCTTCCCCGGGGCGCTGCCCCAAGCTTTCCTCAAGATCCAAACTCCTCCCCTCTCCGCCGCTGCTTGCGCCACCCGCCATCCGATCCGTGATCAGCGAGCCAAACCCGAGTGCGCGAGTGATCTCGCTGGAGCCCGTCTAGCCGCCCCGCTCGTGGCGGCGCCGCCCATCAGGGACCCGTGCTCCGGCTTCTCTCGTCGCGCTAGTAAGTAATCCTGTGGTCGATTGTCCGATGAACCCTGTGTGCCCGATTTGCGGCGGGTGGCTTCAGTTACATACAAATCCGGTGCATTTTTGCTTCGTGGGATCGTTACTTTGGGACTTAGGGCTAGGAAAAAGTGATTTCATCAGAAGTTCTTGGGTGGATACTGTTAGCAAACTGGGGATGCAGGTGCAGCTTCAGGAAGGCTTCTTGTATTTTGTACGGGCAGAGGAAGATTTGTGAACCAACTAAGTCTGTGATGAAATGTACAGCCTTCTAACTGAAACTGTTAGGATCCTTCTTGTTTTGTTTCAGTAGCCAGTGTCTATGGGTGTGATGAAAACTGTAGACTAGGAAATTTAAAGCAAAAAAATAGGGACTTCTACTGTCACTGAAGTTGTTAGGATCTTTCCTGTTCTTAGGCTTCAGAAGAAGAAACAAAGAGATGTCAGAGATGGTTGTGGCCTCACCTACTGGATTGGGAGAGATGCAGGTGAGATACCAGTCGGCGCCCGCGCAACCTGCCTGCTAGTCAGAGAAGGAAGTTGAAAGAGTGGGAGGGACTGGCCTGGGGCGCCGCTCAGCTTCCCCATCGAGGAGATGCAATGAAGAGGCTGCTTCTGCAACACTTCATTTCATTTGCATTGTGCGGTTCAGTTGTCCTGCAGTCGAAGTTCTTTTTCCTTCTCTGAAGAATTTCAGTTTACCACAGGAGTCCATGGAGAGCGACCATGTGAATCCACCGCGCCGCTCCTGGGACCACGCGCATGATTTTCGAGGACTAGAGTAGGTCCGCGTGTACTCGGTGCTTCACGGCGTACCGGCATACGTCAGCTACATCTTCATTTCTTCTTCTTGATCATATCACATATATGTCTTCAAACCGATGATCTTGATGCCAATACACAAGATGTATCTTTATTTGCATCGCATCCATACTTGAATCCAACACATGGAATACAAGTAGAACCTATGGAGTATTCCTTCATATAAACTCAATGTAAACATTAGTCCATAGGGGTTGTCATTAATTACCCAAAACCACACATAGGAGCAATGTACCCTTACAGGTAGCGGCCCCTTGCCCCTTCTTCTTCCTTGAACTTGGTGCTGGTGTGGAGGAGGTTTTCCCCCTCCTTGGCGGCTGCCAAGGAGGTGGATTTTCGTCAAGATGGATGGATGCCTCCAAAACAAGGGTTTCCCCTCAATATATAGTGGTTGAGATGCAATCTTGGCCATGTGATGGATGCCCCTTTGATCCAAGGGCAATTGGTCTGGTTGCACATAACCGAACTGAAACTGAAAAACTGTACCGAAAAAATCTAACCATAACCGAATTTCAGTTTTTATGGTTTTCTGGTTAGGTTTCAGTTAGTGAAAGTACTAACCATATACAACTTAGTTAATTTAGTTAATAACCGAAATAACCGCAGTTAACCGAAACAAAACCGAATAGCCTGGCCTAACAAACAATTTCGCTTTCCAGGCCGATCACACATGCGCGTTAACATTTTATATACGGCTAGAAGGGCCCATTATACCACGAAGGTACTCCAACGTGTTGGTATGAACTAGTTACTATACATTCATTTGAGGACAGGTCGTTGAGTTCAATTTCCTAATAGACTAACAATGCTGCAATTTTATATTTTGGCCGCATTTTCACTATCTATCATTTCTTTCTCCCAGAACACAATTAATTTAGTCCTTAAATATATAGAAACAAAATATATGTCCATAAAAAATAGGTGGTATTTAAAAATTTGCGTCAATTTTGGTTAATTTGGTTATTACCGAAACCGAACCGAATTTACATGGTTATTACCGAAACCGAAACGTATTTTTATACGAAAGCGTATTACCGATGTACTGAAACTGTATTTACTGAAAAAACGTATTAACCGAACTAAAGTAACCATATTAACCGAACGCGCAGCCAGAGCAATTGGGCACCTCTAGAACCTTGCTAGGACTCACCTTTGTACTTTATGGAGCCGTGGCTTGGCCAAATCCATCAAATATGGCAAGAGTTTGTGTCAATCAGGTCACCAATTTTTCAGTTTCCAAAACTGCCTTTGTACCCAGATTTCGCATACGAACTCCGTTTAGGTCGTTCTTTATGTCAAATTGAATGTATGGAAATTTCCCACATATTTTTCAATCGGCACTTTTCCATTTGACGCTGTCTTCGGGTCTGATTTGGGCGATCTTTAAAAAGTATACTACGGGGACAGATTTCAGGAAACTCCAGATTTCACCATAATGACCGGTTTCCTTCCATATTTGTCTATTTCCTACGCAACAAAGTTTAAAACAAGAAATTGTGCACTTTTGCAAATATTAATATGTTAGTCTTAATAAATATAATAATGTTGCAATATAACAAAGATTTTAATACAATAAAGTACAAACTCATGTATGCATTTTACATGCATCAGCTGTGTGCGACCATAGAGCCTTCGCACATCGTCTAGGTACTGGTAATGTCAACGACCATGACCTGACCCATGACAAGGCCCAAGAAGGTACAAGCACCGACAAGCCCAAGACACGACCCAAGAGGATTACCCAACTTCCATCTCGTCTTCCAGGCTATGAATGGGCCCGCTAGGCCTTGTAACCTAGTGAGAGCTGAACCATTGTTATAAGCGAGGTTACGGTAGCTTTTAGGTTTGGCTTAGATTTTGGATGAACCGGACGGCAATGCCGTGTAATGTTGAACTAGCTTGCGGGCGGTGGGGAGGAACAAGCTAGAATTCGAATTCCTTCGGGCAATTGGTTCATCGTTGTAGTAATCCACTTGGTAGCTTACACTAAGTGAGCCCTGTTGTGGTCACAGTCAAGAGGGACATTCTCGACCACGGTGAGGTTCTACCAGCCGGAGACGATGACGTCGCTATGAGCTACCCCGGAAGAACTACTCCTACACAAATACGCGCAAACTTACCAGGAATCTAATGGTGGTCCTTTCTTGGACGGAGGTGGCCGGAAACGATCTAGTCGTCGAGGTTTCTGGTCGCCAGTATCGAAGAAGAACGACACGATTCTCCAGACTCTCGCCTCCCCACGACCTTTCTTCACTCGCTGACGCCCCTCTCACGATGGCGCTCAACTTAGATTACTTATTGGAGCTCTGGGTGGCTCCAATCGGTGGTGAGCGAGAGCTCCGCCACTAAGTAGGGTTTTGGCTTGAGAGCCAACTCGTGGGCAAATAAATTAGGGTTCGGTCCTAGGGTACGGGCTGCTATTTATAGGGTCAAATGGCGGCTGGGTTTGAGGATGGCAATTTACCCACGGGTACGGGTATTCGTGGATACCGTGCCCGCATGGGCAGGGCATGGGCACACTTTTATGACCATGGGTAGTATCCATACCCTACCCGTTAAGTTATAGGTAGGGCACGGGTATAACCTCGCACCCGCGGGTATACCCATACCATGCCCTTTTATTGTCAATTTCTTACGCGGCACATCTACTTTTATGGATTTATGATTTAGAACATGAGAATGTAATTTTCATATTCTGTTAATTCTTATGTACTCAACTACTCCTTCCATTCCTTGATATAAGGTGTATAGGTTTTTCCGAAAAAAAACTCTAAAATATAAGGTGTATTACGTACTCAGTTGGACATTTTATTACGGATTCGATTGAATTTTCTTAGCTCATGCAAACTCCTATATTTTCTCAAAGCAATAATTCAGGGGTAATCTTGCCCAAAACTCGTGTAACTTGCCCTCAATGTGTGTTTCTTAATCTTCATGCCAAAAATTGTACACCCTATATTTAGGAACGTAGGGAGTATATGTTATTGAGTTGTGATAATTCATTTTTTAATCAAAAGTATTATCAATAAATATAAAATTATACACACACACTCTCTCTCCCTCTCTCTCTCCCTCTTGTTAGTGAAGCCTTTTATATTCCCTTGTCTTACTATCAAGTGTGATCTACTAGTTTAACTTCCTATGATCACTCCACTTATTTGAGTAGGGGTTCTAGATTACTAGACAAACCTATTTGAGATCCTATGATCATCACTCTCCTAAATATCTCTTAATGATCGCATTGATCTCTTTGAGTTGTCGCTACTATTATCCTCTCTTGTTAATCCCCACAATCCAATTATTCCACCTTTTAACTTGAAGGCTGGAAGCTTTCTCATAGTACCACCTATTGACAACTCATTTTTCGTAGTACATCCTATATAGCCTCTACTACTAAACCTAGATTCCTATGTGGTTCTTATACACTACCTAGTGATCATGACGCTAATCCAAGGTTAAGTGGCATTGAGCTACCAAAGTTATGTGTCTCTTCCAAAGTGGTGATTGAAGGCTAACAACAACCAGCTTACATGCCAAGACTGGGGGCCTCTTGCTCTAGCACCCGGAGCTTCGCCCCAAGTGGTTATATCCCCAGCGCGAGGTTCTTACTGCGTTGTGATGTGGCAAAGTGGTGGCTCTGGAGCTAGACCCGATGGCGTTTCTTCAGTAACTTTTAGGATCCTCGGTGCAAAAATGATAGGGCTTGTTTGTAATTTCTTTTTTCCCTTCGAGCCTTTTTGTAATTGTTACTCCACCGCTCAATGAAAGCTTCTAGGCCCCTTAGGAACCATCCCCAGTTCCAGATTTTTTTCACCTTGTAACCCAAAAGTCACTCATCCTGACATAAGTTACCTACTATATAAGTCTCACTGAAAAGTTGGTATGTTGTTAAATGCTAATGATGCCACCAACTTTTTTTAGTTCATGCATGCAAATGGGCTAGAGAAGAGTGAGAGCTGCACTGTCAATTTGGCTATCTATAGGGCGCCCAGAGGTCATCCAGTTACAGTTTTTGTCCTAAAACAATCCTCGCATAGTTACAGTTGCTGGCATTGTTATGTACACATTCAATTACGAGTAGCCAGTTTTGGGAAGCCATTCCGTACAAAATGAATATGATACAGCTTGATGTATTGATGTGGTTTGATGCAATTAGCGTGTAAACTGGCTTAACGATCACAAAGTTAATAGCAAAATGAGTACAATCGGGCGGATGGCACCACAGCCCATGTGCATGAAGCATGGTACTTTTATATCTGAAGGTCATCCAGTGTCAGCTCTTCGGCTGACATCATCTTCAGTTTCTGTAGGCCATATACTTGATCAATATCGCAAGGTCTTTGCATTCAATACGACATAAACAACAATTCAAACTACTTACTGTGATGAACTGGGGTGGGTCATCAAGGCTGGACGAACCGAGGATGACCTCTCGCTTCAGCTTGGATGTGAGTTTGTGTGCAGCCCGTAACTGCAAATTGCATTTCATTGGTTACTGCATGCAGATTAGTATGCCCGTACGGAACTGTGGGTGTTGAAAATTGACTAGAGTAAACCATAAATGAACCTAAAGCCACAACGGCAATACAGAAGTGACGAGCAAGTGAGAGAATATTACTGCACACCTCTGATCGAGTAGCACCACCAATGACAAAAACAAATATTCGCTGGCCAAGCTTTTTGAAATCGCTGGACGCGTGCTTCAATACAGAATCACTGCAAAATGCTCAAAATGTCAAGTAGCCATTGCATGCTTATATAAGGATTTTAACTGGTCGTACTACATAGCAGAAAATATAGACATCTTCAATTTCCCAAATACGATCAGTGAACACAACTTAATCAGTCAAATACACTTCAAGGTGTACTGATTTGATCTATTTGATCTTATCATTAACGGGTTCACGATAACTTGCCAAGTTGCAATAAGATTTATACACAGGCATGTCATGGTTAGTTTGGCATTAATCATTTCCATGTTAGGCCAAAAACTGAAAGAAATTAAATTAAAACATCACTGGCTAGCAGAACCTAAGGGTTACTAAGCATACGGATTTAAGTCACACTTCTGAAAGCACAGACATAGATACTCATTTTACGGAGGTACAAGGACTGCAAGTGCAGTTTTCCTATTCTAGACACAGTAGTTCTTGCATGGGTATTTTCTGCACTGGCAGAGATTATTTAGTGATTTCAGTGTTAGAATAGGCTTGTGTTTGGCAATGTGGATCCAGGTATGAGCGGTCAGCTCAGACCCGAGCACCTGTACAGCCGGGTACAGAGTAGGTAGATAAGGACATGCTAGACATCAGCTACAGTGATTTCATCACGCCACTGGCATTGATTTCATAACGCCACTGTTAAGGTATGCGAGTACGCTTGATGCAGAAAACAACTCGGCACTTGAGCACCGGTTCCGCACCTTGCGGATCGTACTTGACACTAGTCTGGCTACAGAGTCAGACGAGGAGCTACACTTCCTCGCCGCTGAGGAGCCCGACTTGTTCAATGAGGCGAAGCCGGACGCCAGGAGGAGGCATGCGCTGGAGGAAGAGATGGAGGCCATCGAGGAGAATTCAAGCTAACCACCACGATCAGTCTGAAGTGGGTGCACAAGGTGAAGAAGGACGTGCATGGCGTGGTCCTTAGGCACAAGGCTCGCCTGGTGGCGAAGGGCTATGTGCTGATCGACTACGACGAAATCTTCGCTCCCATGGCCTGACTCGAGTAAGTCCCAGCTTCTGCTGGCCCTGGCCACAAGTGCTAGGTGGGATGCCCGCCACATGGACGTCAAGTCGGCTTTCTTCAACGACATGTTGGAGGAGGTGTATGTGCAGTAGCCACCCGGCTTCGCTGCGGCAGGGAAGGAGAACATGGTGCTCCGACTCGATAAGGTGCTCTACGGCCTCAAGCAGGTGCCAAGGGCATGGAACACCGCGTGCCTCATTAAGCTCGGCTTCGCACAATGCAAGCCGGAGCATGGCATGCACGCGCGAGGCACGACGATGACTCAGCTCCTAGTCGGAGTCTACGTCGACGACTTGGTGATCATTGGCGCCAACTCCAGCAATATCGATGAGTTCAAGCTGGAGATGAAGACCTTGCTGCAGATGTTTAACCTCCGACTGTTGAGCTACTATCACGGCATTGAGGTGCAACAAGGGCTAGGCAGGATCGACATCTCCGAGTCGGCATATGCCCAGAAGTTGCTGGAGAAGGCAGGGATGGCCAGGACCAATCCCTGTCATGTGCCCACGGAGCCGCGCGTCAAGCTGTCCAAGTGCAACATGGGGCCTGCGAGTGATGCTGAGTACTCGAGCACCGACGGGAGTAGACAGGAAGACAGCCCAGTTTGCACAGAATCAATTCCAAAAAAAAAAAGTGCGAACCAAACAAGCTGGACCGAGCCGGCCCGAGCTCGCTGCGGTCCAACAAAATGAACTCGGCTCGGTCCAGTGGTCTAGCGGGCCGAGCCAAGCTCGGGGCGAGCCCAAGAAAACTCGGGCCGAGCCAAGCTCGGGGCGAGCCCAAGAAAACTTGGTACGTCCAGCCTTAGTGCACAACCGACCGGATCTGACCTTCGGAGTAGGATTTGTGTCGTGCTTCATGGAGACTCGATGGAGGATCACCTCGCGGCAGTAAAGCGCATCCTTTGTTACATCATCGGGTCCACGCAACACGGGTGTAGGTATGGAAGAGGCTTGGGTGCTAGAAGTCGGAATACGTGGCTACCGCCACAGCAACTTGCCAGGGATCTGGATGGCTCAGTTGCTGGCCGAGTTCAGCAACAGCGAAGCTGAGCAAGTGATGCTCAAGGTCGACAACAAGTCGTCTATCACGCTTGCCAAGAATCCCACATGTTCCACGAGTGATCCAAGCACATCTAGTTCACTTACCGCTTCATTCAGGACTCCATGGAAACAAAGAAGATTGAGTTGGAGTTCGTGCCAACCGGACATCAGCTAGTTCATGCAAACCGAATACCAGCTCGCCAAAATGCTGAGCAAGCTCCTTCGTTGACTCCGCGTTGCAGAGCTGCGGTCAAGCATCGGCATAGTGGAGATGTCGCAGAACTCGAGCCTAGCAAGTGATTGTTAGAATAGGCCTGTGTTTCTAGGAGCATACTGACTCGGGGCCTGTCCCAAGTCGATTTGATATTAGCTGGCTCCCAAAGTCAGCAGTGTGAGTTTGGCTATGAGCAGTTAGCTCAGACCCGAGTAGTGTGTCAGCATCTGTACAGCCAGGTACAGAGCACGTAGATTAGGACGTGTTAGGCGTCAGCTAGAGTGAGTAGGATGTGCTAGACGTAGCTACAGTGATTCGGCCGTGGTAGACCTCAGCAACCTGTCCACTCAGTGTCAGACTGGACGTTACCTTTTGACTTTGTGGTCAACCAACCCCTATATATATAGGGTTGAGAAATGAGAAAGTGTGGCAAATCATTCACTTGTTTTCATTCACCCCTTTCTCTCCACCGCTCTCCAGTTCATCCGAGTCGGAGAATCGTAGTTTTAGGGCCAACAATCAGTAGTCAATGACTCTTTAAACTCTACAGCCGGTGCACATATAGGAACAGAACTCCTGGCTATTCACACAAACATAGACAGGAATCCATCCACAGATAATCACGAGCATCAGAGTTCTAGATTAGTTCTAACAAGGTTCGACTTGGAGAGTATCCACCACTGACCTGGAATATCCATCATCAGAACCACGAGGCCTAGCCCATGAGCCACCCGTCCTTCTGGATCTCATCGAGTGAGCTGGGCTTGTGCGGGCTGAGGTGCTGGTAGTGCTAGGTAGTCCATGGAAACTGGGACTAGGGTCGTTCATGCAGTTATATTCATCTTTCGGTAATTCACCCTTGCTGAGCTTCTCAATCAACTCCTGTACAAAAGGAAGCTCATTTTATATGCACAAAAATGATAACTGAACTGCACATAGACATTCAATGTCTATGCTAAGGAGGTGTCAAGATAAGCCCTACAAAAATCTTGAAATAGCAAGAGATTTGTGAAATAAGTCCTGTAAATACAAACTTTTGGTGTGCCTTTGTATTAAATACTCTGCATCATTTTTGTAATTTCATCAAACACAACTGAACATTATCTTGATATGTTATGTACAAATCTTTGTATTGTTGAACTGATCCTTCACCATGATACTAAATAAAAAAAATGGTTAAAAGTGAGGCTTGCAGCACGATGTACAGCCGTATAGAATAGTTGAGAATATAAGATAAGCGGTATAAGGATTTTCTTTGTCAAATAGTGTCAAAATCCAAGGTGCATGTTCGGTCAAACGAGGTTACGCAAGCACAACACCGAGATTTGTTCACAAGGTTTGGTGAACTCACCAATTCCCCAGGGCATGACTATGGGCGCTTCTCCCCATGTACTAAATCGACATAGTACAACCGACGACAAAGACTGGCAGGGCCATCAGATGCATCTCGACCACCACGCCACGGCCAATCTGGTTACCCCTATGACCAGCACCCTGGGCCGTCCCTCTTGTGACCTTATATCTATCCTACCAGCTTTCGTTTAGTCTAATTTTGCTACCCTGCCGTGCCAGGGTTACACGTTCGACGTGAATACCTAACCCTCACCCAGTTACAAGTCCCTATAGCACAACTTGTACACATATTCGACAAAATTTTAACAGATAGCTTAGCAGATCTTGGTGAAACCAGCACCAGCAGTAGAAAGTGCATAAATAAGAACTTGTACATGAAGAAACAATTATACAAAGCCCATGCCCAGAAACGGAATGAACATGTTTGGGTAGATACAAAGATAAAATTTTAAGTTGATACCTCCAAAACTGGATAAAATCGGGACAATGCCCATGCTGATTCTTCCCCTGTTCGCTCTTTTCTATGTCCATGTTTTTTCTGTTCTCAAAATGAACAAATGAGCAAACTCTGACATTCAAATTACGTATACAAATAAGTTACGATGGAAACTAGAGCTTTTGCCTTGTGAACATCAAATTTTAGAGTAAAACCTCCTCCTGAGGCCTTTTTTGTATCGGCGCATAAGCAACGCATATTATTCACAGCAATCATGTCATCAGTGGATAATCCTGCCAACTGCCAACAAACATAATAGCTTAAGGTTTCATCCCAAATGATCACAGATAGAATCAGCATTGATATTAATAGGGGAATTCCAAAAACTACCACTCATATGCAAGTTGATACCACTGCATTGTCATTTCAGGTACGACCAGTTATGTGATTCCGAAAATAGTTTTGCTTAACAGTAAGATTAAAAGAGGTACCCCGAATCATGTGTCATTGAAATAAGATTCCACAGATGCTAAGATTCACGGTTCCTTACTATTCACCTGTAATCAACCAAATACATGGTACTCCCTCCTTCCAAGTTCATAAGGACTGCACGTACCTTGAGATCAAACTGAGGACCTAAACGTATGTACCGGCCTTATAAACTCGGAAGGAAGGAGTACCAGGACAGCTATGCGTTGATACTTGTCCAGTATGAAAACCGCATGTGCATGCATGATAGTGTCATATATTCAAGTGTTATTATTTATTTAGCAATATTATAGGAGGCAGATTTAGCATATCTCATAAATTACTTTAAAAACTTCCCTAGCCAAGAGTTAACTCAAATATCACCATTCTGTTGTAGGCATTAAATTACAGTATGCATTGCTAAATGCTAAATTTTACAGTAACTGTATGCCAAGTTATAATCATTAAGAGTGTACAATGCAGGTGGTTAGATGAGTGGCTAGAAAAAGAACACGGTTTTTTGCATCATCAAACTCACAGGGTGAGGAGAGCCTTTTTTATTTTGCATCATCAGACTCACAGGGTGTTTCTGTTGGGTTTCATATCAACTTGCTTCGGAAAAAGAGGCTTTCATGTTGTTGATGGTGTTGTATCAGACTCACAGGGTGCTTAGACATGGTCAGGAGAGCCTGACTTTGCTTCGGTGTAGCTCAGGTGCTCTCGAAAGACTTTTTTCCGTAAGGTGCTTTAGCCTGGTGCCCGAGATAATCATCACGGCTGAACTGCTGCTGGTGATTGCACGTGTGCTACTAGACCACAGAATAACTATACCTTTGTACTGTTTGTTTGGGTTTGGGACTGGGAGGTTCTAGTAACTCCAACAGAAGTAGCAGACTACCCTTTTGAAGAACCATATCAGATTATCGATACCAAGAAAAATACATAACCATTCCTAAGCTAAAACAATTGCAAGAAATTAGGGTCATTGCAGCACTATGGTACACATACAGCATAAGGATTCATGAGTCCACTGCTCTATGCAATTACAGGACTGCTGTAATCCAAATCACATGGATGATGTGTGGACGTTGACATCACAAGTATAACTTGCTAGCGTGGACATTAAAAAACTTGAGCAAGTGCTCCGGAATTTATGCACCTCCATAGAATCGGTAATATTGGTTAGACAAGTGCTTAGTGACATGGCAAAGTTCTGCCTCCACAAGCACTTGTGCAGAAGCACCTTGCGTTGTACATGCCCTAGAGCTACATAAAAAGGATGCCCCAAGAGAGTGCTACATCATCTCACTATTTCTTTCATGTCGTATGTCAAATATATGGGATGGATCTGCCTACTTCCTCCAACATTTATCACATCATAAAAATAATGTTTTCGGCTCATTACAAGAACTGCAGATGTCGAGAAAAGACAAAACAAAAACTCGCAACACTAAAGTGAAGGTCTAACCAGTTACCTAACTATGACTGCAAAGCACGTCCCAAACATAATATTTCAAGATATTAACCTGTGCTGTATATATCTAATAGAAAAGGAGTATTTACATCGGAACTAAAAGAGATACAGCAGCTGAAAACATAAGAATGCATTTAACCGAGAGGTTACACAAATTAAGCACAAAACATCGTGAGATTGGCCAATAAATATAGAACCAAAGATTACCTGCATCAATTTTGTACCCTTATCACTTTCAAACTTCTCTGGATTGATCGCTGCATAAATCATCAGCAAACGCAACTTATTTTCACGACTTACACCCTGCATTGAGTCAGTAAATATCTAAATATAATGTCCAAAGAAATCCAATATGTCATTCCATGTAGTTCAAATGAAAAAATACCAATTGCGTCCTAAAAAAATTGATTAATTCTTTTGTCCCAGCATCACCAAAAACAAGATCTTGCTCTAGCTGTCCAACATCTCGAAGACATTGCTCCCTTATTATGCTGTTGAGTTTTCCTGCAATCTGAATGAAGAAACAGAAATAGACACATTATTTTTTTATGCTTCAAATATAGACACAAATATAACAAATCAAATAGTAATTGTAGTACTATTTAATTATGAAACATACAATATAGCGCAAAAGCATTTCAGTTTCACACGATAAACACAACATGAGTGCATCAGGGATTCATACAGGAGGGCCATAAAGATGATAATGGGGTAACATCCTCGTCAATTTGAAGCGTGCGTGCCGGCCAGTAGAGTATTGCGGGCTAAGTGCCCAAGATCTGGAGTGCGCCGGAGTTGCTCTGCACCTCTGTTGGCTGTGGTTTAGCCACACAGACAATGAGCAATCCTGGGGCGGCCTTGAGCTGCAGTTCTCGGCGTTGAAGAAAACCATGTTCTTTGCCTCCACCTTCATGTGCGCAGGGAACAGCACCAAGTCCACCTTCTGGGGTATATGGTCATGTGACCAAGCAATTCAGCAAGCTGAGGGCGGTGGCCATCAGGGGCGTACCTAGGTAGTCCTACCATGGTGCATGGGATATAGGGTCCAAAGATGTTTTCCTTCATATTAGTCTCATGTGTAGTGTATGAGACCCAACTTAAATGAAGGATACATCTGATTTACACGAGTCCACCAGTTCCTCTTGGTTCTAGGTCCGCCACTGGTGGCCATGGCTGCGCAAAACCATTCTTGTGTCATCGACACACGTGGATCACTTTAGCTTGGAAAAACTCATCCAGCTCCTGGAGCATTCATGTGCCGTGTCCCAAGTGCAGTTCAATGACCAACCCGGCCGCCCTGTTTGGCGTTGGACTGAGAACGGCACCACACGGCTCGATCTTGCTACAGAGCTTCCATATAGGGTTCCGCTAGACACAGAGCTTGGCAGCTTACCTGGCGCTCCTGGGCACTGCGCAATATTAAATTTTCTTCCTACTCGCTGCCCTTGAGAGGTGTTGGACTGCCGAACGCATAGCACACCATGACCTCCTTCGCCACTCGGCCTGTTTGTTTCGCAGCACATCACTTGAGACCATGGCGCACCTCCTGGTTGACTGCTCCTTCTTGAGGCATGAGTGGGACGAAGTCCTGTCCTGGATCAGATTCCCCTTCCGCCCTTCCTACCCCAGCGAGCCCCGTGTGGACTGGTGGCCTAATGCCAATTCCCATTCACATAAGGATCTTCGCAATGGTGCCTTGATGGTCCTGCTCACCTCCTGCATGCTGTGGAAGCATCGCAACAGTTGCACTTTCAAAGGTTCTGCTCAAGAAAGAAGCCTAACTTTGGGCCCGCACCATCGCCCTAGGGCTTAGGGTGTGTTTGCCTGGGAAGTGAGATGTCAACTAAACCCCCATGTACCGTGTTGCCTTGTACTGAGCCCCTTCTTGGGGGTTTCCTAACTATTTTCCACTCCCTGCATTCCATATTACTTGTCGCAGATTCGGATGTACCTATACACAATGTGAATCAGTGACAACTAATAGGAACGGAGGGAGTAACCTTTCCATCTATATACACAAGAAATATAGACAGATGCCTTGTGTTTCCTCAAATAAAATATATGCTGCATAAGTGCTAGAATAAAAAAATTAAAATATATTTGAGCCAAAATGCAGACCAAAATTTTTGGCAACCGTAAATCCTACTACCTCCGTCTCAAGGAATAAGGCACACGCGTATTCCAAGACGGACTTTGACCATAAAAATTGAGCAACAAAATCTTGATTATATCATATGTAATTAGTATCGTTGGATTCATATTGAAAAGCACTTTCTACTAATTTCATACAAACAATCTTTATATATTTGAAGTAATTCTTGGTCAAACAAAAAGCACGTAAAACGAGGGCACCTTATTCATTGAAACGGAGGGAGCATAAAATACCTGAGAAAAATGGTTTTTAAAGTCAGGATGTCAGCCTGGTTGTGGTGACATATAAGGGTGAGCAACAGCAACGTGAAAAAACACAGCAGTGACGAGTCCAGGAGATCACGGCAACCGCATCCAAAACAAAGAACTCATGTGCAGTGATGGACAACCGCGGCGACGTCTGCTCAGGATGAAGAGCAGCAGTGGCAGAAGTAGCGTACCGGCGAGGATGGCAGGCAAACTGGCAGGATTGCATGAGTTGTGGCGCGGGGCAGCGAGCAAAGCAGGTCAGTCACAAGGTGCTGGCGATGCAAGATTAAAATAAAAGGAGAGCAACACTGAAAGCCCTAACTTTGCTGTGATACCTTGTTAGGGAAACACAACTTGGATTCCAATAAGGAATAGGCATGACACCCCTTATATACAAGGATAGTACAAACCTAATATTTGGAAACTATATATACATCTCTAATACAACAAAAACGGCACATTCAATATGATGCAGCAGCCAGCCAACAGCAGCAGTGGCCCTAAATGACAAGCAACATGGTCTGGATCAATGATGGACTGCGGATCGCCTTGAGCGACATGGTCTGCCTCACAAGGACAACTGCATTATGTGCGACCAATGCCCTGAAACGATGCAGCACCTACTCATTGACTGCCCGTTTGCTCAGCAAGTGTGGTTCAAGTTTCTAGCCTGGGTGCACGCCATTTGCTCCCCTCCACTGCAAGGCACCAAGCTCGTGGACAAGCTCGTGGACTGGTGGCACCAAGCGCAACACCCAAACCATTGAGGAAAGGTCTGGCATCCTTGACGCTGCTCACCTCCTGGCTGATTTGGAAGCAGCAAAATGAATGCACCCTCGATGAGGCATGTCCAAACTGCACATGATTAGTACGATTAAGGCTGAAGCCAGTCTTTGGGCACAGGCAGGAGCCTTAAGACTTGGGGTTCTTCTGCCAAACACATCGGATGTACACTAGTTGGGTCTTTGGACCAACTTGTACCCAGCCTGCATAGGCTTATAAATACTCTTCTTCCTTTTCAATGAAACGAGACACAATCTTTTTTGTGTTTTTTTCAAAAAAAAATGACAACCAACTGCCACCGGTACCTTCCATTGATATCACAAACCGTATTAGGTGAACAACACATTCATATGGGCCAGGGATACTCTTCCCAGCAGCCAAATGCACCAAGCCTATCCAGCCGCTAGTTAAGGATTGGGGTCATTAGTTGGTATCTTTAACTGTCAGTTGCTATCCTTAAGGGATTCATATCTGAGAAAGGCCGTGCATCTTACTGGCTAGCATGTGAGGACGTGAGGTGATGAGCTAGCTAGCCAGGGTTCGAGCCTCACTCCCACCTAACTGAATTTGGTCTCTAGTTCCTCCTAGGACCAACTAATTTTTTTAAGGAATCCATGTCTATCATTCCAAAAGAAAAGAAAAAAGGTCCTTTGCTATCAGTTCAAATTAAGTCAAAACTGCTCAATCCCCTTGACGTGCAGCTGGCAGTGCCCGCCTCTTGTGTCCAGGGTTACCTCGAATAGGCCATATCCTGCCATGCTCATGACATAAATCTTTTGATTTCAGCATTTCTTAGGTTTGTTAAGTGGCAACTCTATTTCAACTAGTTTGATGAAGGAAATCGTGCTCTATTGACCACACACATTTACACTGTAGATGTGCCACCACCATTGATTCTAGTAACATCGTTCTTATTAAGTTTCATACACCAACCAGTACAACGAAAAGTGCAAATTAAGAGAGGTGGGCAATCCACATGTACTTTAACACCCCCTCTCACTGTGACTCGATGAGGCCTACACGTGGACAGAAAGAGGGCAAGAGCAATTTATATTTCAAAGTGCGAAAACTGAGAGATATCAACAAGGATGTTTCCCACGGGATCAAGGCAGGGTGGATGAAGTGGCGGTAAGCATCTGGTATCCTATGTGACAAAAAGGCCCCACAAAAGCTAAAAGGTAAGTTCTATAGGAGGGCAGTCAAACCGGTGATGCTATATGGGGCAGAAGACACATCCAACAAATGAGAGCCGCGGAGATCCGCATGCTACGATGGATGTCTGTCATACAAGAAAGGACCGGATTAGGAATGGGGTAATTCGCAATGGGCTAGGGGTGTCGCACCGGTCTACGAGAAGCTAGTCCAACACCTACTAAGGTGGTTTGGGCATATCCAGCGGAGGCCTCAGTTAACCGTGGAATTCTAAAGAGTATGGAGGAGACTAGAAGGGGTAGAGGACGACAAAAGTTGACTTGGGCGGAGACGGTAAAAGGAGACTTGAGGGATTGGAATGTACCTAAAGTCTTGGCTCTTGATAGGACTGCATGAAGATCAGCGATATATGTGCCGGAATCTTAGTTTACTCTCTTTTTTCCTTTTCCTTCTTGTTTCGGCTTCCTTTTATTTCTGTTGGGTTTCATATCTACCCTACCCCAACTTGCTTGGGAAAAAAGGCTTTGATGTTGTTCGTTTGTTTGCCAAAGCCGAGACTTGAACTCAAGACCTCTGCTCCAATACCATATATATTTCATGCACCAATCAGTAAAACCAAAAAGTCCGAACTGATGGAGAGGAGATGGGCAATCCACATATACTTTAACAGTTCCTTTGTGCTAAGTAGTTGATGAGTAGGGCCACAGAACACCAGACTCGAAAGAAAATCTAGAGCTAATACATTCACATGCATTGTTTTGTGTTCATACAAAAAAAAAAAAACAGTCGACAAGTACTGATCTTAAGACTTTGAACAATATCACGTACAACATAACAACCAACCTCGACATGTAGAGAAAGCTTGTCAATTTGATCACTGTACTGTGGAAGAGCTTGAACCATTTTTTGCAGGTCCCTAGTTGATAACTCTGCTCCAGTTCTGAAATTTTAAACAGAAAGAAATGAGCACTAGCTAGAGAAGTCCAGACAAAACAAACAAAAATGGACACATTCAACTACGCGTAAGAAAAGAAAATTGAATCAATACATAGAATTTGTTAGGACATATGCAACTTGTATTTCCTGAAGGCCATGGGCCAGTACATATACACGTACAGTTGTGGTAAATATGCAGACAGCCCCTTGTAGAACGGGGAAAATACACAACCCTTGTGGTAAATATTCTGAGGAAACGCAAGACTTTTGTGTTTCATTTCATTGAAAAGATAGAGTTTGTTACAATCCTCCTAGGAGCAAGGTACATGTTTTTGAATTACATCTGTGTATGTCCCATGTCGTTGGCAGCACAACCCTCAGGCCTTTCACTCCAGCTCTTGCCCAGAGCACTGCTTCATCGAAGATGGCTGTCACCAGATCACGAACCAAGGGCCGGGCTCAGACACAAGAGTTGCGGTACTTCCAGATTAGCCATGGCATTAACAGAGTGATGGAGTCCAAGCCCTTGCAAAGTGGCTTCGGTGTGTCCTGCATAGCCTTGCGCCACCAGCCGTTGAGGGTGGCATCGTCGGCATCGTCGTTAGCAGGCGGTTGGCACGTCATGCGCAGGTGGGCCAGCACCTCATGCCAAACCTGCCAAGAGAATGGGCATGCGAGGATGAGATGGCGCATGGTCTCTGGGACCTGATCCCACAGCAAGCACCTGGGGTGGTGCTACAGGCCTCTCCGAGCCAGGCGCTCCGCGGTCCAGCAGCGATCAAGGCCTGCAAGCCAGCAGAAGAACTTGACGCAGAGCGGCACCCACGTCTTCCAGGTGAGCTTCCATGAACCAGACATGATCAAGCCTTAGAACAACCCTTGATAGCATGACTTGGCGGTTAGATGCCGCTCTCGGTACACTTCCAGATGAGCCTGTCAGGCTCCTGGGATAGGGTCGTGTGCACAATGGCCACCCACAACTGCAGATATTGGCCAATCTCGTGGACGCCGAGGATGTCGTGGATGTCACGAGCCCAGCTATTCCCCTGCAGTCCTTGGGCAACGGCCCAGTTCTTATGATGGCGCTCTAGGATGCAGGCATATAACATGGGTGCCATCTCGCAGACTGCACCATCGGTCTTCCCAAAAGAGAGCCTTCTGCCCATTCCCAACCGCCATAGTGGTGGAGCGAAGAATAGCGATCACTCCTCGTCGATGAATTGCAAGTCAAGGTCGCTCCATGCTCTCCTGTTGTCACTGCGAGAGAACCATAGGCACCAGGCGTAGGGCAAGACTGGTGTGCTCTGGCACGCCTAGCCCTCCATAAGCAATATGCCTGCAAACACGTTGCTAGTTGACATGGCAGTTGCCGCCCTTGGCCTCTTTTTTCCCCTCCCAGAGGAATCCCCTCTTGATTTTATCAATGAGCTTCAGGGTTTTCTTGGGAGGCCCCAACACAAGCTACTGGTGGATCGGGATAGCGCTGATCACCGGTTTGACGAGTGCCACTCGTCGTGCCTTGGTCATGAGCTTTGCCTTCCAAGTGGGCAGACCAGCTGCGGCACGCTCAACCAGAGGTTGCATCTGTGCAGAAGTTGGGCGCTGCAAATTTAGTGAGATGGCAAAGTTGGTGATCGGCAGTTCGACGATGGGACAGCCAAACTCCTGAACCACCGACGTGGTGTCGTCTAGGTCACGGTGAATGAGCGTGGCGGAGCTCTTCGCGAAGTTGACCTGCAGCCCTGACATGCGGCCGAACAGCAGCAAGATCTCGCGCACGGCCACGATGACATCCATCGTGGGCAGGCAGAACATGACCACGTCATCGGCATAAAGTGAGAACGCCGGGACGGTGCGCCGTGGGTGCAACTGCTGTAGGATGCCAGCATCGGTCACGCCTCACGCGTTGGAAGAGGCGCCCCAGGGCATCGACGCCAAGGACGAAGGGCTGGGGCGACAACAGGCCACCCTGCATAAGTCCACAGCAGTGCCAAATTGGGGGCCTGACTCTTCGTTTATCAGCACCTGTGTGCTAGCCGATGGCAAAAGAATCGCCAGCCACTCCAGGAAGCGATCTCCGAACCCATACTGACATATCACTTTGAAAAGGAAAGGCCACAAGATGAAATCGAGCGCGCGCTCGATAAAGCTTGAGGAAGACACGTGGAGCTCCCAGTTGATGTAGCAGGCGAGCGTATCAACACGTTTTGGTTGGCGCTGACAAGTTCGTCGAGGCGCGGCGCAGAGTGTCTTCGTGAAGAGCTTCGCCACCAGGTGGATGAGGCTGATGAGCTCATGATGATCAAGATGTTGCTATGAAACTCAAGTCCAATGATGTCAGGATTGAACCCATTACAAGGGCTCGTGCATGTTAGCGAGCTATTTGTATATTGTACTTTCCCCACTAGTTAGGGGGTTTCCTGCATATTGCACACCTTGCATATTGCACACCTGTACATGTACTATATATTGTGGCCTTTGGCCCCCGAAGTTGCATATTCCCTAACATGGTATCAGAGCCAGGTTAGGGTTAGGCTAATTCTTTTGGACGCTGCAACTCCTCCGCGTGTTGCCGCTGTCGTCGTCCGTGGCAGCCATCTCATCTCCCTCCTCACCGTCTCCGGCCGCCGCCGCCGCCACCTCGCCGGCCGTCCTATCTTCGGCCACCGCCGCCTCCCCATATTCTTGGTCACTGGCCGGGCCGTCGCCCCATCGCCTCCCCGTCGGCCGCCGCCTCCCTGTCGGGCCGCCGCCCCCACGACCCGGCCTCGGCACTCGTTGTCGTCGCGCCCGCAAGGACGTCTGGTTGATTTGCTTCGTTTGGTTGGTTTCCATCGGGAGTTGACCCGATCCAAAAAAAAATCCAAAAAAAAGCGAGAGAATGTCTGCCTCATCTGGTTATGTTGCAATTCCTCGCTGCCCCGTGATTTTTAATGGCGTGAATTACTCTGATTTCGCTGCCTTTATGCGCATTCATATGCGTGGTCTCCGTCTTTGGGGTGTGCTGTCCAGCGAGGTCTCCTGTCCGCCGTGCTTGCTCCTACGGCTCCTACTCCACCGACTCCACCCGCTCTTGCTGCCGATGCTCCTCAGGCTGGCCAGGATAAAGCTAAGAGTGCGGATGATGCGGCCATTGTTGCGTATGATCCGAAGGCCCACGAGTATTCTGCCACTCTTGAGACCTACCGGCTGGTTCTACCGCAGTTTGCTTCTAAGTTTATGGGCCTTGGTACTGTCACCGACATGTGGGCTCGCCTTCGTTAGCGTTATCAGCCGTGTGGTGATGTTCTTCGACAGTGCTGCTATCTGGCGCCAACTCGACTCTCTTCGTGGTGTTGTTTGTGGTACCCACGACTCTCTTGTCTGGTGCTATCAGTATTGCACGTGATCTTATGAAGCATGAGCTTAACAAGCATATTTGTGTTGATGCTTCTTTTATCCATGCCTGTGTGCCCGTGTGCAGAATCAGGTTATTGCGCTTCGGTATGTGCCTTCAGAGTTGCAGCTGGGGGATTTCTTTACGAAGGCCCAGCCTCATGCGCAGCATAGTTTTCTACTCTCCAAACCCAGTGTTGTGGATCCACCATGAGTTTGAGGGGGTGTTAGTGAGCTATTTGTATATATTATATTTTCCCCACTAGTTAGGGGGTTTCATGCATATTGCACACCGGTACATGCACTATATATTGCGGCCTTTGGCCCCGTGGAATACAAGTTGCATATTCCCAAACAGTCAAAGCTACTAGAGTGAATTCACCCCTAAATGATACAGGTGATGTACATGTTGAGAACTTTATACTGCCTAAGTCTTTGCACCTATGTATGATCAGGTACGAGGGAGATTCAAGCATTGCACGGGAAGAAGACGAGCTGCTGCACGAGGTGCTGGACATGAAGACAATCTACGGACGCGTGATGGAGGAGGACAATCCACGGATGAGCGAGGGAGGAGAGGGAGGCAGGCGCGTCAACAGGAGACAGCACCAGCGGCACTGCTGGCCTTCACAGGCTGCCAGCCAGGTGCCGCCCTGACGCAGCAGCACTGCTGGCCAGGCAGGGCGGCACTGCCGGCCACCCCCCGTGGCACTGCCGGCCTGTGCCGGCGGCACTTCCAGCCTGGCTCCGCGAACCATATTGGCCGAACCCTATTCGGGTCGGTTTGTATCAGGTCTTGGTCGAACTTTTAGGTTCCAGGTCGCCCTGAACTACTATATAATATCCACGGGTGTCCTCAAATTAGGTTTAGACCATGTATAAGATAAACACTAGTTCCAGACTTGTTTGCTTTGCATACAGCTGAAATTATACACACCAATTCGCGCATCGATCTCGTGTTTTGCTACTGAAAGTTTGTGTGATCTACTATTCCATTGGGAATTGGGAGGTCGGCGGCTACGCGTGCAAGTGTGTGGAGTTGCAAATATTTGTAGGGTCGAGAGTTGTTGCATTGGCGACAGGGATCGATCGAGAAAGTTCATCAACGTCATACAAGTTATCTTCATCGACTACCATCACCATCCACCTCGCTTACTGAGAAATCGGGCCACCCCTTATCAGGCTCACCTAGAGCACTCGCATCGGCTCGCTTGGGGAGCAACTGTCATCAAGGCTTGGTTGAGGCGATGAAAGCCCTGGCCACGGAGATCATACAGCTGCTGGAAGACATCCACGAAGTCTTGCTTGACTCCAACACGCACGAAGGAACTCTTGCTTGACTACAACACGCAACTCGGCAGTGAACCCGTCGGGGCCCGGCGCCTTGCGGGTAGTCATGCGCTTCACAGCATTCCAGATCTCATCGGCGGAGAAGTGAGCCTCTAGAGCATCCAAGCCATCGACAGGGTCGATCAGCTGGGCAAAGTCCAGCAAGCAGTCGCGGCTGATGTCCGTGCCCAGCAAGCCGTCGTAGTGCATTAATGCAGCCTCGGCAATGTCCGCGAGCTCGGTAAGCGTTTGCCCCTTGACACGGATGGCGTGGATCCTGTTCTTCTGCCTGCGGTAGGTGCACTGCTAGTGAAAGAATGCCGTATTGGTGTCGCCATCACAGAGGCAGGCGATCCGTGCACGCTAACGGGCAATGGTGCGATCAAGTGATGGCAACCCCAAGTAGGCAACCTTGAGCTCCTTGTGTAGCCACGTCTCATGCAGCGATAGGTCCTTGTCTTCCTGTGCCTTGTCAAACCTCAGGACGAGCTATCTAGCGATTACCATTCGCAGTTTTACGCTGCCAACAGTTTCCCGATCCAGCTGGTTAGGAGGACAAGTAGTACTCTAACAGAATTAAGTTGACAGAGACAGCTTTAAGTTTGTTGCGGGAACTAAGTTATCACTTGAAATAAGTTATTTCAATTAACTAAAAAACTAACTTTGTATCCTTTCTTTTGTAGCTAGGCACATCATATTGCACTACAGTACCTGCTTAGTTTACAGTTATGAAAACAATACAGACAGACCAGATAGTTTGGTAAAAAAACATATTTTTGCAATTAATACTTAATAATGAGTTCTCAACAATCAACCTAATGTTGTCAAGGCATTTCATTTGAACTTGTTTGTTCATGAGGCAGAAATGAAAGTCTAAGAAACGCATACGAATAACGGCACCAATGTGAACCTATTTTGATTAATAAAGAGCCACCGCACCTAGTTCTGTACTTTTTTTAAAACTATATATGGACAAACCTTGCTTGATGTAGTTGGGCAGCTTTATTCTTCGAGACGAAATGTGTCATCTTATCATGGAGTCTTTCACTTGCCTGGAAATTATGGTCGTTAAGTGTACAGCTGTCACATTCTAGAACCACATAGAAAGGACTGAGAAGTAATCTCACATCTGCTATATGGGCATGTCGAAGTTCAAGCCAAACAGGATCATGGTCCTCCAACAAGACCTCTCTTTTTTCCGAGGCTGAACCATTTTTACTTGGGACCTTTTTCAGTCACAAATAAAGATCCGGTAATCAACCAATGAAACAGCAGGAAAGAATTCCACATTAAAAAAGTTCTGGTTGCATGCTCACCTCATGTACATACTTGTTACCATCCATGAATAGCAGATCATGGCACATGGCATCATAAGTCCATTCATGAATTATTGGTGCAATCTGCAGCATACAGAAAAGGAGATGAAGCAGCAGAATTAATAGCATTGTATTACATGTAGAATGAATCTAGAAGTTGAACTCAGATATACATGTATGTTCAAATGTACCTGATCAACCGAACGGTCTACTATGAGCAGTTCACAAGTTTCCGTTTGCGGAAATTCAGGAATTGACGTTTTATATTTGGAGAGATAATTCCACACACCAGCAGCTATCTTTGTGGGCACCATGTCCCTAAGTGTTGTCATTGTAGAGGCATCAATGGTCTTGGCAACGCGGTAGTGCACACGGGGAAATTCCTATAGGTTATAGAACAATTTAAATAATAAGTGCACAGTTGCTCTGTACCAAGTTGCAACATGTCAGGCATTAGAGTTCTTGTTTAAGTTGAAAGAAACCAAACATGCAAAGAAATGAGGATCGTAACATAGTTATTACAGTAACGCAGTTCAAACAATTGGTGGAGCATCCACATATTCTGCCTGCCCCTTTCCCTTCTCAGTGCATCAATTATCACCAAGATTATCTGTTGTTACTTTCACTACATTAGTCTCCCATGCATCAAGAGATGCTATTTCAAGTACTGATCCATGTGGGCAGGATGGGGGACGACCCAGGATCAAGGCCATAGAGAAGACGAAAGAAACTGTGGAGCATGTGTTGGGCAACATGTGCTGCGTTGCCAGTTTCACACATTGAACCGCTCATCATGGCTGAAGCTGCACAAGGTTGTGGAGGAACAACTATACTTTCCTGCTACAATATGGAAAGCACAAAGGTTGAAGGAACTACTTCAACGTTCTCCTTCAGATATCGCTCTGGAGGCGAGGGACTGCCCAGAGCAGCAAGAGGTTGGTCCAAAATTATTCTGAACACGAGAGATTTAAGACAGAATCAGAAAGTTCTATTCATTGATAGGTAGTGAGTACATAGTCTGAGTTCATTACCAGAGGCTATCACCTCTATTTATAGGCTTCATGAGCCTTCACACTCAGCTCTACTCATAGCTAGAAGACTCTACAAAATACTTGAAGGCTAAGAAAACAAATACTCTCTCCGTCCACAAAAGAATGTCTCAACTTTGTCTAAATTTGTATGTGTCTACACACTTAAACACTTCTAGATACATGCATATGTTACCAAAGTTGAGACATCCTTTTGTGGACGGAGGGAGTACAACATATGACAATAAGACCAGATAATTTAGAATGGAGCAGAAGTTTGTAGAAGTCAAAAAGGATTTGACTTCTGATTATCTTTTTTACTTTTCTTTTACTGTCCCTATCAATGGCCCAACCCATCCAGATGTTTGTTAACGCCTCCACAACAAGTCCAAACCCCGAGTGGTGTGCAAATCTGAAAGGTCGGGCACTCTTCACTTTAAAATAAATTATGTTGGTACGGCAGGAAAGCAGATTACCCACCCCAGTTGCATCCCTAGTTTTAGGCAACCATCTCAGATGTGGTAAGGCAGTTGTTCCGCTCTTGTACCAATCCTCATAACACAAGGACCAGGTCAAAAGCACAGAAGCTTTTGCATGTAACAGATATATACATACCCTCATTGACGCAAATACTGTAGATATACGAGTAGCCATTGTGTTCAAACAAGCATTGTACTTGTTAAAGCCTTCCGCGCTCTCACAGAAAAGCTCCTCCAATGCCCTTTCATGGTCAGTTATGAAACCCTGCACACAATCACTGTGAGTTTGTGATACCAGACAAAAGGATTTAACACAAAACAGTTGACACATCCATCCAAGTAAGAATAATTTTAATGCATAATCGCATAGTACACAACTAGCAACACATAACTTGTACTAACTCCTGACTGTTACTACAAAATGGCCAATAATTAACATGCAGCAATTTAAAAGTTGGTTAGTCACTGTTTTCTACTCCCTCCGTTCCAAAATAAGTGTAGCTACTATTGGTAACCAACCAACTTGACCAATATTGAACACTGGTGATGTTTTCTACTACTGGTAACCAACCACTTGACCAATGTTGAACACTCTTAAGCATTCAATTTTACAGTAACTCTGTAAGTGACTTCAATCTAGTATAAAAATGACCATTCTTGTCCAACACCAATGTTGTCAGAATCTACGGAGGAATCTGGAAGTCTAGTGATTCTACTGTACAGTGGACCATGAATTTTTTAATGGGCAGAACAGGCAGGTGTATGCATTTGCGATGGGCAATGGGGGCAATAAGCAAATAACACCATATAGCAATAAGCCTTCGGCAGCCCAGCTTCAGTCGGTTGTGGAGAGTGCGGCCAAGCGGCTGCCCCAGTGGGGTGCCCGGCTGCTGAACCGCGGTGGGAGGACCACCCTCGTTCAGACCACGCTTAGTGCTTTGCCTATCCATGCCATGATGTCCCTGGACGTGCCCCCCAAGACTCTGCAAGCTCTTGCTAAGCTGTGCCGAGGTTTCATGTGGAAGGGGCGGGCTGACATCAGTGGTGGTCACTGTCTGGTGGCATGGGATAAGGTGACCTCTCCCAAGAGGTGTGGCGGTTTAGGCATCCCTAACCTTCATCTCTTCAACGTGGCGCTGCGGTGTCGGTGGGCTTGGTTGCAGCGGACGGACCCGACGAAGGCGTGGGCCGAGTTTGACCTGAAGGTACCCCTCTGGCCCGTGCGCTGGTAGATGCTGCCATGGTGGTCACCGTGGGCAACGGGGAGCGCGCCCTGTTCTGGAGGGACCGCTGGATTGACGGGGCGCGGGTGGAGGACCTTGCTCCTAACTTGCTGGCTTTGGTCAGCAAGCGCCACGCTAACTCCCGCTCAGTCAAGGAAGGGCTCGGTGGAGAGTGGTTGCGCGACTGTGGCCCTAATTTGGGGGCGGCCGCGGTCCCGGAGTTCTTCCTCCTGTGGAACGCCATCTCCGACGTCGTGTTGTTGCCTGACCAGGAGGACACCTTTCGCTGGCGATGGACGGCGGATGGCGGCTACACCGCCAAGTCGGCCTACGGCGCATTCTTCGCCGGGACCACTGTGGCGCCGGTGGCTTCCCAGATTTGGCGGTCGCGGGCCCCCTACAGCTGCAAGTTCTTTGCTTGGCTAGCTTCCCGGAACAGGTGCTGGATGGCAGATAGACTGCAGCGACGTGGTCTTCCTCATCCCGCAGCCTGCCCTCTGTGCGACCAGGAGCCGGAGTCCATCCAGCACCTTCTGTTAGGTTGTGTGGTCACGCGCGAGGTCTGGGCTTGGGCCTTAGCTCAGTGGGGGAAGATGGAGTGGCTTCCTTCAGTAGACACCGACCTCCTCCAGTGGTGGTCCTCCTTGACCTGTCCTCCGGGATCCAGGCGGGATCTTTGGACGGCGGTTATCCTTGTTTTCTGGTGTATCTGGAGGCACCGGAACGATGTGGTGTTCAACGGCGCGGCACCGGAGGAGTAGGATCAAGGAGGAGTCCCTTAGTTGGCGTCTAGCTAGGTTGTTCCGCTCCGAGTCCTTTGGTTTTCCTGACCCCTTTCCTTTCTCGTGGAGGGATGGAGATTAGTCTTTGCTAGGGAGCTGTCACCCTTGTTGACAGCATGAACAATGTGGTGTGAGCCATCTGGCTTTTTTTTCTTCTATGTGATCAATACACCTCCCAGGGTGTATTCTCGAAAAAAATATAGCAATAAGCAAATAACACCCCATATAAGAGAAGTACAGCACAGCTATGACAAATGACACAAGATACATAACTAAAATCTATGATCTGAGGTTCACTGGACCAATTCGAACCAAGGTAGTATCTTAATTATGTAGAATCTTAATATTCTGGTGATTCTAGCAAAAAAAAAAAACTGCAAAATCACATATGTGATTTACATATGATCTTATCCAACTCTACCTACCCTAACATTTAATTTAATTCACATATGATCCTATCCAGCCCTACCAACCCCAGCATATTTAACTATTAATAATTACTGGCACATGTCTTCTTGAGTGGAAAGTTCATCTTTCATCAATTTATATCAAGTCCAATTATTTAGAATATTGTATAAATAACAGCATATATTTCATTTGGGCTATAATTTTTAAATCGGGGCTCTTAGAATACACATATAATTTATAACTTTTAAATTGAGGCTCTTAAAATACACATTAAATTGTATCACTCTTGAAATACACAGTAAATTGTAGAAAATATGTATCACTGATAGAATCAGGTACGAGCTTAGACTCTTATTTTATTTTATTTCGAGAAAACGCAAAGGACCTTTGCATTTCATTGCATTGCATAGAAAGAGTTTGTTACAAGCCTCCCTAGGAGGTGAGAGTTACAAGTACCAAATTATTAATGAATGTCCCATCTTGTTGGCAGGATCACCCGGAGCCCTTTTACACCTGCTTGCGCCCACAGTTTGGCCTCCTCCTTGACGCGATCAAGAAGTCACCTAGTGTCCACGATGTAGGCGAGCGGCGTCAAGAGGTGACACAAATCTGTTTGGCGATCTCATAGCGAAGGCTCGTGTGCCGGCATGCCGTGTCGTTTCCTGGGCTTGGCGACCTGGATAGTGGGATTGGTCTCGGAGAAGGAAGGCCCAGCATTGTGGCGTGCCATGTTGGCGTGATCAGCCTCGGATCCAGTGCTCTGCATGGGCGACTCAGCAGGAGTTCCAGAAGCAGCGAAGTCAGAGAATGGCAGCGTCGAGTATTGTCCAAACAGCGGATCCGCCTCAGGCACAGCATCTCACGGGATAGGTTAGAAATCGGGAACCTCACTTTCCAAAAGTGGATCAGCCAGGTCGCGACAACGGTCGCCGCAGCTGCATCGGCTAAAGGTGGACCACCTCGGGTCTTCGTTGTCGTGCACATAAGGGTGGCTAGTTCAAACCTGCGGCGCCATCGGCGCTATCATGGACTGGTGGTAGTTCGTTACCAACCAACGAGTTGTTGCCAGCTACGGCTGGATCGGAAGCCAACGTCTTTGAAGCAAGGTTTGTCTGCCTAGGATATCAGCTTCATCAGCAGCAGCTCTTTTTTGCTGCATGACCCATTGTCCCCTCACTTTGGGAGAGTGACGGCGTGAGTGGTGGGCCCCACAGGTGGACCTGCTTTGACTGGGCCAGGGGACCATGGAATGGGCCAGGGGACCATGGAAAGGTCCATGGCAAGGGCAGTGGCGCATGTGGCGCCGCCAGCGGGGAGCACAGGCCAAGGTCCAGCCGGCGTCCACGGCCACACCATCAGCACGCGGAGCACGGTGTGTGCACGACCAGCTGGAAGAATCATCAGGGAGGCCATCCGTGCGGCTAGCATCGACGGCCATGTGGTCTGCATGTCCCTCTGGCGCCGGGTCGCTGCGCCGCCGCTTGCGACCACGGCCACGTCGGCGAGGGCGATCCCTTTGTGCCCCGTCCTAAGAATTGCAGTTGCCGTGCTCGTCGCGATCAGCGGGAGGTCCTACGGCACCAGGCAGCTCTCCATCCAGCTCGGCCGAGATAAGCCGAACAGAGATGGGGTAGGTGAGCGTGGTGAGTGTGGCTCGGAGGCGTGATGGGACGCCCCGAGCTTAACAGTCTCCAACGTGGGCGAATACAAGCAAGGTTTCGACTGCCCGTCGAGAGCCAGAAGACAGCGAGGTCAGCACGCGACCGCGTCAGCAGCAGCTCGAACCCAAGATGTGCTCCGATGTGGACAAGTGACAGGCCTACACAGGGATGCCAAGGAGCTCGAGCTCGACGTGGTGACCGAACCTGCAGGTGTCGGCGTGCGCCAACTTGCACCATGAGCGGGAAGCCGCGCCCATTGATGAAGTGCTCGCCATTGAGCCTGTCCATGGTGGCTTTGGAGGTGAAGACGATAAGGAAGTCCTTTGTGAAGTTGGAGTGTGTCGGCAACTTGGTCCGGCTTGGAGGCGTCGAGGTCAAGCGTGTCCGCGACGGCGCGGTGCGGCGGTGAAGGTGGCGGAGTGGCCTCGCAACGAGGAGCGGGCCTGGGCGGCTCCCTTGGTGCAGCACGTGGCGGGGTGCCCTGGCGAGGCACAGAACTCTTCATGTCCAGCGCGTGGCTCCAGCCACGTTTGCGATCCTCGCAATCCTTAGACTCATCCCCAAAGATGAGGCAGATGCGGCAGCGCACATGGTTGGTGCAGCCGCGGACGGCGTGGCCGGGGTCGAGGCAACGGAAGCAGGACGCGGCGAGTGAGGCAGCGGAACAAGCGTATCAACCTCATCCGCCCAAGATACGCGGTGCACCTCGGAGGGAAGGCAATGCGTTCCTTGGTCGGCGCGTGGCGCATGTCCGCCGTAGAGCTGGGCGCGGCACGAGGCACATCGCGAGGTGCCGCGGCGGAACTGGGGGCGGCGTGGGACGGCGCGTCTGCCGGAGAGGGGGAGGTGTGCGGGCGACGTCGCTATAGGACCGCGAGCTCAAGGACTCAAGGGTTTAGGGGTGTGGGCGACGTCGCTACACTCCCAACAAAGCTATAGAAATTATGTTAATCAAAGGTCTTTTGACTCCATCATTTGATCCTAGTGATCCTGTTGGAGCATCTCCAATTTAATGCTAGAACAAATAGTAGGAAAATCATAAACACACCTAGAGATATGCTTATGGGTCATTTCACAAGCACTGATGATTTCATGCAACTGACAAAGCAGGACCAAAGAATTAAAAGGAAAATGTGTGAGCTATCCAAGACTACTAATCGAATTCCGCCATAATCTAAAGAGCAATATTTTCCCCTTTTTATTTGTGACAATTTCAAGACTCAAAGAGCAAGCTTGAAGCATCAAAGTCAGACCACCATCTGATGTTAATTTATTAATTACTCCCTCCGTTCCAAAATATAAGGCGTCTAAGGTTTGGTCAAAAGTCAAACTTTACAAACTTTGATCAAATATTTAGGAAAAAATATTTACATCTACAATATCGAATTTACATATTAATAAAATATACTTTAGGGTGAATCTATCGATAATGATTTAGTATTGTAAATGTTCATATTTTTGTGCATAAACTTGGTCAAACTTTAAACACGTTGACTTTTGACCAAACCTTAGACGCCTTATATTTTGGGACGGAGGGAGTATAGTCCATCATGTGTGAAATAATACCTATTGGGAAATACTTATTAGAAACAACATTTCTGGAACATGTATCAAGCAACATATTCTATCTGAAACCCATAATCTTTTAGAAGAACTATTGATACCTGGGAATCAATAGGAAAGTACTCCAAATTCATCTGGAAATGCCAAGGAGAACAAAGAGTGATTGGTCAACATAACACTTTTTCATCTTTAAAATACTTAAGTATAAGACAGAAATGAACAAGAAAACTAAGGTAACCTCACTAAGTGCACCAATACGAGGTAACACACTTAAATCTTTCTTTATTTGAGAAACCAAGTCTTTCTGTATTGGAGAGCTGAAAAACACATACGCCCTACAACACAAGCAACAATGTGTCAATAAATAAACCACAAAAGGAATTGTACATAAACGATGTGGGTGGTAGTTCCCATAAAGATTGTGGGTAGTAGTTCATGTTAGTTTGAGGCGTACTTCTTATATAACGGGCTTCTTCCTGACATGTCAGAGAGGAACATAACAATGCTGCAATCACAACAACATGATGATTAGACAATGAATCAACAATAATGCATGAAAAAAAATTCAGAGTGAAACTATGATAACCAGGTACGAATAAATAACAAAGCAGCACAGCGGGTGTATCAATAGATGGAATGTCTACATAAGAACGTACACAGCATGTGATCAAAATCCGTTAGCGCCAGCCAAAGTTTCCAAGGTCAAGTGTTAGGGTGCAGCCAAAGTTTCCGCACTTCACTTTCTTATGTATACGTTCCATGGTGTATCACACGCAAGACAAGGTGCGGATCTTCTTTACTTTTTTATGTAGACATTCCATCTATTGGTACACCCGCTGTACCGACAACTATACAAATACAAAGACCTATCACTCGAGCTCGTGCCAAACAACTTAACTATTAGGTACTTTCGTTTCTCAGAACTATTCCTGACGATGCCGCCTAAATTAGATGTGTTTGTTACTCTTAGGAATGATGGACCTAACATGGACAAGAGGGACAAGCATTGGAGCATGATCGTGCATGGAGATGGCAGCAAGCATGTGAGGAATGAAGAGGACGCCAAAAGTGGAGATTTCCGAACTTTGAAGCCACCATAATGATGATTGAAGACTTGAACAAAATATTCAAGATTATACTTCATAATTTCATCCATAGCTTAATATGCATCCATAGCTTAATATGGTGCTACCTTGCGCCTTCACGACACGCTCAACCACGACCTTGTGCCTTCCTGCATCGCGGTGGGGTGGTCGTCTCGGTGGCGGTGAAGGGGAACGGCGCCACCGCTAGCGAGGCGGACTTCCGGCAACACCTTGAACCAGAGCTGACATCTCTCATGATCCTATCTTCACCAATGCTATGATACCAACTATTAGTCTTGTTAGTTCACATGTATTGTGTAGGAAGTAGTCTAGTTGTGGCTGCAAAAAGCTACTGCAGCTTGTATTTCGTAGTGCTATTTATACGATACAAGCTAGGTACAACAGCTAGATTTCTAAAGCCTTCTAGAGCTTTCTTCTACAAACCATCTACAGCTTTCTACTGCTGCCTAAGGCTTACATATGAATAGTACTACTAGAACATACTAGTACTACTAGTACTAGCTTAACTCCTAAGCAAGGATCACTCACATCTACAGGGGTCTTGGGTTCAGTTTATTGCCGATGGTTGGGGTGTTAAATGATGACACAGATTTGGATTTGGTTTATAGACGATGAGCACGACAAGCAGTGTATTTTGATTTGTGATAGGTTTTCTTTGATCTATATGACAGTAAGTAATTACCAGCAGTACACATTCTCCTCTATTATATATCATCTTTGTTGGCCACAAGAGAGTGAGTTCGAATTTTCAGAATATAACCCACAGCAATGCATCCAAGTTTGTGAGAAATCGTCAATGGGGATTCTTTTCTGAACCACGTATCCTCCTCCCTGCCAAGAATGTATGCATCAGGACATCAGGTTCTCTCGCTCTAATGTTAATTGTGACCAATTTGGTTGAAGCATCAACTTTTATGCTGCAACAAGAAAAGTTGTGAGTTTATCCATTCCTTCTCCATTAGCAGACCGGGCTATGAGCATTACGAAATATAGAAAAATAATTAATCAGAAGCAGGCCAGGGTAGTGTATAACCAACCATCGCAAAAAAGTACTCAGAAGTTCATAACTGTATGGCAGAGGAAGTATTGTTAGCGGAACATTTTCTCCAACTGAGAGCTACATTATGATGTCTATCTTGGCTCTTCTACTGCAACATCAATTCCATTAAGTGCTTCAACTCAACATCCAATTTCTCACTTCGACAATCTCATCTTGCAATATGCTCTGAATGTTCAGTCATGTTCTCACAGTCTACATACTACAGCATGGTTTTAAAGGCGCCAAGGCGTCCCAAGGCGAAGGGGGGCACTCTGACGCTTAGGCGATGCCTAGGCAGACGTCTTGCGCGCCTAGGCGCCTAAGGCGAGCGTTTTTCTAAGGCGGAGGGGGAGTGCCTGGACGCTGAGGCAGCGCCAAGGCGACGCCTTTAAAACCATGTACTACAGGTTTTTTTTGCAGAAGTTGTGTGTTTATCCATTCCAAATATGATAATTCTTTTGCATTCTTCCATTAGCCATTGTGATGCCTACGGACCAGATACTTATGTAGCTCTGTTGATTATTTATGAATTGCATCTAGCGTGCTTTTGACTAATGTAATTTTCTGCATTATTTATACCAGTGATTGTGCTTAACATTGCTTAACAATGTCAGTTGTTTTTTACTTAGTAATGTTGGTTGTACTTAGATGCACTGAACCTGTTGAGTATGACAACTTACCACATAAATGGCCTTTTTTGTATGATTTCCACATAAATGGCTCTATTTATCTTATTGTGCACCCCTTTTGCAAATCTTGACTGATATTGTTCCACCACAACGCGTTCATGCTAGGAATGGTTGATTTTATCAAATTTATCATGCTTTGCATCAGTTGCTACTGAACTATAGTGACTATATCAGCCATTGTGATTGAAACAATATTTCGATGGGTCAAATTTCTTCAATGTGTTAGTCTATCTTAGTTTGCCAGATTTTGGTGTAATGGTCAATGTTATGCAAGCTTCTGGCTTAGCCAACTTAAATAATTTTCTACGTTTGATCCATATATGATAATCAAATATCGGGATGGCATATTTTGTTTTCCCTTACTTGCTCCACATGTCTTTTTTTGGAATATGGATGTGTTTCATCAATGTTACATATTCTAATTGTTTTTTAGCTCACATTTCAACTAAATGCAGTTAAGTTGTTGGCTATCAATAATGTAATTTTTATACTGTGTATTAACATTTTTCTATGGCTAAATGTCTCCAGATATCACCGCTGCAATGCGCGGGAAATCATCTAGTTTCTAAATGGTTGCAGTCCTTTTTCCAGGGCCGTCAGTGAGTTTTAGACTGATACACTGTCATGATCAGTCTGATTTTGTACAAAAATGCTGAGGCCGATTATTGGTCGGATTGGGACAAACTCATAGCCTAAGACCTAGGGTTACATCGCAGGTTGCATTATCTTTCGTAATTTCATTCGTGAAATATCATCCGAAGCATTCTTCCTGGTACGATTAGGGAAAGGCCAAGCTATGTAAAGGGACCACCAAGGTTATTGTGGATCCTGCGGTATGGCTACTACGTCATTGCGTTCCTTTTCACGATTAGCCTGTCATGCTGCTCTTCAGGGCGCCTCACTGTAATAGCAGGCAACGGAAGTACTATTTTATTTCTTTTTATACAAGCATATGTGTGGATAGGAGGAAATAAGTTTAGGCAAATTGTACATACCCTAATACAAACTTGCCAATCGATGTCCAACATAGACTCATAAGAGAGTATTCACTTGCACTGAATTAGATGATACAACCTGACCTTATTATACCCTAATACTAATTTGCCAACATTTTCTGAAGATAACAATATGTTCTAGTATTTCAATAGATAGGATTGTACCGAACAAATATTACTTCAAGCAAGATAAATAGTTGTACAAATAAAAACTTACTTTTCTTTGGTTGGTTGGATGAAATATATAGCGTCCATGGAAGGCAATGGCTGCCTCCGTTTGTATAAATCTTCAACCACTGGAAGAGAACTGCCATTGCTTAGACTTGGTATTAGATGATAGAACATGCATCTAATGGAAAGTTCATGTACAGTGAATAATGACTCAAGAAACCACATTTTGACATAATATAAAGGTTTCAAGGTTCAAGCTCAAAATTGTTGAAATATAGTGCCCATCCTTTCCCATTAGCTTCAGATTCTGGGTGAACTAGTTAGGTGCATGTACTTCAATATGGTAACAAAGCCAAAGAGGTCCCAAGTTCAGAACATAACATAGGCGCTACTAATAAAATAGCTGTGACCTACATCGATCCCACATATAAGGCCTGAAGTACCCAAGATGTAAGTGGGGAGTGTTGAAATATGTTGCCCATACTTCCCCTACCTTCGAAGAAGCGACAAAATAAGAAATGTTTGCCTTTGCAAATAATAAATTGGCAGCAAAAAAAAAAAAAGCATATGCCAACTTACATGAAACTCCTTCTTCTGTAATATCTGCCATCTTACATGAGTATGACATTATCTTGACTGTGAACTTGTCCATGATAAGAACCTAGAAGACATCATAAATATTTATGTATACAGTAGTACACAGATTTATTAGGTTATTTTCTAGAGAACGTACAAAAACAATATGGGAAAACGATCCGATGTTATCAAGATCATTACCAAATGTCAACATATATCTGGTCTGATTCCTCAAAAAAAAAAAAGTTGAAATGCATCGGAGGTCCCCGAACTGTTAAGAAAGCAGCACCTATGTCCCTAAACTTTAAGAAAACTGGGGTGATTGAGGTGTATTTGCTTCTGCCCAGCAAGGAACTACGTGATTGGTCAAGAATTGTTGACTGTGATGCTGTGACAAACTGCATGACAACACTAGTGGCCTAGTGCCCAAGTTCAGGTGTTTCACATTCTATATGCAGTTATGCACAACAAGGATTGCGTTAAAAATATTGATCTGGATTATATAGCTATTACTGACACTCCACAGCTTTCCAAAGTTATTACCCCTCGAAAGTGAAAACAATCGGAGGGGGCAAAGAGGCAAAGTGATAGGATGCACAATGTGATGCAATTTCGTGATGGATATTATGCTGTTTCTTAAGAATTATTGTTGTCATGAACCAATGAGATTGCTTCTATCAAATTTGACTTGTTATGCCTTGCAAAATCCTAGAACAAATTATTTCTCTCCATTGCATCCAAATTTGACTCATTGTTCTCCGCACAGTTAATTTCACTAAAGCAATGTGCTAGTTTCAAGCGAAAGCAATCTCTTACAACTTGGCAGCTGGGATCTGGAGAAAAAACTATGAGGGGCCAAATGCAGGTAGGAAGCCATTTGGGGCCTTATACAGATTGAAGGGGTATTTTGTAAAAGGCCCCACTGATCCTGGCAGGAATAAATGCCGCCAAAGACTCTGGTCCGACATGGCACCAGTCAGATGCGAAAAGAACCTAAGATAATCGTTTGATGAATTATCAGGACGAAAGTGTTAAGTTTTAAAGTTTAGGGCCAAGTGTTACTTTCTGAATAGTTCGAGCACGTCCGATGTATTTCACTAAAAAAAACATATATCTAGTCTCTAAACTTTTTATATAGGTTCCATACAAAAAAACCTTATTATATAGGTGCATATATGCATTGCATCAACATATATAATGTATTTAGCACATGTGAACAATTGTATTGGAATATGATTTTGGTGCCAATAGGTGTTCATGCCCTGTTTGTCCCAGTACGAAATGACAGAATAGTGAATGTTGCACTTGCCTACCTGCCAATTATCAATGTCAAATGATAAGCAGCACATGCACTGCATATGAATAGTGGACGATGCAGTTCATTAAAATTTGTATAGCTTCCCGTACTCATCAGAGTATGTTCCTCGTTATTTGTATTTCTAGTGGCCTTTGAATTTTTAGCAGATCTGGCTAAACCTAGTTAGGTTGATGTTGAAGAAGTCATTAATAAATTGAGAGCAGTACCTATAGTTTTCCTATTTGAATCGCTATGAGAAACTAAATTTCAAATGGCTCAATTACACCTAAGCCATCCATTTGAAGAAGTAATTGCCAAAGGTTTAAGCATAACAAGCAAATAACATTGAAACATTTCCATTAAAATAATTATCATAACAGTGATACAAAAGTATAATGAACAGTAAACAATAATAAGTGTAGTTACTAAAATATCAGGAAAAAAC
The DNA here is from genome assembly GCF_019359855.2 of Lolium perenne. Classification (NCBI taxonomy): domain Eukaryota; kingdom Viridiplantae; phylum Streptophyta; class Magnoliopsida; order Poales; family Poaceae; genus Lolium; species Lolium perenne. The sequence goes on from NC_067249.2 coordinate 118,985,677, forward strand.
TCAGGGATAAATACTTGATAGAGCAGGAAACCATAGAAAAGATAGATTAACATGTACAATGGAAAATGATACCTTCCATGCTGATTTTGAATCCTTCCTAGTCGACCTGAGCATTTCAAATAACAAACCTGCATAATCAAAAAACTAAACCATTTGAATGAATATAATAGACCACAGCACCAGGTTCTAAAGGTGCACCTACAAATGCAAAACCAGGAATAGAAATAACAAAGAATAAATGATGTTTTGAGCAATAGTGATCAGAATTCGGGGGATATATACATAAATTGAAGTGGTGGTCGTTGACAGGAAAATTGCAGGTTCCCACTATCCAAAATTGAGAGGAAGTTTCCTTTGTGGCCGCGTCAACAATGCATGACCGTTTCAACACAATATGGAAAACAACAAGATCTGTGTACTAAACATCAACCTTAGTAGACATTTAGGATTCGCTATCATAACCATCTCTCTTAGACGGACAACTGAAGCAGAGAGGAAGTGAGAAGAGAATAGCAAAGGAAGAGTCAGGCGACAAGAAAAAAGGGAAGCAGATCCGGGCAGCTGACAAGTAAAGGCGAGGGTGAACATGAAATCAAGCGTTAGGGTAGAGACAATGGGCTGGCCATGTAACCCACACCTAGGCACAACTGTCCACCATCCACCTCATCTGCATGGCAGATATATTCCCAAGGCCTGCCTAATCAGTGGTAAAGGGATTAGCGCCTCAGTGCACATTGTTGTACAAGAGGGGTGGGGTGAGTGTATGGGTTTCCAAATGACGCACCCAAGGCCACAAGTCTCAACATACTCCCTCCTCTCCGCCGCAACCGAAGGGCCGCGTCAGTGGGAACCAAGCAGGAACGGTGATCTTCTCTGCTAACAGCAGTTCCTCCTGCCCCCACCAGAATCTTGGGTTATCATTCCCTGCATGTAACACCAACGCTCCTATGCAGAATGCTCAATTTTACCTCCTCCACCAGCACCCCACCCCCTTTCTGCAATGCACGAGTTCCTTGCTAGTACATACATATATCCAATTTGGAAATTCGTGGTGAAATGGCAGAAACAATCATAATGTGTAGTGATATGTAAGCACGCTGTAGAATATTCCACTTGTAGCCTGGGGTCCTGGTTAAAACCAGCCTTCTTTGCAAAAAGATGAAAGGAAAGGCTGCCGACAATTCCTTATCCATACCCCATAATGAGTCTTTTGGCATAGGGTGCAGCCTATATTAGTGCTACCATTTCTGACTAACTCTTAGTAAATTTTATCATCGTTATACATAAACATATCAAAAGGTTAGGCTACAACTGGAAAAGGAAGGTTAGGCTACAACAAGCTCGCACGACCATGCCGATTTTCTCGAATCCCACAAGCAGTTTACCAGATCCAGCAGTACAGCCGTAACAGTAACAGGAAGCAAGCAAATCTAAAGCAAAAGCAAAAGTGGGAGGGGAAAGAGCGGAAAGGGGTGGTTACGGTCCCGCGTGATCTGGCGGAAGCTCCGGTGGTCGCCGCCCTGCGACGAGGAGTCCGAATCCAACGACATGGCGCCGGGAGGATCTCACCGAGTCCCTCCGTCGACGCCGCCTCTATTGGTGATCGTAGGTAGAGACAACCGTCGGGTTTAACTTTGTTGGAGTAGGCCGCGATCGGAGGTCACCGACGAGGTAGAACGTGCAGCGACCTCGTGCGAGAGGAAGAAGAAATCGGGAGTAGAGGAGTCTCCCGAGACGAAGAGGTCGTCGGCCGCCACCAGCCCAGGAAATTACCAGACTACCCAACGCTGCATTTGACCCAAGTACAACGCTGAGCGCTTGTTTAGACGCGTGTTGGGTCGATTTAGACAAATTTAACCCTTTTTTAAAACTTCAGCACGATTTAACCTTGTTTTGAAAATTTAAAAACTAGGCCTTTTTTTCTAGCGCCATTCACAGTGGACCTGTGAGGACCCAACGGCCACATGAAGCAGTCCAAGTGATATCTTAGCTTTAAGTAATAGTATATGAGTTAATTGATGAATTGCTACTATTATTGTACTAACTCCGTTTCAAGGAAATAAGGTGCCCTCGTTTTACGAGTTTTTTGTCTGATCAAGAATTACTTTAAATAGATAAAGATTGTTTGTATGAAATTAGAATCACTAAAAAGTGTTTTTCAATACGAATCCAATGATGCTATATACATATAATATAATTAAGGTTTTGTTGCTTAACTTTTATGGTCAAAATTCGTCTTAAAATATGTGTGCGCCTTATTACTTGAAACGGAGGTGAAGTATTAGGCCTGAACCTATCTCATGTTATAAGGAACAGGTGGGTGGACGGGAGGATCAATCCATATTAAACATTTCCTTCCTTTTTCAAGAAGTTGTAGTTCTGGAGCTCGAGATGCTCCCCTTCCTTTTCTTTCCTCGCTCAAACGCCATGGCTCTCAAAGTTGGGCCGTGACAATTTTTGGTGCTCCATGCTATGTGTTTTGTTTACACTTCGTGTTACTTTTATGCACTTTCTGGAACTAACCTATTGACAAGATGCTATAGTGTCAGTTCCTATTTTTTGTTGTTTTGTATTTCAGAAAAGTTGTACAGGAAATATTCTCGGAATTGGACGAAACGAAAGCCGAAGTTCCTATTTTACTGTAACGAAGACGGAGTCCAAATGAGAGACAGAGACGAGCCAGGAGGCGGCCACGCCAGACCTAGGGTGGTGTGGGCCCCTCGGGCGCCCATCGACCTCGCCCTTCCGCCTATAAATTCATCTGATCGGGAAAAACCTAAATAACCGAGCCTACATCCACGAAAAGTTTCGTCATCGCCGCCATCGTCGACCCTAGCTTGGGAGGGTTCTCAAGCTCTTCCCGGCACCCTGCCGGAGAGGAAGATCGTCACCGGAGGCCTCTACATCGCCATGCACGCCTCCGAAATGATGCGTGAGTATTTCATCTCTGGACTACAAGTCCATAGTAGTAGCTAGATGGTTGTCTTCTCCAATTTATGCTTCATGTTTAGATCTTGTGAGCTGCCTATCATGATCAAGATTATTTTTATGTAATGCTACATGTTGTGTTTGCTGGGATCCGATGAATATTGAATACTATGGTTGAGATTGATTGTATATTTGTCATATGTTATTTGTGATCTTGCATGCTCTCCGTTGCTAGTAGATGCTCTGGCCAAGTATGTGCTTGTGACTCCAAGAGGGAGTATTTATGCTCGATAGTGGGCTCATACCTCTAGTAATCTAGGAGAGTGGCAATAACTTCTAAGGTTGTAGATGTGTTGTTGCTACTAGGGAGAAAACAGCAATGTTCTATCCAAGGATAATTCTCTTGTTTACTTTACACACTTTACTTAATGCAATAATCTGTTGCTTGCAACTTAATACTGAAAGAGTTGCGGATGCTAACCGGAAGGTGGATTATTAGTTATACACGTAGTAAGATTACGGTCTATGAATCTTATTGTAATGTCCAAATGAATCTCATAGTGATCATCTTGTCATGTATGGTCTTTATTATGTCAATTGCCCAGTTGTAATTTGTTTACCTAACATGTTATTTATCTTTATGGAGAGACACCTCTAGTGAACTGTGAACCCCGGTCCTTTCTTTTACACTTTAAATACTTGTTCTTTTAATTGCCAAATCCTACGACAATAGCTCTTTTTTTCACATTCAAACATTGTTCTCTTTATTTCACTGCAAACAAACTTCTATTTCCACATTGTACGTTTAATCCTTTTGTTTTCAGCAAAACCGGTGAGATTGACAACCTCACTGTATGGCGTTGCCTAATCGACGGTACCTCGTAGGAGGGATCCTCACGAGGGGGAGAAGAAGTAGGAGCCATAGGGCGGAGAGTCCTCGGGATGGTGGTACGCCATTTACCCAGCTTCGGAACACCTGCTCGAAGACAGGGCCTAATGCTGCTTGTCTAGAATTATCTGGGAGCTTTCGCGTTGTTACAATGAGTTGTGGTTGTGCCGCTTGGGCTCCCAGGATCCAGCTTATAAAGGCACACGGATCTAGAGTTTACATTGAAGAGTCCTAGCCGGAATACAAGTTACCTAACTACGGTACAATATCTTGTCGTGTACGTCAAGGATCCGCCTTCTATCAAGGCCGTACTGGATCCGGATACTTCATGGCCTTCACGGATCCGGCCTCCTTCGTAGGTCGGTCGAGATCCGGCTCCTTGCTCCTGGGCTGGACTTCATCCATCGTGATCTACAGCAATTGGGCTGCCCGATGGGCCACATGCCACATCACCATATGTGGGCCACCCGGGCTTGCCGGATCTAGGCCATGCCGTTGATATACCCATAAAGTATACCCACAACAGTAGCCCCCGAAGTTCTCCAAGATTCATCATTCCTCCGACTTCATTCAACTCGGATCCGAAGAGAATCTTGAAGAGCTTCCAAAACTTCCTTGTTTTCGACTTCATTCAACCGGAAATCACTGTCCTTCTATAACGATATCTTCAGCGGATCTTTCGCGCGCGTTGAACTGAACTTCCTTTTTTCCCGCGCTAAATTTTCGGAGATGCAAATCTTCTGCCGGAAATTTCGGAGCTTGCCCAGTTCTAGTTACCGCTGCCTCGATTTCACCATTTTAACCTAAGACATGTGGCGGTCATCCAACGGTGTGACCATGTCGTTTCCACCGTTGGATCCGGCTCACGAATCTTCGCGCGTGGCCTGTAAATACCCGCCGCGTCGGTAACTTCTCATTCGTTTCACCGCAGTTTCACATCGTATTCTTCCTCCACACTGCGCCGCCCCTCAAATCTGAACTCCAGCGAACTCGGCCTCGAGAAGCATCACCCGCCGCCGCTCCAGTGTCGCCCTCGACCCGACCCGCGCGCGTTTGACCGAGAAATCGTCTCCGCCTCCGATCCGTGGTCATCTGAAGCCCAGCGCTCCAAGTCCGACGAGCTCATCTTCGCCGGCACGACGGGGAACCGCCACGCCATTGAAGGTACGTTCGCCGGACTCGTAGAAGATGAAGTAGCATAGATTAGCTTAGTTTCCGGCTACTCAAATAGTTTTATCATATGCATGCAGCTGGAAACATGACCACTGGTCCACCTAGATATACCGATAGTTCACCAAATAGTCCGGACTCAAGCTCAAAAGAACCAAGTTTCCCGGAACCATTAGCGTTCCTACCACCGCATGTTTCCGGACACACACTTAGCTCAACCTTTCTCCGCATCTTCCAGCAGCGCACTAGGCCGGATCCCCACCCTCAAAGAGATCCAAGAAGAAATCGAGGGCCAAGCAAGGATGGCAGCCAAAGTGCGGGAAGCGGAAATGAAGAAGGCTTCCAAGGCCCGGATCCGAGAGGGCGAGAAAGGGCAGTGGTGGCCTTGCGAGACCAAGGATTCGGAACTCAGGGACCTCCAAAGCGAGGGCATGATATCTCCGCACAAGAGTTTCATGCGAGACTCCGTCACCCCCAAGCCAGACGCGAACGAACGAGTCCTGACGAAAGCCTGGGTAGAGCGCGGTCTATCGCTCCCCTGCTCGGAATTCTTCCTCTCCATCATTTCCACTTACGGACTTCAGCCTCACAACATCTACCCGAACTCATACTTGCTCCTCTCGAACTTCGTGATGCTCTACAAAGGGCATCTCGGAATCCGTCCGGACGTCCGCTTATGGCAGTTTTTCTTCCGAGTAAAGAAGGAAACAAAAGACAAAGCCATGGTGAACTGCGGGAGCATGACCTTCATGCTCCACCCTGGCCGAATGTATCTGCCTCACTCCTCCCACGAGTCCGTCCGGTACTGGAACGTCGGATGGTTCTACGTGAAGAATATCACAGTTCCGGGTGTCCACGAAGGGCTGCCCAAATTCATCAACAAGCCTCTGGAAGGGCGTGACAGCTGGAGCTTCGTCCCCACCCTCGCCCACTTCCCAATCTTAGAGAAGGCTGCGCGAAGGATTTCTTGGTTAGTCCATGATGGGCTAACCAGAACTGAGCTTACATTGAGCTGGTTTTCTCGCCGGATCCAGCCGCTGCGGTATAATGCACGCTTAATCTGCACGTACACCGGGGCGGATGATCTTCTCCGAGTTACCCGCCACGACTTGCCAGCGGATTCTCTCAAGAGGAGAATCAAGACACTTGTGAAGATTGGATAGGGCCAGCCGGTCGCGGAATTAGTGAAGGATATCAAGACCAACGACCAGTGCCCTCCGGTAAACATTTGTACTTTGCTATTTTTAACTTCTCATGTCGTGAAGTGTTCTAACTTTTTCTTGTTTTCCTCTCTAGCTCGATTCTTTGGCGGAGGAGGATTTCTGCACCATACTCCGAGTCCCCGTCAGCGGCGAAGCGGCAGAAGAGGATCCGGAGGACGATGATGAGGAAGAGGAGCAAGCACCCAAGAAGGCTGCCCCTCGACCCACCAAGCGTCCCCGCACCAGGCTTTCCGGCTCCGAAGCCGGAGCTAGTGGCGAGGCTCCGCCAAAAAAGCCAAGACCAAGCCCCCTCCACTCGACTCCAGGAAGGTGGAGCGCGAGCGCCTTAAACTGTTGTCCACGGGAGGGAAAAGGTCGCGTCCGATCATTCCCGGCGCTGCGTAAGTTTCCGAGCTTGATGCTTCTTTTTTAACTTGTACAACTTGTTACTTATTTCCTTCACTTGCTTATAGGAACCCGACTACCACCACCACGCGGACCAACATCCAAAAATCTATCACCAAATCCATCCAAAAGTCTCCAGCTGTTGGTCCTCCTACGCCAGCTCCGCCAAGCACTTCACACGCCACTCCCCAACTGTCTCCGCCCCGAGCTGATCCTTCTCCCCCTCCTGCTACCGAAACTCAAGTGTAAATAATTCCAGTGAGTAGCGAAAAGGTGGGCGGAGAAAGCTCCGGAACCAAGCGACCTGCTCCCGAAGAAGCTCAGGCACAAGGCCAGGAAGAAGCGAAAGTTAACTCTTCAGGAAAGGCTGAAGCTGCGACTAGTGATGCCGTCGATTTTCCAAAGAACTTCGGTGATCCGACCGACCTTACCTTCACCCCCAAGGCTTACGCAACCAAGTTTTTCAACAAGCTTACTGAGGCGGAAAAGTGGGATCTGGAACAAGATCTACTCAACGCCATGCTGAGCAATGCCTGGGGGAAGCCTGATGCTGAATCGTCGGAGATTCAGAACTTCAAAAAGGAGGTCGGCCAATTCTGCGACCATCTCCTCTGCAAGCAGAAGGTACTTCCCAGTAGCCCCCAAGTATGTAGGTGGAAACTAGTCAATAGTTAGCACCTAAATACTTAGAAAAACTCAAACTGGAAAAGATTTTAAAGTGTCGTAGTACCCCCAAGCGTTATGGCGGAAAATTTTCCGGCAATAATGCTTCGAAAGGATCCACTGTTGTATAATGTAACCGGAATTTACTCCTGCTATGTTTCTATTTACAGGAACAGCAGGCGTTGCACTATGAGCTGCACAAGAACATTGCACTACAATGTCACGTCACACTGAGCCAGGCGGAGAAAATCCAAGCTGCTAAGGAAGAGAACGCGGAATTGAAGAAACAACTGGCAAAAGCTCAAGGTTGGTTTCTAGCCACTCTTACCATTAATTCAAGTTCCGACTGTCACATTGATTTTTAACTTAACTTTGAATAGGCGCATCTTCTTCCCTCGCCACAGCTTCGTCTGAACTCAAGAACCTGCGCTCCTCTTATCAAGCTCTAGAGACGAAGCTCGCGGAGACGGAACAAAAACGGGAACAGGCGGAAAAGCAGCTGGCGGAGAAAAACTCCGAACTTATCAAGAAAGAGGGCGAATTCGCCATGAAGAGAAAAGTTGACAGCGACACTATCCATAAGCAGCGGAAAGAAATCAGCGGGCTCCGGAAGTACATGGACACTGCGGAGAAACACTGGGACTTACTCAACGCAGATGTCATGGGTACGTATCCGGACCTTACCAAATAGAACTTATCCGTTGCACTCAATCTTATGCTTATCTCTGATTATCTCATGCAGAGCCTCTCGGATATAACGAAGAGCGTCGGAGCCAGTTTCCTTGTGATGATCTTCTCCAGCTTGCCGGAGATGACTTCAAGGATCTTATCTCCATCTGCCGGAAGATTTGCCATAATCTGGCGATGAAGAAGAGTCGTACTTGCGACATCCGCAAGCTTATTCATAGAATGGATATTTTTCCGGAGCTGGTTGTAGATCTTCAAGCTTCATCAGCTCGAGGCGCTGCTGCGATGTCCCTGGCCATGTGCCTGGCTCACCATCCGGATCTTGATATTGACAGGGTTACCTCCGGTGTACCTCCAGCTTCGGATGTCAACACGCTGCTGAATGTAGTAAGCGGCTCTGACACCGCATTGCCAGAAGGATCCACCATGAAGAATTTTATGACAAGGTGATACTTCCTGCCGATGAGCCTCTTGAAGCGAAGCTTCATAAGGAATCGTGAGGCGGAGATGCGACCTACCGGATCCGGCGATGGAAGCCAGTACACCTGGACTAGCTCCAAGGAGGCCAGGAAGGGCAAGTCAAAAGACGGTGCAGCGTCTCTGAGTGAAGAGGATGAAGAGAGTGATGACGATGACGTATGTTCTCAGCATCAAACTGAAAAAAAGAACGAAACTGAACCAGATGTTTAGGGCGATTCCTCTCCGGCCAAGGGCCAGTGAAAAATTTATTCATGTGGGAAGATAAAACAATGCATCATTTTGGCCCCATCGAGGGTTTGTAATATAACTTAAATATTCTTAAGTACCTAGGGATGAAACAACTGCATGTGGGCGGAAAACTTATCCTGTGATCCTTTTTATTATATGAATGCATGTTTCGTTCTTTGAAAAAGCAAGTGCTAGTTTTTAAGTTTTCCGACTTGCTCACTTGACCTTCCACGAGCCGGAAGACCTTTAGCCGGAAACGGTAGCCTGCGGCGACGAAGCCCAATGGAAATCGTTCAATAAACGCGGAAACAAGCCCCCAGTCAAGGTGCCGGAAGTCGTTACCAGGAATCCATGAGTTTGCAACGGAAAATTTATCCACCAGAAAACTTAAGCTTACGTCCTAAAGGAAGATTTTAAAAATCATAACTTTCATACACGCCTAGGCGGAAATATCCAGCTCTGCGGTTTTAGTCGGAAAACATACACGATCTAAAAATGAAAAAGTAAAGGAGGTAAAAGACTCGAAGAGTGAACCATATGCTTTATTTCATTGATCATGTATAACTATTACAGAGTATGTAATTCGAAAAAATTGCTAAGTGTGGAAAGGACGTAGCTGTGCTATATTCCAGGGACGATCTGTCTTATCATAGATGTCATCCGGATCCTTTCGTTTTCGTTTCCAGTACCAATTTGTGGGTCTATCCTTTTTCTCGTGGAAATCGACGAGGTAGTATGATCTGTTGTGTAGCGTTTTGCTGATGACAAAGGGTCCTTCCCATGGAGATTACAGCTTATGCTCTTTCACATGTCGAAGGTGGAGGACTAGGTCACCCACCCTAAACGAGCGATTCCGAACTCGACGGCTGTGATAGCGTCGGAGTTTCTGCTGGTAAATGGTGGAGCGCTGGTCAGCTAAATTCTGAGCTTCTTCGATTAGGTCCACAGATAGCTGTCTGGCATCGTCAGTTGTATCTTCGATGTGGGCGGAAACTCGCGGCGAGTCGTGGATGATGTCAGAGGGAAGCACTGCTTCAGATCCGTATACTAGGAACAAAGGGGTAAACCCTGTTGATCTATTAGGGGTAGTTCGTAAACTCCACAGAACAACATCTAGCTCTTCTGCCCAAGCTCCAGCTGCGCGACACAGCGGTTCTTCAAGGCGAGGCTTGACTCCGGCTAGTATGAGGCCATTGGCTCGCTCGACCTGCCCGTTGGACTGCGGATGCGCCACAAATGCTAAGTCAAGCCGGATCCCTATGTCATGACAATCATCGTTCAGTTCTCCTTGAGCAAAGTTCGTGCCATTGTCTGTGATTATGTTGTGCGGGATGTTGTATCTCACTACGAGGCTGCAGACAAATTTTAGTGTCATAGCACCATCAGCTTTTCTCACTGGCTTTGCCTCGATCCACTTACTGAACTTGTCAATAGCGACCAAGAGGTACTCAAAACCGCCAGGAGATGATTTTTTCAGCTTCCCAACCATATCAAGCCCGAGACCGCGAACGGCCATGTGATAGGGATGGTCTTGAGCTCCTGAGCTGGAGCATTTGGTTGAGTGGCGTAATACTGACAGCCTCGGCAGGTTTTCGCTAGTTTCTCATCATCTTCTTTAGCTTTGAGCCAGTAAAATGCTTGCCGAAAAGCTTTTGCAACGAGGGATCTGGGAGCGTCGTGATGCCCGCAATCACCAGCATGAATCACTCGGAGGATTTTGATGCCATCCTGATTTGAGACGTATTTCATAAATACCCCGTTTGCGCTTCATTTGTAGAGTTGTCCATCAACTATTGTGTAGGATCTTGCTCGTCTGACGACCTGTCGCGCGAGGACCTCATCCTCTGGCAACTTATTGCGGTCCAAAAGGTAATCCAGGAAAGGCTTAGTCCAAGCCGGAGTGATTACCATGACCTCCTTAGCCGAAGATACTGCCATATCTGGGTTTTCTGGGTTAGCGTCCTTTACCGAGGGTATCCGTAGGTGCTCAAGGAAAATTCCGGGAGGAATGGGTTTCCTGCCGGATCCGAGCTTGGATAGCATATCAGCCGCTATGTTATCATCTCTCAGGACGTACTTGACTTCGTATCCGAGGAAGCATTTGGCGATCTCATCAACTTCGTCTCTGTAAGCCGCCATAACGGAGTTTCTGGCATTCCAGGTTTCGGCTACTTGTTGTGCCACCAGGTCGGAATCTCCACAACATATGATGTGTTTGATCCCATTTTCCTTAGCGATGCGCAGACCGTGTAGTAGAGCCTCGTATTTCTCCATGTTGTTTGTAGCTTTGAAGTGAATCTGGAGAACATATTGCAGTTCTTCTCCGGTTGGGGACTTCAGGGTGACTCCGGCTCCTGAGCCTTGATGCTGCTTGGATCCGTCAAAGTTCATGACCCAAGTTTCAGGTTCCGGCTCCAGTTCGGCATCTGGAGCTTCTGTCCAATCTGCGACGAAATCCGCCAAAATCTGGGACTTGATCGCAGTCCTAGCTTTGTAATTGATGTCGAAGGTAGATAATTCTATGCCCCACTTTGTTGTGCGTCCTGTTGCGTCAGCGTTGTTAAGAATCGTTGACAGTGGAGCCTTGCTCACGACCGTCATGGGGTGCTCTTGAAAATAGTGTCTCAGCTTCCTACTACCTAGGAATACGCCGTAGGCTAGCTTCTGAAAGTGAGGATATCTTTGTTTGGATTCCATCAGTACCTCGCTAATGTAATAGACTGGCCTCTGGACTCCATATTCGTGACCTTCTTCCTTTCGCTCCACCACGATGACGAGGCTAATAACTTTGTTGGAAGCTACCAGGTAGAGGAGCATAGGCTCAGACTCTTTCGGAGCTGCTAGAATAGGTGTGGAGACGAGTATTTCCTTCAATCCCTGAAGTGTTGCATTGTCAACACCCGGATTCTTAAGTCCAAATGCCTATTATGCCATACATCGCAATCCCAGGAATATTATTTTTGCGAGGCATAACAGATTGATATCACAGAACATCATTCATTACAACTCATAATTGTCTTACAATAAAAGGATCACATGATCCAGTCTTACAACATAGTGGATCTAGAGATCCAATTACAAAACACATAGCGGAAGCGAAGTAGCGGTTGTGGTCCATCTGTTCCACAGGCAACTGCTGACGTCAGGAGTGGTCCTAGTTGTCGTAGACGTCCTGCTGTCCTTCATCTTGGTACTGGGGCTCATCTTCATAGTCTGACCATTGGAATAGCCAGGGACACAGCCGTGAGTACTTTAATGTACTCGCAAACTAATACTAGTGTAAGTACTATCAATTCTATTAAGGGGGTGCTAAGCTCTAGTTTTATTTGCATAAAGCCAATTTTAGTTCATAAGCATTTAATAAAAGACTCTTCATGTGCTAACTAACTCAAGTGGGAACATTAGTGTCATTCCCACAACTCAGTGGTGATTCAAGTCGAGTCACACTTCAATTCATCAACCCTTTCCAAGAAAACATCTGACAATGGAACAGTATGGCCATCCCAACCGTCTGTAACCGTGGACACGGCTATTCGAATAGATTTACACTTTGCAGAGGTTGCACACTTGTGCCACAATATTTGATTACATCCGCCAGGGACAACCCTGAATAATCGTAACTCAGTACGCGGATCATCTGAAGGAGATATGCCCAAGAGGCAATAATAAAAGTGGTTATTATATATCTTTATGTTTATGATAAATGTTTATATATCATGCTATAATTGTATTAACCGAAACATTAGTACATGTGTGATATGTAGACAACAAAGAGTCCCTAGTATGCCTCTTAACTAGCTTGTTGATTAATGGATGATTAGTTTCATAATCATGAACATTGGATGTTATTAATAACAAGGTTATATCATTATATGAATGATGTAATGGACACACCCAATTAAGCATAGCATAAGATCACGTCATTGAGTTATTTGCTATAAGCTTTCGATACATAGTTACCTAGTCCTTATGACCATGAGATCATGTAAATCACTTATACCGGAAATGTACTTTGATTACACCAAACGCCACTGCGTAAATGGGTGGTTATAAAGGTGGGATTAAGTATCCGGAAAGTATGAGTTGAGGCATATGGATCAACAGTGGGATTTGTCCATCCCGATGACGGATAGATATACTCTGGGCCCTCTCGGTGGAATGTCGTCTAATGTCTTGCAAGCATATGAATAAGTTCATAAGAGACCACATACCACGGTACGAGTAAAGAGTACTTGTCAGGAGACGAGGTTGAACAAGGTATAGAGTGATACCGATGATCAAACCTCGGACAAGTAAAATATCGCGTGACAAAGGGAATTGGTATCGTATGTGAATGGTTCATTCGATCACTGAAGTCATCGTTGAATATGTGGGAGCCATTATGGATCTCCAGATCCCGCTATTGGTTATTGGTCGGAGTGAGTACTCAACCATGTCCGCATAGTTCGCGAACCGTAGGGTGACACACTTAAGGTTTGATGTTGAAATGGTAGAACTTGAATATGGAATGGAGTTCGAATATTTATTCGGAGTCCCGGATGAGATCCCGGACATCACGAGGAGTTCCGGAATGGTCCGGAGAATAAGATTCATATATAGGAAGTCATATTCCAAGTTTGGAAATGATCCGGTGCATTTATGGCAGGTTCTAGAAGGTTCTAGAAAAGTCCGGAAGAAATCACCATGGAAAGTAGAGTCCCGGAGGGACTCCACCTTGCATGGCCAGCCAACCCTAAAGGGGAGGAGTCCAAGGTGGACTCCCCAAGGGTGGCCGGCCAGCCCCCCTCATGGAAGGGGGGGAATCCCACCCCAAGTAGGATTCCCACCTTGGGTAGGTTTCCCTACACATGGAAGGTTTTTGGTTCGGGTCTTATTCGAAGACTTGTAGTCCAACACTTGGGGCTTCCACCTATATAATGAGGGGCATAGGAGAGGGGGCTGACCACCACAAGCCCATAGCTTGGCCGCACCCATAGGTGGCCGGCCACCCCCTCTCCCAAACCCTAGCCGCCCCCTCTCTCCTCCTCTTCTCCCGCACGCTTAGCGAAGCTCCGCCGGAGATCTCCACCGCCGCCATGCCGTCGTGCTGCCGGATGATACGTCTCCGACGTATCGATAATTTCTTATGTTCCATGCCACATTATTGATGTTATCTACATGTTTTATGCACACTTTATGTCATATTCGTGCATTTTCTGGAACTAACCTATTAACAAGATGCCGAAGTGCCGATTCTGTTTTCTGCTGTTTTTGGTTTCAGAAATCCTAGTAAGGAAATATTCTCGGAATTGGACGAAATCAAAGCCCAGGGGCCTATTTTCTCACGAAGCTTCCAGAAGTCCGAAGGAGAGACGAAGAGGGGCCACGGAGGGGCCACACCATAGGGCGGCGCGGCCCCCCCCCCTTGGCCGCGCGGCCCGGTGGTGTGGGGCCCCCGGGCCGCCTCTTGTCCTGCCCTTCCGCCGACAAATATCCGCCGTGACGAAACCCCCAGTACCGCGAACCACCATACCGAAAACCTTCCAGAGACGCCCCCGCCCCCGATCCCATCTCGGGATCCAGAGATCGCCTCCGCACCCCGCCTGAGAGGGGAATCATCTCCTGAGGACTCTACGCCGCCATGGTCGCCTCCGGTGTGATGTGTGAGTAGTCTACCCCTGGACTATGGGTCCATAGCAGTAGCTAGATGGTTGTCTTCTCCCCATTGTGCTATCATTGTCGGATCTTGTGAGCTGCCTAACATGATCAAGATCATCTATCTGTAATTCTATATGTTGCGTTTGTTGGGATCCGATGAATAGAGAATACTTGTTATGTTGATTATCAAAGTTATGCTTATGTGTTGTTTATGATCTTGCATGCTCTCCGTTACTAGTAGATGCTCTGGCCAAGTAGATGCTTGTAACTCCAAGAGGGAGTACTTATGCTCGATAGTGGGTTCATGCCTGCATTGACACCTGGGACAAAGGATGAAAAGTTCTAAGGTTGTGTTGTGCTGTTGCCACTAGGGATAAAACATTAGTGCTATGTTCAAGGATGTAGTCACTAGTTACATTACGCACCATACTTAATGCAATTGTCTGTTGTTTGCAACTTAATACTGGAGGGGGTTCGGATGATAACCTGAAGGTGGACTTTTTAGGCATAGATGCAGTTGGATGGCGGTCTATGTACTTTGTCGTAATGCCCAATTAAATCTCACAATACTCATCATAATATGTATGTGCATGGTCATGCTCTCTTTATTTGTCAATTGCCCAACTGTAATTTGTTCTGCCTCGATGCTTCGTCTTATGGGAGAGTCCCCTCTAGTGAAGTGTGGACCCCGGTCCAATTCTCTTTCTTGAAATACAATCTACTGCAATACTTGTTCTACTGTTTTCTGCAAACAATCATCTTCCACACAATACGGTTAACTCTTTGTTACAGCAAGCCGGTGAGATTGACAACCTCAATTGTTTCGTTGGGGCAAAGTACTTTGGTTGTGTTGTGCGGGTTCCACGTTGGCGCCGGAATCCCTGGTGTTGCGCCGCACTACATCCCGCCGCCATCAACCTTCAACGTGCTTCTTGGCTCCTCCTGGTTCGATAAACCTTGGTTTCTTTCGAGGGAAAACTTGCTGCTGTGCGCATCATACCTTCCGCTTGGGGTTGCCCACCGAACGTGTGAAAGACACTCCATCAAGCATAGATTTCTGGCGCCGTTGCCGGGGAGATCAAGACACGCTGCAAGGGGAGTCTCCACTTCTCAATCTCTTTACTTTGTTTTTGTCTTGCTTAGTTTTATTTACTACTTTGTTTGCTGCACTAAATCAAAATACAAAAAAATTAGTTGCTAGTTTTACTTTATTTGCTATCTTGTTTGCTATATCTAAAACACAAAAAAATTAGTTTACTTGCATTTACTTTATCTAGTTTGCTTTATTTACTGTTGCTAAAATGGCCAACCCTGAAAATACTAAGTTGTGTGACTTCACAACCACAAATAATAATGATTTCTTATGCACACCTATTGCTCCACCTGCTACTACAGCAGAATTCTTTGAAATTAAACCGCTTTCTTGAATCTTGTTATGCGAGAGCAATTTTGCAGTGTTAGTTACGATGATGCTGCTGCCCATCTTAATAATTTTGTTGAATTATGTGAAATGCAAAAATATAAAGATGTAGATGGTGATATTATTAAACTAAAATTGTTCCCTTTCTCATTAAGAGGAAGAGCTAAAGATTGGTTGCTATCTCTGCCTAAGAATAGTATTGATTCATGGACTAAATGCAAGGATGCTTTTATTGGTAGATATTATCCCCCTGCTAAAATTATATCTTTGAGGAGTAGCATAATGAATTTTAAACAATTAGATACTGAACATGTTGCTCAAGCTTGGGAAAGAATGAAATCTCTGGTTAAAAATTGCCCAACCCATGGAGTGACTACTTGGATGATCATCCAAACCTTCTATGCAGGACTAAATTTTTCTTCACGGAATTTATTGGATTCAGCTGCTGGAGGTACCTTTATGTCCATCACTCTTGGTGAAGCAACAAAGCTTCTTGATAATATGATGATCAACTACTCTGAATGGCACACGGAAAGGGCTCCACAAGGTAAGAAGGTAAATTCTGTCGAAGAAACCTCTTCCTTGAGTGATAAGATTGATGCTATTATGTCTATGCTTGTGAATGATAGGACTAATATTGATCCTAATAATGTTCCGTTAGCTTCATTGGTTGCACAAGAAGAACATGTTGATGTAAACTTCATTAAAAATAATAATTTCAACAACAATGCTTACCTAAACAATTCTAGTAACAACTATAGACCATATCCTTATAATAATGGCAACGGCTATGGTAATTCTTATGGGAATTCTTACAACAATAATAGGAATTCACCCCTGGACTTGAAGCCATGCTTAAATAATTTATTAGTACACAAACTGCTTTTAACAAATCTGTTGAAGAAAAGCTTGGGAAAATTGATATACTTGCTTCTAAAGTCGATAGTCTTGCTTTGATGTTGATCTTTTGAAATCAAAAGTTTTGCCTAATGAGAATCATCATAATAAAATTACTACTACAGCAAATGCCATTCAAGTTAGAATTAATGAGAATATAAGATTAATGGCTGAACTGCGTGCTAGGTGGGATAGAGAAGAAAATGAAAAACTAGCTAAAAAGAAGAATATAGCTAAAGTTTGGACTATTACCACCACTAGTAATGCTAATGCTACACATGTTGCTGCACCTCCTACTAATACTAATAAAAGAATTGGTGTTAGCAATGTTTCCACTTCTAATGCAAAGCGCGAAAAAGCACTGGCTTGCTAAAGCTATTTGAAGCGCTGTGATAAAGCTGCTGAAATTTTTTCCAACATTGGGGATGATGATCCCATTGCTTTAGATTATAATGGTTTGAATTTTGATGATTGCCACATCTCTGAAGTTATAAAGTTCTTGCAAAAACTTGCTAAAAGTCCTAATGCTAGTGCTATAAATTTGGCTTTTACACATCATATTACAAATGCTCTTATAAAAGCTAGAGAAGAGAAACTAGAGCGCGAAGCCTCTATTCCTAAAAAGTTAGAGGATGGTTGGGAGCCCATCATTAAGATGAAGATTAAAGATTTTGATTGTAATGCTTTATGTGATCTTGGTGCAAGTATTTCTGTTATGCCTAAGAAAATTTATAATATGCTTGACTTGCCACCGCTGAAAAATTGTTATTTGGATGTTAATCTTGCTGATCATTCTACAAAGAAACCTTTGGGGAAAGTTGATAATGTTCGCATTACCGTTAACAATAACCTTGTTCCCGTTGATTTTGTTGTCTTGGATATTGAATGCAATGCATCTTGTCCCATTATATTGGGAAGACCTTTTCTTCGAATCATTGGTCTGTTATTGATATGAAGGAAGGTAATATAAAATATCAATTTCCTCTCAAGAAAGGTATGGAACACTTCCCTAGAAAGAGAATGAAGGTACCTTTTGACTCTATTATGAGAACAAATTATGATGTTGACACTTCGTCTCTTGATAATACTTGATACACACTTTCTGCGCCTAGGTGAAAGGCGTTAAAGAAAAGCGCTTATGGGAGACAACCCATGTTTTTACCTACAGTACTTTGTTTTTATTTTGTGTCTTGGAAGTTGTTTACTACTGTAGCAACCTCTCCTTATCTTAGTTTTGTGTTTTGTTGTGCCAAGTTAAGCCGTTGATAGAAAAGTAAGTACTAGATTTGGATTACTGCACAGTTCCAGATTTCTTTGCTATCACGAATCTGGGTCCACCTCCCTGTAGGTAGCTCAGAAAATTAAGCCAATTTACGTGCATGATCCTCAGATATGTACGCAACTTTCATTCAATTTGAGCATTTTCATTTGAGCAAGTCTGGTGCCATTTTAAAATTCGTCAATACGAACTGTTCTGTTTTGACAGATTCTGCCTTTTATTTCGCATTGCCTCTTTCGCTATGTTGGATGAATTTCTTTGATCCATTAATGTCCAGTAGCATTATGCAATGTTCAGAAGTGTTAAGAATGATTGTGTCACCTCTGAATATGTCAATTTATATTGTGCACTAACCCTCTAATGAGTTGTTTCGAGTTTGGTGTGGAGGAAGTTTTCAAGGATCAAGAGAGGAGTATGATGCAACATGATCAAGGAGAGTGAAAGCTCTAAGCTTGGGGATGCACCCGGTGGTTCACCCCTGCATATATCAAGAAGACTCAAGCGTCTAAGCTTGGGGATGCCCAAGGCATCCCCTTCTTCATCGACAACATTATCAGGTTCCTCCCTGAAACTATATTTTTATTCCATCACATCTTATGTGCTTTTGCTTGGAGCGTCGGTTTGTTTTTGTTTTTTGTTTTGTTTGAATAAAATGGATCCTAGCATTCACTTTATGGGAGAGAGACACGCTCCGCTGTAGCATATGGACAAGTATGTCCTTGGTTTCTACTCATAGTATTCATGGCGAAGTTTCTCCTTCGTTAAATTGTTATATGGTTGGAATTGGAAAATGATACATGTAGTAATTGCTATAAATGTCTTGGGTAATGTGATACTTGGCAATTGTTGTGCTCATGTTTAAGCTCTTGCATCATATGCTTTGCACCCATTAATGAAGAAATACATAGAGCATGCTAAAATTTGGTTTGCATATTTGGTTTCTCTAAGGTCTAGATAATTTCTAGTATTGAGTTTGAACAACAAGGAAGACGGTGTAGAGTCTTATAATGTTTTCAATATGTCTTTTATGTGAGTTTTGCTGCACCGGTTCATCCTTGTGTTTGTTTCAAATAAGCCTTGCTAGCCTAAACCTTGTATCGAGAGGGAATACTTCTCATACATCCAAAATACTTGAGCCAACCACTATGCCATTTGTGTCCACCATACCTACCTATACTACATGGTATTTTCCGCCATTCCAAAGTAAATTGCTTGAGTGCTACCTTTAAAATTCCATCATTCACCTTTGCAATATATAGCTCATGGGACAAATAGCTTAAAAACTATTGTGGTATTGAATATGTAATTATGCACTTTATCTCTTATTAAGTTGCTTGTTGTGCGATAACCATGTTCACTGGGGACGCCATCAACTTTTCATTGTTGAATTTCATGTGAGTTGCTATGCATGTTCGTCTTGTCTGAAGTAAGAGAGATCTACCACCATATGGTTAAGCATGCATATGTTAGAGAAGAACATTGGGCCGCTAACTAAAGCCATGATCCATGGTGGAAGTTTCAGTTTTGGACAACAATCCTCAAATCTCAAATGAGAAAATTATTAATTGTTGTTATATGCTTATGCATAAAAGAGGAGTCCATTATCTGTTGTCTATGTTGTCCCGGTATGGATGTCTAAGTTGAAGAATAATCAATAGCGAGAAATCCAATGCGAGCTTTCTCCTTAGACCTTTGTACAGGCGGCATAGAGGTACCCCTTTGTGACACTTGGTAAAAACAGTGCATTGTGATGACCCGGTAGTCCAAGCTAATTAGGACAAGGTGCGGGCACTATTAGTACGCTATGCATGAGGCTTGCAACTTATAAGATATAATTTACATGATGCATATGCTTTATTACTACCGTTGACAAAATTGTTTCATGTTTTCAAAATCAAAGCTCTAGCACAAATATAGCAATCGATGCTTTTCCTCTATGGAGGACCATTCTTTTACTTTCAATGTTGAGTCAGTTCACCTATCTCTCTCCACCTCAAGAAGCAAACACTTGTGTGAACTGTGCATTGATTCCTACATACTTGCTTATTGCACTTATTATATTACTCTATGTTGACAATATCCATGAGATATACATGTTACAAGTTGAAAGCAACCGCTGAAACTTAATCTTCTTTTGTGTTGCTTCAATATCTTTACTTTGAATTGTTGCTTTATGAGTTAACTCTTATGCAAGACTTATTGATGCTTGTCTTGAAGTGCTATTCATGAAAAGTCTTTGCTATATGATTCACTTGTTTACTCATGTCATATACATTGTTTTGATCGCTGCATTCACTACATATGCTTTACAAATAGTATGATCAAGATTATGATGGCATGTCACTCCAGAAATTATCGTGTTATCGTTTTACCGCTCGGGACGAGCAGAACTAAGCTTGGGGATGCTGATACGTCTCCGACGTATCGATAATTTCTTATGTTCCATGCCACATTATTGATGTTATCTACATGTTTTATGCACACTTTATGTCATATTCGTGCATTTTCGGAACTAACCTATTAACAAGATGCCGAAGTGCCGATTCTTGTTTTCTGCTGTTTTTGGTTTCAGAAATCCTAGTAAGGAAATATTCTCGAATTGGACGAAATCAAAGCCCAGGGCCTATTTTCTCACGAAGCTTCCAGAAGTCCGAAGGAGAGACGAAGAGGGGCCACGGAGGGGCCACACCATAGGCGGCGCGGCCCCCTTGGCGCGCGGCCCTGTGGTGTGGGGCCCCGTGCCGCCTCTTGACCTGCCCTTCCGCCTATAAAAAGTCTCCGTGACGAAACCCCCGCATCGAGAACCACGATACGGAAAACCTTCCAGAGACGCCGCCGCCGCCGATCCCATCTCGGGGGATGCAGGCGATCGCCTCCGGCACCACTGCCGGAGAGGGGAATCATCTCCGGAGGACTCTACGCCGCCATGGTCGCCTCCCGGTGTGATGTGTGAGTAGTCTACCCCTGGACTATGGGTCCATAGCAGTAGCTAGATGGTTGTCTTCTCCCCATTGTGCTATCATTGTCGGATCTTGTGAGCTGCCTAACATGATCAAGATCATCTATCTGTAATTCTATATGTTGCGTTTGTTGGGATCCGATGAATAGAGAATACTTGTTATGTTGATTATCAAAGTTATGCTTATGTGTTGTTTATGATCTTGCATGCTCTCCGTTACTAGTAGATGCTCTGGCCAAGTAGATGCTTGTAACTCCAAGAGGGAGTCCTTATGCTCGATAGTGGGTTCATGCCTCGCATTGACACAGGACGATGTGAGAAAGTTCTAAGGTTGTGTTGTGCTGTTGCCACTAGGGATAAAACATTAGTGCTATGTTCAAGGATGTAGTCACTAGTTACATTACGCACCATACTTAATGCAATTGTCTGTTGTTTGCAACTTAATACTGGAGGGGGTTCGGATGATAACCTGAAGGTGGACTTTTTAGGCATAGATGCAGTTGGATGACGGTCTATGTACTTTGTCGTAATGCCCAATTAAATCTCACAATACTCATCATAATATGTATGTGCATGGTCATGCTCTCTTTATTTGTCAATTGCCCAACTGTAATTTGTTCACCCAACATGCTGTTCGTCTTATGGGAGAGACACCTCTAGTGAACTGTGGACCCCGGTCCAATTCTCTTTACTGAAATACAATCTACTGCAATACTTGTTCTACTGTTTTCTGCAAACAATCATCTTCCACACAATACGGTTAACTCTTTGTTACAGCAAGCCGGTGAGATTGACAACCTCACTGTTTCGTTGGGGCAAAGTACTTTGGTTGTGTTGTGCAGGTTCCACGTTGGCGCCGGAATCCCTGGTGTTGCGCCGCACTACATCCCGCCGCCATCAACCTTCAACGTGCTTCTTGGCTCCTCCTGGTTCGATAAACCTTGGTTTCTTTCTGAGGGAAAACTTGCTGCTGTGCGCATCACCGGATTCAAGGAGGAGCTACTACTTCCGCTGCCCGCTGGAACAGGGAGAAGGACGTCGTCTTCATCAACACCGAACGTGTGACCGAGTACGGAGGTGCTGCCCGATTGTGGCACCGTGATCAAGATCTTCTACGCGCTTTTGCAAGCGGCAAGTGATCGTCTACCGCAGCAATAAGAGCCTACTCTTATAGGCTTTGGAAATCTTCAAGGGTTAGTCTTGATCATCCCCTCGTTGCTCCCGTCTTCTAGATTGCATCTTGGCTTGGATTGCGTTCTCGCGGTAGGAAATTTTTTGTTTTCTATGCAACGTATCCCTACAGTGGTATCAGAGCCGTGTCTATGCATAGATGGTTGCACGAGTAGAACACAATGGTTTTGTGGGCGTTGATGCTCTTGTTGTCTTTAGTTTGAGTACTTTGCATCTTTGTGGCATAGTGGGATGAAGCGGCTCGGACTAACTTTACATGACCGCGTTCATGAGACTTGTTCCTCGTTCGACATGCAACTTGTATTGCATAAGAGGCTTTGCGGGTGTCTGTCTCTCCTACTATAGTGAAGATTCAATTTACTCTTCTATTGACAACACTAGTATCACCGTTGTGGTTCATGTTCGTAGGTAGATTAGATCTCTATCGAAAACCCTAAACCACGTAAAATATGCAAACCAAATTAGAGACGTCTAACTTGTTTTTGCAGGGTTTGGTGATGTGATATGGCCATAATGTGATGATGAATATGTATGAGATGATCATTATTGTATTGTGGCAACCGGCAGGAGCCTTATGGTTGTCTTTAATTTTCATGTTGAGTAGTATTTCAAATTAGTTGTAATAGTTGCTACATGAGGTGAACAACCATGAAGACGGCGCCATGAACCTTGACGCTACGCTGACGATGATGGAGATCATGCCCGTTGATGATGGAGATCATGTCCGTGCTTTGGTGATGAAGATCGAAGGCGCAAAGACTAAAGGGCCATATCATATCACATATGAATTGCATGTGATGTTAATCCTTTATGCATCTTATTTTGCTTAGAACGCGACGGTAGCATTATAAGATGATCCCTCACATTAATATCAAGATAATAAAGTGTTCTCCCCTCGTATGCACCGTTGCATTGTTTGACATTTTGAAGCATCTCGTGATGATCGGGTGTGATAAACTCAACATACAATGGGTGTAAGCCATGTTGCACACGCGGAATACTTGGGTTTGCTTGACGAGCCTAGCATGTACAGACATGGCCTCGGGACAACGGAAACCGAAAGGTTGAACATGAGTCATATGGACGATATGATCAACATGCTGATGTTCACCATTGAAGCTACAACATCTCACGTGATGATCGGTTTTGGTGTAGTGGATTTGGATCGTGTACCACTTAACAACTATGAGGGATGTTGTATTAAGTGGGAGTTCATTAGTAATTAGATTAAAACATGAACTAATTATCATAAACATAGTCTGAGTAGTATTTTGAATTAATTTTGTAGTATTGGCATCCGTTTTCTACCATGCGCTAGTCGTAATTGAGATAGAAATACTGTTAAGTCTGATAAGAAACTTTATGGACTGGTACCGTATTGTTAAAGAATCAAGAAATGATTAAGTCCTATTGCAAACTTTTAGTAAACCTCACATTGTTGATTCAAAGAGTTGTGGTTTCAATTAGTACCTAAAGTTATCTTGTCTCCGTAAAACTTGAAGTTCAAATCTGTTTGAAAAATAAGGAGAAATTTGAAAATTTAGTTTTCAGAAATAATCAAGGTATGAGATATATGTGATATCTAAGACCTTATTGCAAGATGATAGAATATATTTTGGTGAGACTACATAAACTCATAAGTTTTATGGGAATGTACGAAGGTTGAAGACACAAGGCGTCCCAATCCTCCAACTATTGGGGCACTAACGATATTCGCATATCCATGAAGTGATTGTCCTTAGTATGCACCGTTGCTAAGACTCGTCGTTTCGAAGCATCACGTGATGATCGGGTGTTATAGATTCTACGTGTGCTTACAACGGGTACAAGCCAGATTTGCACATGTGAATACTAAGGTTAAACTTTACGAGCCTAGCATGTACAGACATGGTCTCGAAAATTCGTCATGATATGATGGATAAAATTATGAGTGAAATTGTTCATCATATTAAAAGGTTATTAATAGAGAAATCCGGAACACTTGTCATATGATGATCAACTTCAAAGTAAGAACCTCAAGGTTATTGGTATTTGACCAACAAACCTAGAAGTTATTGATGTTGAAGTGTTTTTCTGAATAATGAGGAAAGCTAAAAGAGAAACTGCAAAAGATATTTTGGCAGAAAGAAAGAAAAGACTAGAAAGTCTAGCTCAGGTGTATATAAATGATATACATGTTATGGTTGTATTCCTAGTTAGGTCACACTATGAAATTCTTGGGTATTAGTACTATATTGGTTGGTATGAAGTGTCATACAAAACAACACAATACAAGAATACAATGGCCTAAGTGACTGACAAGGAATATGATAGGAATACACGTCTGGAACAAAATAAAGTGTTATTATGTTCGTCGTTGGCATTCTATCTAGCCCTTAGAATTTATAATAAAGAACTTAATAATTGTTATTTTGCTCTGGTCAAATGAAAACAATGAGTTGTTCAAATTATGACATTACTCCATGTACAATGGATAAGTTATTATAAATCTTAATGGTGAAACACACATACATAACACTGACGCTAAAATGCCATAAGGCAAATGATTTGAATTCCACGTATTTGTGGAACCGCCATTTAGGTCATGTTAGAAAGGAACGCATGAAGGAACTCCATGCAAATGGATTTTGGAGTCATTTGATTTTTGAATCATTTGGCGCTTGCAAATCTTTTCTAAAGAGAATGATTAAAATACCGTTCATAGGCCAAGAGTTGAACGGCAACTAACTTAGTGAAAAATACATGATGATGTATGTGGTTCAGTGGGCATAGTTGTGTGCGGGAGATTCTTCTACTTCATGAAAACTTTCAACAATGAATTGAGTATATATATGTGGATATATTCAATAAGGAAGAAGTTTGAAACATTTGAATGGATTCAAATAAATTTCAGCATGAAGTGGAAATCATCGTAATAGAAAAGTCAAATATCTATGATTGGATCATGGTGAAAATATTTGAATTACAAGTTTTAGCGAACATCTAAGAGAGTCATGAAATTGTTCTACAACTCACATTTCTTGGAGCATCATAATGATGATATAGTATCCGAGAGATGTATCCAAGCCTTGTTGGATTAATGATGAGATAAAATATTATGACGCCATTATATTTTTGTGGATTATGCTTTAGTGACTACCGCTTTTACACTGAATAGAGCATCATCATGATCCATAGAAATGACACCATACGAGTTATGGCATGGGTATAAACCCTAATAGTCCTTTCTTTAAATTTTGGTCTAAAAGTTAACAACCAAAATCGGATGAATGTCTTTGTTGGTTATCCCAAAGAATTGATTGGGAATTCTTTCCACTATGAAGTAAACGACAAAAGTGTTTGTTAATGTTACTTGCTTATTTCCAAGAAATTGTTTTCTAGCGAAGTATTTGAGTGGGAGGACAATAGAACTTGATAAGGTTTATGAACCTGAGCATAATGATCAGAGTAGCGCAGCATCGGAAATTGGTTCCGGAAGCGACCATGACGAACATGGCTCCCATGACTACAAAGTGTTTTAGCCATGGAGATCGAAGTACATATTGAACCTTGTAGGTATGGTTTACTTTGTGATCAAATAAATGATTTGTGAACAAAGGATTGATTTTGAACAATGATAAACCAACTACAAACAAAGAAGTTATGATGGGCCCTGACTCCGTTAAAATGGCTATATGCCATGAAATCCAAGATAGATAAATACTTTTTGAAAGTAAATGGATCTATAAAATTGATGGACTTGGATGGAATATCCTTAAAGAAGCTCGACTTGTCGAAAAATTGTTTACGACAAAGTTCAAAGAGTTGACTACGATAAGATTAGATCTTCCGTAGCAATGCTTATAGTCTATGTGGATTATTCTAGTAATCACTACATATTTCTTTTATGAGATATGCTAGTAGGATGGCAAAATACATTACTTATCAGAAGTATGTATTAAAAGGTGTATACAAGATACAACCAAGAGTTTTGCTGGTCCGTGGAATACTAGATAGGTATACAAACTTCAATTTGATGAAGTAAGTATAACGGAGTTTGAATCTTCACTGGATGAAAAATAGTCAAAGAGTTTTTGATTTCATCAGAGACGATGAAGAGGCTTGCATTTGCAAGAAATTAAGTGGGAGCGCTGAGACATATTTAAAATACTTATGTAGAAGACATATAGTTGGTTATAAATAATGTAATTACATACTTGATTAAAAAGTTTCATTGAAAAATTAACTTCAATGAAAGTGATATGGACTGAAACAAATTTTGTGTCAAGATCTATGAAGATAGATTGAAACACATAATATGTTCAAGTCAAAGTACATAGAATGGATATTGAAATAGTTCAATATAAAAATATTAAGAAAATATTCTTGTCATGTTAAGTTTTAACAAGACTTGAGTGTATCTGACACTCAATGAGTAAAAACACATGAGTGATTATAGATCACGAATAATATGTACACAATCAGATGTCATGTGCTATAAAGTGTTATGAGCATATACCAGAATGATTCATATGATGATCATTGGACGACAGTAAGAATATTCTTGAGTACTTTAGAAGAACTAAGGATATATATATATATATATATAGTTTTGTATGGGAAATGACAAACAAATCGCTGTAAGATGTTGCACCGATATTTGTTTTGTCACATATGAAAATAAAATTTCAATCTCAAATTAGACTAAGTGTTGTTTAAAAGGTAGCACGATGAGCTAGAAGTTGTCTATGCTAGATTTAGAAGAGTTCTAAATATTATGACGGATTCTACAAAAGAAGGCAGAATATGTCATTGTTTTGACAATGACAAAGGATGTTAAAGTCAAGAGGTTCTTTGAGAACTTGGTGTAGTTCCGACAGAGTCAGAACTTTGAAGCTATATTGTGTGTGACAATATTAGTAACATATTTCAGACCGCGGAATTAAGGTTACACCAGAAGAACAAACATATTTAATGCCGACTCATTTGGAAATGAGTGATGCGTTGAGACGCAAATGAATTACAAAATACATACGTTTCTGAGCATGTCAGATCCGTTGACTAAAACCTCTCCCGTGAGCAAAACATGATAAAACACCAGAAGGCCAAGGTGTTATATCTTTACAAATGTAAACTAGATTATTGACTCTAGTGCAAGTGGGAGACTGAAGGAGATATGCCCAAGAGGCAATAATAAAAGTGGTTATTATATATCTTTATGTTTATGATAAATGTTTATATATCATGCTATAATTGTATTAACCGAAACATTAGTACATGTGTGATATGTAGACAACAAAGAGTCCCTAGTATGCCTCTTAACTAGCTTGTTGATTAATGGATGATTAGTTTCATAATCATGAACATTGGATGTTATTAATAACAAGGTTATATCATTATATGAATGATGTAATGGACACACCCAATTAAGCATAGCATAAGATCACGTCATTGAGTTATTTGCTATAAGCTTTCGATACATAGTTACCTAGTCCTTATGACCATGAGATCATGTAAATCACTTATACCGGAAAGGTACTTTGATTACACCAAACGCCACTGCGTAAATGGGTGGTTATAAAGGTGGGATTAAGTATCCGGAAAGTATGAGTTGAGGCATATGGATCAACAGTGGGATTTGTCCATCCCGATGACGGATAGATATACTCTGGGCCCTCTCGGTGGAATGTCGTCTAATGTCTTGCAAGCATATGAATAAGTTCATAAGAGACCACATACCACGGTACGAGTAAAGAGTACTTGTCAGGAGACGAGGTTGAACAAGGTATAGAGTGATACCGATGATCAAACCTCGGACAAGTAAAATATCGCGTGACAAAGGGAATTGGTATCGTATGTGAATGGTTCATTCGATCACTGAAGTCATCGTTGAATATGTGGGAGCCATTATGGATCTCCAGATCCCGCTATTGGTTATTGGTCGGAGTGAGTACTCAACCATGTCCGCATAGTTCGCGAACCGTAGGGTGACACACTTAAGGTTTGATGTTGAAATGGTAGAACTTGAATATGGAATGGAGTTCGAATATTTGTTCGGAGTCCCGGATGAGATCCCGGACATCACGAGGAGTTCCGGAATGGTCCGGAGAATAAGATTCATATATAGGAAGTCATATTCCAAGTTTGGAAATGATCCGGTGCATTTATGGCAGGTTCTAGAAGGTTCTAGAAAAGTCCGGAAGAAATCACCATGGAAAGTAGAGTCCCGGAGGGACTCCACCTTGCATGGCTAGCCAACCCTAAAGGGGAGGAGTCCAAGGTGGACTCCCCAAGGGTGGCCGGCCAACCCCCCTCATGGAAGGGGGGAATCCCACCCCAAGTAGGATTCCCACCTTGGGTAGGTTTCCCTACACATGGAAGGTTTTTGGTTCGGGTCTTATTCGAAGACTTGTAGTCCAACACTTGGGGCTTCCACCTATATAATGAGGGGCATAGGAGAGGGGGCTGACCACCACAAGCCCATAGCTTGGCCGCACCCATAGGTGGCCGGCCATCCCCTCTCCCAAACCCTAGCCGCCCCCTCTCTCCTCCTCTTCTCCCGCACGCTTAGCGAAGCTCTGCCGGAGATCTCCACCGCCACCGCCACCACGCCGTCGTGCTGCCGGATTCAAGGAGGAGCTACTACTTCCGCTGCCCGCTGGAACGGGGAGAAGGACGTCGTCTTCATCAACACCGAACGTGTGACCGAGTACGAAGGTGCTGCCCGATTGTGGCACCGTGATCAAGATCTTCTACGCGCTTTTGCAAGCGGCAAGTGATCGTCTACCGCAGCAATAAGAGCCTACTCTTATAGGCTTTGGAAATCTTCAAGGGTTAGTCTTGATCATCCCCTCGTTGCTCCCGTCTTCTAGATTGCATCTTGGCTTGGATTGCGTTCTCGCGGTAGGAATTTTTTTGTTTTCTATGCAACGTATCCCTACATCATCAACCATAACCTTTCATTTACACACCCTAGTATAGGAACCTCTCCCCATAAGCTTGGCCTCCCAGTGAAGACAAACCGTCAGCCTGGGAACTGCACAGGGCTTGGGCCGGACATTCACCTCATTTCACATCATTTCACTTTCAACGGAGGCAGCCTCGGCATAACTCCTTGATACGTCTCCGACGTATCGATAATTTCTTATGTTCCATGCCACATTATTGATGATATCTACATGTTTTATGCATACTTTATGTCATATTTATGCATTTTCCGGCACTAACCTATTAACGAGATGCCGAAGAGCCGATTCTTGTTTCTGCTGTTTTTGGTTTCAGAAATCCTAGTAAGGAAATATTCTCGGAATTGGACGAAATCAACGCCCAGGGGCCTATTTTGCCATGAAGCTTCCAGAAGACCGAAGAGAAGACGAAGTGGGGCCACGAGGCGGCGCCACACTATGTAACATCCCAAGTTTCAATAAAAGGAACAAGAGAGAGAGAATTCAAGAATCCAAATTTTGGAGCCAACAAAAACTTTTTCTCATCATATAGGACTATGCATATTAGCTCACCTTATGAAGTTATTCGAGTGTGCTCTTGCCATGATGCTTGTTTGTGTGTTACTCTCATTCTAAAACCCTAGCAATGATCACTTGATCACCCATAGCCAAATAAAAATAAAATAGAAAAGGAATTCTAAAAATCCACTTCACACTCACATAAGGCCTATGCCATTTTTACAAATCTTTGATCTAGGCCATTTTGGTTTGCACCATTACTTGTAAATGGTTAATAAACACTTATTAACACCTTTGAAATCAAGCCCACTCAATTCAAAACAAATTTGAATCAAAATGGAGCTCACATGTGATTATGGTCATATGTGCCATTTTTACCCTGATGCCCACTTTGAGCCCCTGGATTTTTACTTTTCTCTTCTACACTTTGCCAACTCTTTGCACCTCATCCAAGACAACATCAAGCACTTCAACTTTGCCCAAAACCATCACCCCAAATTCTTTACCAAATTCAAATGAGAGGCAAGCAAAGTTGGAACAAACTCACATATGCAACATCATATGCAAAATGTGATTTTGCATCTCAATTCCATTTTGACCACCACCACCACCAAAATGCTCCTTTTAATATATGATTACAACCCACCAAAAAGAATTTCAAAATTCAAAAATTATTTTCTTGCGGGCATTCTATCGAACACCTTGTATGCAGGGAATCAAATTGAGCCCATACTCCATTTTTACCTTGGACTTGGTCCAACCTTGCCCTCTCTGCACTTCTGGAGCACCCTCTCACCTCACCACACCAGTACCACCACTTGCACTGGTCAATGTGTGATCAAATGAATCAAACCTTGCCATGCCGTGGCATGGCATGGCCATTTCATGCCATCTCCTCACCTGGTCAATTCCAGCCTGCATCACCGTGTCAATCCTCTCCCTCACACTCACCTGATGCTGCCCAGCCACTGACCCGACGAAGCCAGGCACCAGAGACGCCAGGACACGAGCGCCCAGTGGCGCCCAGAACTCGCCCATGCCGCTCCAGGGCGCGCATGGCGTTCACCCTGGACGCGCCAGAGCGTGACGACGCCCCGCATCCTCGCACCACCTCGACACTTCCTCTCAGCGCCAGTCGACGCGCCACGCCTCACTGAACCGCCTGGACACGCTCACTGGCCCGCGGGAACGCCAGACGCGACGACCACGACGACGAGCTTCCGCCACGGTGACGCACACTCCCGTCAAGCTCACCGTCGCCTCAGAGCCTCGTTTTCACCACCATCAAGCGCGTCAGCCTCGCCAGGACACCAGTAACACGATGCGCCCATCCCTTGCCTCTTCACCGCCCTGGAACGACGACGACGACGACGACCCTAGCCGGGCGCCACAGCCACCTCTCGCCGCTATAAAAGGGGAGCCCCTCCCACTGAACTGAGCACGCCAACACCTTCCACTCATCCTCACAGCTCTCCTCGACCGCTCAATTTCACCAGCTAGCCACCCCACTGCTCCAATCGCAAGATCGACGCCGCCGCCAGTACACGGAGTCCGCCGGAGCAGGAGGCCGCCATTGGAGACGCAATCGCTCTGTGCGCCTCCTCATCTACTCCAACGTCACGGCGCACAACTCCGACGACCGCCGGAGCTCCGACGACCTCTCCGACCCCCTACCTCCGCCTCCCGTAAGCCTCCCTCTCGCCGGAGAAGACGACCACCCTCGGCCGTCGATCTCACCTCTAATCGCACGGCCCTCCTCTCCCCGTACCGCTTCGGGCGTGACAGCCCACAGACAGGTGGCCCCCACCTTGTCAGGCGGCCTGCTGCGCTGGACGCAGTACTGGGCCGGCCCATTTTTCCTTTCTCTCTGCAGCCCAGTTATTTCCCGCGCGAGCCCACGATTTGAATTCAAATCTGGAAATTTGCAAAATACCCTAATCTGATGCAAACTTTGAAATTCAATAGGGACAAATCTACTGGGCCAAATTTTACAAACTTTATATTTCTGGAAACCTTGGGAAATTATCTACACAATGCCACTGGATAGAACTCAAGATCTATTGTAGAATTAAAATGACAAAATAAACAAGGCAGGAACTTTTCTGCATTATAATAATTCTTAAAAATCAACCATAAATGCTTTTCAGTTAATTCCACCTCCACTAATTCACTTTTCACTTATACTAATTGTTTCTACAAAAATATGCCATGCTTATTTTGAATGATCATGGCTTAGTTGATTTAAATGACTTTATGGCTAATTCTAGTCAAAGATATTGTCCAAAACTATTAAGAAATCTTATGAGAGAGTTTCTCTCATTTAAATCTTGTCACCACCAATTCCAAATGAAGTAGAGACTCTGGTCATTTAGGTCTCATAGGAATTGTTGGTGATATTAAATCTTTGATAGGCTAGAATTAAATTGTATGAGGTGCTCATCTCATTTAAATCTTTTTCTCCAAATGATAAGTGTGAAGAGGTTGATTTGGGTCAACCTAGGTCACATATTATGCATAAGAGAAATTAAATCTTAATAAGACAATGAGAGGAAATTATTCCTCTGAATAATTCAAAGTAACTTTTAAGATTAGTATGAGAGGAAATTATTTTTCTTAAATAAAAAGAAAAACACATCCACCAACATAATAGTAATATGTGATACTAGTTTAAGTGTGTGAACCATGTTTGTGCCTAGTTTAGTAAATTAGTTTGGTGTGATGACTGTGTACTCCGTATTTGTATTTTAGACGCTAGTACCGAGGAGTACCAGGAGGAGGAGGAGGTCTACTTCCAAGAAGAAGAAGACCACTTTGACCAGTTTCCCAACCAAGGCAAGATAATACTCTTGCAAAGTGCAAAGCTCACCATGAGCAAGGCATTACCCCATTTACTTTATGCTTATGATCCTATTTTTTCCCAGTTTTACTTTACAAGCTTTATTTACTTTTGATTTATGTTTTACCTGGTTAGGTTTGGGTTAGTACAAGAGTATCAAACTTAGCCTAGAAGCAAAGCAAATACTTAGCACCCCTCATACATAGTTGCTAGTGCTAAATATTAAAAATGACTACTCTAGATGGGAACATGTGTTGATGAAATAATGATAGTGAAAACCTTGGAATGATGAGTCATTTCCATTGAAAGATTTTGAAGGTGAATATGACACTGAAACTTTGACTTGGTGATTTCTGGCTAAAAACTGATGATTGAGTTGGATGCGATACCATTCCAATTTTTGAGTACCCCCACAATACCTGATTATGGGTAGGGCTTAGCTGGAAATTTATGTGTCTTAGTATGGGTTCCCTCTGAACACACATCATAGGGGTTATGCTTGAGGCTGCCTCCGTTGTTGAGAAATGATGTGAATGGATGGTGAATTGTACGGCCAAGCCTCGTGCGCTCCCGGGTTAACAGTTGGTTTTCACCGGGAGGCCAAGCTCATGGGGGGGAGGTGCCTATACTAGGGTGTGTAAGTGAAAGGTTAATGGTTGATGATCCGCGTACTGAGTTACGACTATTCGGGGTTTCATCCCTGACGGATGTAATCAAATGTTGTGGCACAAGTGTGCAACCTCTGCAGAGTGTAGAACTATTCGAATAGCCGCGTCTGCGGATATGGACAATTGGAAAGGCCATTCTGTTTCCGTCATCAGATTTTATATCTATGTGACTGGTGTTTTTGAACTTGAACTTGAACGGTGACTTTGATTTTGAATCACAACTGAGTTGTGGGAATGACACTAATGTTCCCACTTGAGTTAGTTAGCACTTGGGGAGTTGTCTACAAAAATGTTTATCAAATAAAATTGGCTTTATGCAAATAAACTTAGAGCTTAGAACTTTCTCAATAGTAATGTTAGTACTTACTTTAGTATTAGATTGCGAGTACTTAAAGTACTCACGGCTTTGTCCCTGGCTATTCAAATGGCCAGACTATGAAGCCGAGCAGCAGTACGAGGATGACGATCAGCAGGACGTCTACCACAACTAGGAGCTTCTAACGTCAAGCGTTGGCCTGTGGACTAGAGAGTCCTTGTATCTTACGCTTCCGCTATGAACTTGTGTTTGTTCGTTGATCATTAGATCAACTATTCGTGTAATATGGATCATGTGATTCCAAGTTGTAAGACATTATGGTTTGTAATGAATGATGACTGTGATACTTAACTATTATGCCTCGCAACAACAATTTCCTGGGATTGCGATGTATGACATAATAGGCATCTGGACTTAAAAATCCGGGTGTTGACAAGTTGGTATCAGAGCCATTGTTTGACCTTAGGAGACCCTAGTTAGAAATGGACGTTCTGAAAAATTTAGTTTCAAAAAGGAATGAAGTATTTCTGAAAATTTAAGTCTTTGTCTTCTCCTTGAGTTCTTTGGAAAAACAAGAAGTCATGCTCTTCCTTAGAAATATAACTAAAATTTTGCCACACTTGTTCACTCCTCTAACTTAATCCTTTACTTCACTTTCAGATGGAGCCCGTGAACACGAAGTTCTATCAGCTCGGGAATGGGGGGAGCTTGATCTTCGAGCACGACCTCAACGCCCTGTCCGACCACCTTGGTCGCCCGCACCCGGAGTTCCACGGAGCCCAGATCGCGAACCAGCCAGGAGGCGAACTGCAGTGGATCATCACCGCTGACTTGAGGGGCAAGATGGAGCCTCCCACTTCTGAGAGGATCCTCTTCTCCTTCATGGAGAGCAACTGGCTGGACGGACTTGCCCGCGCCCTTCAGGAGGGACTCGCACGCTTGTGCGGGATGAGCGGGGAGGCACTCAAGCACCCTCGCTTTTCTCACCTCGCGAGGCGTAACTCTGCTGGAGAGCCCATGGACATGTCATCCCACCCGGAGCTGAAGCACCATGTGGAGCATCTCGACTTCATGCTGTACCACACGCAGCAGGATCTCGACCACTCCCGTGAGTACGCCAACCAGACTCACGCCCGCATCATCGAGCAAGGAGACGCCATCAAGATGCTCGCCAACGACCGCAGGACCCTCCGCCAGCAGTGGGCAAAGAGGGATGCCACCATCACTCGCCTCTGCGCGAAGATAGCAGCGCTCGAGGCCACTGTCAAGGCCCAGGAGGAGCAGATGAAGAAGATGGAGGAAGATGGAGAAGACATTCAGGGAGGAAGCAACTACCTGAGTGACGATAACGACTTTGAGGAGGATGAGAACACCGAGGGGGAAGACTACGACTTCCTGGACGACGAAGATGATGACCACACCCCCATCGATGTTGATGAGGATGAGGAGTAGTTCACTTATGCACTATCGTAGGTGTGAGTTGTATACCGCCCCATGTATCGTAGCTTGGAGAAGAAGGGTTCTTAAAACCCTTGGTGTGTAAGCTTGTAATGTGTGTTGTTTGCTATGAATGAATGTATGTTTGTGTCATCATGAAAAGACTTCAAGTTTTAAGCTTTTGAACTTAAAAACAAAACAAGCTATAGAAAATTTCCCTCTTATCTCATGATCAATCTCAATGCTCAGATGGCCCCTCCAACTCGCAATGCGAATCAAGATGCTATGATGCAGATGTTGCAAGTTATGCTGGAAGATAGAGAAGCAGAAAAAGCTGAACGGCAAGCCAACCTTGCAGCACTTCAACAGCTTGCCAACAACAATCAAGGCCACCATGATCATCCAGGATCCAAGCTCAAGAACTTCCAGAATACCAACCCGCCAGTTTTCAGCAAGACTGAGGAACCACTTGATGCAGACGATTGGCTCCAAACTATGGAGAACAATCTAGAAGTAGCCGGAGTAGAAGAGAATGAGAAAGTGCTGTTTGCAACGCACTACTTAGCAGGACCAGCAAGAGCTTGGTGGACAAGCACCCGTGCCATGAACGCGGGACAGTTTATCACTTGGACTGATTTCAAGCTCAAATTCAGCAAGTACCATGTGCCCTCGGGTCTGATAAAGAAGATGAGAGATGAGTTCCGTGAACTGAAGCAAGGCCGGATGTCCATGGTGGAATACCGCGACAAGTTTCTCACACTGTCAAGGTATGCCCCGGATGAGACCGACACTACTGAGAAGAGGAAGGAAAGGTTCCTGAATGGACTGCATGATGAGATGCAGACTGTGTTGATCAACATTCCCTTTGCCGACCTCGAAGCCCTTGTTGACTCCGCCATTCAAATGGAAGGCAAACTGCACCAAGCCAGCGAGAACCGCAAGCGCCGCATGATGAATCAAAGTGGGCCTAGCAATGCCCCAAGGTATCGCCCCAACTCAGGCGGAGGCTTCAGGACCAACAAGCCCAATGCACAGATGTCACGTCCGGTTTACCAGAACCGGAGTGGAGGAAACCCCAGGCCAGGAGGCCACTACAACAACAACACCAACAACAACTACAACCGCGCTCCACCGAGAGCCCCCAACCACAACAACAGCAACAACAACACCAACACCGCACCGAGGACCGGGAGCAATGCAATCCCCGTTGCGAACAAGCAAGACAAGACCACCATCACTTGCTATGAGTGTGGTGTAGTGGGGCATTACTCCAATGAGTGTCCCAAGAGGCTCGCCAAGCTCGCAGGCAACCCCGCACCACCAGCTCAAGAAGAACGCCGTGTCTCCACCGGCAAGAAGTTCGCCTCAACAACCCGCACAACCGCGGAGGTCGCCTCTACCACATGAATGCCGAGGAAGCCCAGGAAGCACTGACGTGGTGCTGGGTATGTTCTCTGTTAACTCAATACCAGCCAGAGTGTTGTTTGATTCTCGGAGCATCGCATCTGCTTCGTTACGTAAGATTTTGTGTGCACTAGTAAGATTCAACCAATCAACTTGAAACATGTCATGGTAGTTCAAATACCTGGATCAACAACTAAAGCTAGAAAATTTTGCAAAGATGTACCCATCAGAATCCATGAAATAGACTTTTATGCAAACTTGATTGTTCTGGGAACAAAAGGATTGGAAGTAGTCCTGGGTATGGATTGGATGGCGAAACATCATGGATTGATAGACTGCGCCAAGAAGGCCATCACCATGACTAGTAGCACCGGAATAATAATAGAACACTTGTCTGAAAAACTACCCCGAAAATTTACCTGCAACCAAAGTGTAGCCAAGCCAACTCTGGATCAAATCAGGGTCGTCTGTCGATACCCTGATGTGTTTCCGGATGATCTACCCGGTATGCCCCCAGATCGGGATATCGAGTTCATCATCGAGTTAATCCCCGGAACGGGACCTATAGCCCAGAGAGCCTATAGCATGAACCCCGCAGAGTTAATGGAACTGAAGAAGCAACTGGATGATATGCTGTACAAAGGTCTGATTCGACCAAGTGCGTCGCCTTGGAGATCACCAGTTTTGTTCGTGGATAAAAAGGACGGTGCCACTCGTTTGGTTACGGATTATCGTAAGCTTAACGATGTCACCATCAAGAACAAATATCCCCTGCCGAAGATAGAAGATCTGTTTGACCAGCTAACCGGTGCCCAAGTATTCTCAAAGATTGATCTGAGGACAGGTTACCATCAACTGAAGATCCGAGCAACCGATATTCCAAAGACTGCCTTCACCACCAGATATGGACTGTATGAGTACAATGTCATGTCCTTTGGACTGACCAATGCCCCCGCTTATTTCATGAACCTCATGAATAAGATCTTTATGGAATTCCTGGATAAGTTTGTAGTTGTCTTCATCGACGACATCCTTATCTACTCCAAATCAGAAGAAGAACATGAGCAACATTTGGAAGTGGTCTTAGAAACCCTTAGGCAGCATCAGTTGTACGCCAAGTTTAGCAAATGTGAGTTTTGGTTGAAAGAAGTAGGATTCCTAGGACACATCTTGTCTGCAGGAGGAATTGCGGTAGATCCCGCAAAAATTAATACCGTTGAGGAATGGAAAGCCCCAACCACCCAGACTGAAGTCCGAGCATTTCTAGGATTGGCGGGATATTACCGCCGATTCGTTGAAGGATTTTCAAGCATCGCAAGACCAATGACTCAACTGCTGAAAAAGGACCGGAATTTTGACTGGAATGACAAATGTGAAGAAAGCTTTCAGCTACTCAAGCTCAGATTAACCACAGCCCCAATACTGATCATGCCCGATGTCACCAAGCCATTTGATGTCTATTGTGATGCATCCAAGACTGGTCTTGGATGTGTGTTGATGCAAGAAGGCAAGGTGATATCTTACCTATCAAGGCAACTGAAGCAACATGAACAGAACTATCCAACTCATGACTTGGAGTTAGCAGCCGTAGTGTTAGCCCTGAAGGTTTGGCGTCATTACCTCATGGGTAATCGATGCGAGATATATTTAGATCACAAGAGCCTGAAGTACATTTTCACCCAGAAGGAGCTGAACATGAGACAGCGCAGATGGATTGAATTAATCAAAGATTACGACATGGAGATTCACTACCACCCCGGCAAGGCCAATGTGGTAGCGGATGCCTTGAGCAGACTGCCGTGTCAGTTGAACTCCATGATCGCAATAGAGCAACCAAGCCTGTACCAAGAGTTTGAACAATTCAGACTAGAGCTAGTGAGCGAAGGATTCCTCGCCAGCATTGAGCTCCAACCCACTTTGACGAGCCAGATAAAAGAAGCCCAGAAAGGAAATGCCAGCATTGACGGAATAAAGAGTCAGATAGCTGCAGGAAAGGCACCAGGATTTACCGTAGATGAAGAAGGAGTTCTTTGGTACAACGAACGCCTTTGTGTACCGTCCGATTCAGAGTTGAAGCAAGTCATTCTGAAGGAAGCTCATGATACACGGTATTCCATTCATCCCGGAGGAACCAAGATGTACCAAGACCTGAAGGAACAATTCTGGTGGCACGGAATGAAGCGAGAGATAGGAAGCTACATCGCCAAGTGTGATATCTGTCAGCGAGTCAAAGCAGAACATCAACGACCCGCAGGACTGTTGCAACCCTTACAGATTCCGGAGTGGAAATGGGATTCTGTCGGTATGGACTTTATCACAGGATTGCCCAAATCTAGCCGAGGAAATGACTCCATTTGGGTAGTCATCGATAGGTTGACCAAGGTTGCACATTTCATCTCTGTCAAGACCACATACCAAGGCCCAAAGCTTGCAGAGTTATACATCTCCAGAATAGTCAGCCTGCACGGAACACCGAAGTCAATTGTGTCAGATAGAGGATCGCAATTCACCTCAAGATTCTGGCAGAAAGTGCATGAAGGACTCGGAACCCGTCTGAATTTCAGCACAGCCTACCACCCACAGACTGACGGACAGACCGAGAGAGTCAACCAGATATTGGAAGATATGTTAAGAGCCTGTGTGCTAGAGTACGGATCCAAATGGGAAGACTGCCTACCATATGCAGAATTCTCCTACAACAATAGCTATCAAGCCAGCTTACAGATGGCCCCCTTTGAAGCCCTGTACGGAAGGAAATGTCGTACCCCCCTGAACTGGTCGGAAGTCGGAGATAGTCAAGTCTTCGGCCCCGATGTTCTCCGCGAAGCCGAAGAGAAGGTGCACAAGATCCGCGAGTACCTCAAGACCGCCCAGTCAAGACAGAAGAGCTACGCCGACAAGAGACGCCGAGAGATGACATTCGAGATCGGAGATTTTGTGTATCTCAAAGTCTCACCCCTCAAGGGAATGCAGAGATTCCAACTCAAAGGAAAGCTCGCCCCCAGATATGTCAGACCATTCAAGATTCTGAGTCGCCGAGGAGAAGTCTCATACCAGCTGGAACTGCCGGAAGAGATGTCCGCCGTACACAATGTGTTTCACATCTCACTACTTCGGAAGTGCCTAGAAGTGCCGGAAAAGACCGAAGTATTCAAGAACATCGACCACAGAGCCATTGATATCAACAAAGACCTAACCTATCGCGAAGTACCGATTTGCATCCTTGAAGAAGCATTCAGGACCACCCGCACCAGGAGTATCAAGTTCCTCAAAATACAATGGAGTAATCACACCGAAGAAGAAGCAACTTGGGAACGCGAGGAGGACATGAAGAAGGAATACCCAGATCTCTTTAGTACCTAGTTTTCTCTAGATCTCGGGACGAGATCTCTTGTAAGGGGGAAGGGTTTGTAACATCCCAAGTTTCAATAAAAGGAACAAGAGAGAGAGAATTCAAGAATCCAAATTTTGGAGCCAACAAAAACTTTTTCTCATCATATAGGACTATGCATATTAGCTCACCTTATGAAGTTATTCGAGTGTGCTCTTGCCATGATGCTTGTTTGTGTGTTACTCTCATTCTAAAACCCTAGCAATGATCACTTGATCACCCATAGCCAAATAAAAATAAAATAGAAAAGGAATTCTAAAAATCCACTTCACACTCACATAAGGCCTATGCCATTTTTACAAATCTTTGATCTAGGCCATTTTGGTTTGCACCATTACTTGTAAATGGTTAATAAACACTTATTAACACCTTTGAAATCAAGCCCACTCAATTCAAAACAAATTTGAATCAAAATGGAGCTCACATGTGATTATGGTCATATGTGCCATTTTTACCCTGATGCCCACTTTGAGCCCCTGGATTTTTACTTTTCTCTTCTACACTTTGCCAACTCTTTGCACCTCATCCAAGACAACATCAAGCACTTCAACTTTGCCCAAAACCATCACCCCAAATTCTTTACCAAATTCAAATGAGAGGCAAGCAAAGTTGGAACAAACTCACATATGCAAGATCATATGCAAAATGTGATTTTGCATCTCAATTCCATTTTGACCACCACCACCACCAAAATGCTCCTTTTAATATATGATTACAACCCACCAAAAAGAATTTCAAAATTCAAAAATTATTTTCTTGCGGGCATTCTATCGAACACCTTGTATGCAGGGAATCAAATTGAGCCCATACTCCATTTTTACCTTGGACTTGGTCCAACCTTGCCCTCTCTGCACTTCTGGAGCACCCTCTCACCTCACCACACCAGTACCACCACTTGCACTGGTCAATGTGTGATCAAATGAATCAAACCTTGCCATGCCGTGGCATGGCATGGCCATTTCATGCCATCTCCTCACCTGGTCAATTCCAGCCTGCATCACCATGTCAATCCTCTCCCTCACACTCACCTGATGCTGCCCAGCCACTGACCCGACGAAGCCAGGCACCAGAGACGCCAGGACACGAGCGCCCAGTGGCGCCCAGAACTCGCCCATGCCGCTCCAGGGCGCGCATGGCGTTCACCCTGGACGCGCCAGAGCGTGACGACGCCCCGCATCCTCGCACCACCTCGACACTTCCTCTCAGCGCCAGTCGACGCGCCACGCCTCACTGAACCACCTGGACACGCTCACTGGCCCGCGGGAACGCCAGACGCGACGACCACGACGACGAGCTTCCGCCACGGTGACGCACACTCCCGTCAAGCTCACCGTCGCCTCAGAGCCTCGTTTTCACCACCATCAAGCGCGTCAGCCTCGCCAGGACACCAGTAACACGATGCGCCCATCCCTTGCCTCTTCACCGCCCTGGAACGACGACGACGACGACGACCCTAGCCGGGCGCCACAGCCACCTCTCGCCGCTATAAAAGGGGAGCCCCTCCCACTGAACTGAGCACGCCAACACCTTCCACTCATCCTCACAGCTCTCCTCGACCGCTCAATTTCACCAGCTAGCCACCCCACTGCTCCAATCGCAAGATCGACGCCGCCGCCAGTACACGGAGTCCGCCGGAGCAGGAGGCCGCCATTGGAGACGCAACTGCTTCCAGGCGCCTCCTCATCTACTCCAACGTCACGGCGCATAACTCCGACGACCGCCGGAGCTCCGACGACCTCTCCGACCCCCTACCTCCGCCTCCCGTAAGCCTCCCTCTCGCCGGAGAAGACGACCACCCTCGGCCGTCGATCTCACCTCTAATCGCACGGCCCTCCTCTCCCCGTACCGCTTCGGGCGTGACAGCCCACAGACAGGTGGCCCCCACCTTGTCAGGCGGCCCGCTGCGCTGGACGCAGTACTGGGCCGGCCCATTTTCCCTTTCTCTCTGCAGCCCAGTTATTTCCCGCGCGAGCCCACGATTTGAATTCAAATCTGGAAATTTGCAAAATACCCTAATCTGATGCAAACTTTGAAATTCAATAGGGACAAATCTACTGGGCCAAATTTTACAAACTTTATATTTCTGGAAACCTTGGGAAATTATCTACACAATGCCACTAGATAGAACTCAAGATCTATTGTAGAATTAAAATGACAAAATAAACAAGGCAGGAACTTTTCTGCATTATAATAATTCTTAAAAATCAACCATAAATGCTTTTCAGTTAATTCCACCTCCACTAATTCACTTTTCACTTATACTAATTGTTTCTACAAAAATATGCCATGCTTATTTTGAATGATCATGGCTTAGTTGATTTAAATGACTTTATGGCTAATTCTAGTCAAAGATATTGTCCAAAACTATTAAGAAATCTTATGAGAGAGTTTCTCTCATTTAAATCTTGTCACCACCAATTCCAAATGAAGTAGAGACTCTGGTCATTTAGGTCTCATAGGAATTGTTGGTGATATTAAATCTTTGATATGCTAGAATTAAATTGTAGAGGTGCTCATCTCATTTAAATCTTTTTCTCCAAATGATAAGTGTGAAGAGGTTGATTTGGGTCAACCTAGGTCACATATTATGCATAAGAGAAATTAAATCTTAATAAGACAATGAGAGGAAATTATTCCTCTGAATAATTCAAAGTAACTTTTAAGATTAGTATGAGAGGAAATTATTTTTCTTAAATAAAAAGAAAAACACATCCACCAACATAATAGTAATATGTGATACTAGTTTAAGTGTGTGAACCATGTTTGTGCCTAGTTTAGTAAATTAGTTTGGTGTGATGATTGTGTACTCCGTATTCGTATTTTAGACGCTAGTACCGAGGAGTACCAGGAGGAGGAGGAGGTCTACTTCCAAGAAGAAGAAGACCACTTTGACCAGTTTCCCAACCAAGGCAAGATAATACTCTTGCAAAGTGCAAAGCTCACCATGAGCAAGGCATTACCCCATTTACTTTATGCTTATGATCCTATTTTTTCCCAGTTTTACTTTACAAGCTTTATTTACTTTTGATTTATGTTTTACCTGGTTAGGTTTGGGTTAGTACAAGAGTATCAAACTTAGCCTAGAAGCAAAGCAAATACTTAGCACCCCTCATACATAGTTGCTAGTGCTAAATATTAAAAATGACTACTCTAGATGGGAACATGTGTTGATGAAATAATGATAGTGAAAACCTTGGAATGATGAGTCATTTCCATTGAAAGATTTTGAAGGTGAATATGACACTGAAACTTTGACTTGGTGATTTACGGCTAAAGCGATGATTGAGTTGGATGCGATACCATTCCAATTTTTGAGTACCCCCACAATACCTGATTATGGGTAGGGCTTAGCTGGAAATTTATGTATCTTAGTATGGGTTCCCTCTGAACACACATCATAGGGGTTATGCTTGAGGCTGCCTCCGTTGTTGAGAAATGATGTGAATGGATGGTGAATTGTACGGCCAAGCCCTGTGCAGTTCCCGGGTTAACAGTTGGTTTTCACCGGGAGGCCAAGCTCATGGGGGGGAGGTGCCTATACTAGGGTGTGTAAGTGAAAGGTTAATGGTTGATGATCCGCGTACTGAGTTACGACTATTCGGGGTTTCATCCCTGACGGATGTAATCAAATGTTGTGGCACAAGTGTGCAACCTCTGCAGAGTGTAGAACTATTCGAATAGCCGCGTCCGCGGATATGGACAATTGGAAAGGCCATTCTGTTTTCGTCATCAGATTTTATATCTATGTGACTGGTGTTTTTGAACTTGAACTTGAACGGTGACTTTGATTTTGAATCACAACTGAGTTGTGGGAATGACACTAATGTTCCCACTTGAGTTAGTTAGCACTTGGGGAGTTGTCTACAAAAATGTTTATCAAATAAAATTGGCTTTATGCAAATAAACTTAGAGCTTAGAACTTTCTCAATAGTAATGTTAGTACTTACTTTAGTATTAGATTGCGAGTACTTAAAGTACTCACGGCTTTGTCCCTGGCTATTCAAATGGCCAGACTATGAAGCCGAGCAGCAGTACGAGGATGACGATCAGTAGGACGTCTACCACAACTAGGAGCTTCTAACGTCAAGCGTTGGCCTGTGGACTAGAGAGTCCTTGTATCTTACGCTTCCGCTATGAACTTGTGTTTGTTCGTTGATCATTAGATCAACTATTCGTGTAATATGGATCATGTGATTCCAAGTTGTAAGACATTATGGTTTGTAATGAATGATGACTGTGATACTTAACTATTATGCCTCGCAACAACAATTTCCTGGGATTGCGATGTATGACATAATAGGCATCTGGACTTAAAAATCCGGGTGTTGACACACTAGGGCGGCGCGGCCCAGGTGCTGGCCGCGCGGCCCTAGCGTGTGGGCCCCTCGTGACTCTCCCGACTCTGCCCTTCCGCCTACAAATAGTCTTCGTCGCGAAACCCCCAGTACCGAGAGCCACGATACGGAAAACCTTCCAGAGACGCCGCTGACCCACAAGTATAGGGGATCGCAACAGTCTTCGAGGGAAGTAAAACCCAATTTATTGATTCGACACAAGGGGAGACAAAGAACACTTGGAAGCCTTAACAACGGAGTTGTCAATTCAGTTGCACCTGGAAACAGACTTGCTCGCAAGAGTTTATCAAGAGTAACAGCTTTTATAACGATAAGAGTAGTGAAATAACAAAGCAGAAAGTAACGAGACAAGCAGAGTGATTATAGTAAACAGCAGGATTAAAATACTGTAGGCACGGGGACGGATGACGGGCGTTGCATGGATGAGAGAAACTCATGTAACAATCATAGCAGGGCATTTGCAGATAATAATAAAACGGTGTCCAAGTACAAAGCAATCAATAGGCATGTGTTCCATATATAGTCGTGCGTGCTCGCAATGAGAAACTTGCACAACATCTTTTGTCCTACCAGCCGGTGGCAGCCGGGCCTCAAGGGAAACTATTGGATATTAAGGTAATCCTTTTAATAAAGTACCGGAGCAAAGCATTAACATTCCGTGAACACATGTGATCCTCACATCGCTACCATTCCCTCCGGTTGTCCCGATTTCTGTCACTTCGGGGCCATCGGTTCCGGACAGCGACATGTGTATACAACTTATAGGTAAGACCATAAACAATGAATATCTTGATGAAGCAATAACATGTTCAGATCTGAGATCATGGCACTCGGGCCCTAGTGACAAGCATTAAGCATAACAAGTTGCAACAATATCATCAAAGTACCAATAACGGACACTAGGCACTATGCCCTAACAATCTTATGCTATTACATGACCAATCTCATCCAATCCCTACCATCCCCTTCGGCCTACAGCGGGGGAATTACTCACACATGGATGGGGGAAACATGGCTGGTTGATGTAGAGGCATTGGCGGTGATGGCGGCGATGATCTCCTCCAATTCCCCGTCCCGGCGGA
The DNA here is from genome assembly GCF_019359855.2 of Lolium perenne. NCBI lineage: Eukaryota > Viridiplantae > Streptophyta > Magnoliopsida > Poales > Poaceae > Lolium > Lolium perenne. The sequence goes on from NC_067249.2 coordinate 119,030,643, forward strand.
GTGCCAGAACGGAGACTTCTGGCTCCCGAGACGGAGTTTCGCGATGTGGCGGCGTTCTGGAGGGTTTCTGGCGACTTCGACTTCTCCCCTGGCGTTTTTAGGTCGAGGCGAATAAGTAGTCCGAAGGAGGGCGTCGGAGGCCGGCCGAGGGGGCCACACCACAGGGCCGCGCGGGCCCCCCCTGGGCCGCGCCGCCCTATGGTGTGGGGCCCTCGGGCCTCCACCTCAATTGTCCTTCTGGCTCCGTTAGTTTCCTGGGAAAATAGGGCCTTCTGCATAAATTCCAAGGTTTTTCCCGAAAGTTGGATTTCTGCACAAAAACAAGACACCAGAGCAGTTCTGCTGAAAACAGCGTTAGTCCGTGTTAGTTGCATCCAAAATACACAAATTAGAGGCAAAACAATAGCAAAAGTGTTCGGGAAAGTAGATACGTTTTGGACGTATCAACTCCCCCCAAGCTTAGCTTATTGCTTGTCCTCAAGCAATTCAGTTAACAACTGAGCGATAAAAGAACTTTCACGAACACATTTGCTCATATGATGTATATATTCTCATGCAATGGCTAATACTTAAGTAGTTCATAATGAGATACATGCAAATAAGATCATCTAACAGCTATGTCAATTATGGAGAGGTACCAACAATTAATAATAAGCATCATGAATCATGCATATAAGCAGAATTGCAATGTTCATAAGAGAGTATGATAAAGTGGTATCTCGCTTGCCTGTATTTGGTTGGCAAAACATAAATGCCCGGGCACCTCTGGAGTTCATAGAAAGACTAGAAGTAGTGATTGTCAAAAGATAAATGCATCAAAGTTATACCACAATCAATCATATTTTGAGACAAGCATATTATACTAAGAATGACAGTTGTGCTCTCAAGATAGTGCTCAAAGAAATAATGGAGACACAACATAAAAGTAAAAGATTGCCCCTTCGCAGAGGGAAGCAGGGATTAACATGCGCTAGAGCTTTTCATTTTTATAAAGACAGGAGTAAAATTATTTTGAGAGGTGTTTGTTGTTGTCAACGAATGGTAATGGGTACACTAACTACCTCGCCAACCGGACTTTCAAGAGCGGCTCCCATGAATTATTGCATATTTATTTGGCACTCCTTCCAACCTTTCTTTCACAAACCATGGCTAACCGAATCCTCGGGTGCCTGCCAACGATCTCATACCATGAAGGAGTGCCTTTTTATTTTAGTTTTATTATGATGATGACACTCCCCCCAACCTTTGCTTACACAAGCCATGGCTAACCGAATCCTTCGGGTGCCGTCCAACAATCACAAACCATGGAGGAGTGTCTATTTAAGTTAATTAATTCGGGACTGGGAATCCCATTGCCAGCTCTTTTTGCAAAATTATTGGATAAGCGGATGTGCCACTAGTCCATATGAGAGTCCGTCAAAAGTAAATGACAAGGTTGAAAGCTAAACACCACATACTTCCTCATGAGCTATGAAACATAAACACAAATTGAGAAGCATTTTGAAGGTTTTAAAGGTAGCGCACGAGAATTTACTTGGAATGGTTTGAAATGCCATGCATAGGTATTTATGGTGGACACTTTTGGAACAACTTGGTTTTCATGTGTTTGGAAGCACGAGCAGCGTTCCCGCTCAGTACAAGTGAAGGCTAGCAATAGACTAGGGAGCGACAAATCAAGAGAGCAGTAACTGTCATAATCATGCTTGCGGCAAAATAAATTAACGGAGGCATAAAAGTGATACAAGAACTCTGAAGCAATATAGATCATCGAGGCTTAATTGACTTTTTGTTCAGTCATATGCATGCGTGAGCATGTGCCAAGTCGATATAAATGAATTATTCAGAGGAGGATACCACAATGCCATACTTACTTATGAATAAAACAATGCAAGCAAACATCCATGACATGCTACTCATATTAATAGATTGGAGCTAAACATGAGAGATCATAAACTACTAGACTTTCTCAAATAACATATACTTCACATGAACCAACTAAGCATGCTCACATGGATGAGTATATGTACAAAAATGAAAGCAAATAGAGTTCATACCAGCCTCTCACCACAATCAGATTGTCGTAGATCGTCATCATTGCCTTTTCACTTGTGCAGCTTGGATAATATGAAATGAAAACCACGCTCCAGCCACCGAAGACCATTGAACTCATAAAGAACTTTACAAACCAAAGAAGAACAGCAAATATTTTTGGTGTTTTCGAATTTAAGAACAAGAACAAGAGGAAACAATCAAACAAAGCAAAATCTTTTTGGGTTTTCTTATAGCAAACTAGCAATAGCAAATAAAGTGAAACAAATGCAAGAAACCAAAGCAAACAAATGGTGAAGAGAAACAACAGAAATATTTTTGGTCTTTTTGTGTTTTGGGAAGGAAACAAAGCAAAAACAAGAAATAGCAAACTAAAAGAAACACAGAAAAGCGAGATGGCAGAAATCTGCCAAAACCTGACAGCAGTACAGAAATCGATTTTAACAAAAATCTTACGTTTCTCAGATCGAAAAGTGTTCAACTAATGAAAGTTAGATAACAACCTGGGGAACCTGCACAAAAATTGGCAGCTCAAAATGACGCTCTGGCTATTTTTAAGAATTTTTACAGTAACGTTCCAGAATCTGTTTTCAGGCAGCACTTCACCAAATTTCATCTTCCTCTCATTAGAAAACCACTCAAACGAACAAAACAAGTATGTACAAGTATCCAGCAACCATAATATGCAAAGAATGAGTGATGCCGGTATACCTCCCCCCAAGCTTAGGCTTTTGGCCTAAGTGGAGTTCAATCCCATCGATCCCATGAAGTAGTGTCTCCGTAATATGAAGATGGGTCGTATTCCGGGTATGTGCTAGAAGAAGCACCCGGATATGTGACGGTGTGGTCGTAGGAGGTCCCGACGTCCTCGGAGTCATGTTGCTGGTGGAAGTCTCTTATCTTCAAATGTTCATCCACCTCCTCCTTAGTGCACGACCATGACTGCCTGTCAATACACAACAAACCAGGTTGGGGAAGAGGGATTTCCTTCTCCTCCCCGTCAGAAAACAACATTCTATACACCATACTATCTAAAGTAGAGTCAGTAGTGACAAAATGATGACTCTTCATAGCAGTAATATCGAGTCTCCTAGGGGCCAATGGCACATCATTAGGATCAATAGGAAGATTAAGAAAAGTTAAAACACGCAGCGCAATAGTTCCTCCAAAAATAGGCCCCCTGGTAGTCAGGCGGCGAGCAATAAGAGCACCAAGGTGATAGGAGGTTTGACCAGTAAGTGCAATATTCAGGAAAGCAAGATGGTAGCTAGAGATATTACTAGTGTTCTCCCTACCAAGAATGCTAGTAGCAATGTAGTATGCAAAATATTTAATGGCGGGGAGTTGAATGTTCCTTATCTTGCCCCGCTGAATGGTGCGACAATCATCGTCGGTAATCCCGCGGTAGAGCTCCAGCAAGTCCCGGGGGTTATCATCAATCCTACTTGCTGTACCTACAGGGGCAATATCCAAGGCACAACAAAAATCCTTCAATGGCATGGTCACAGTATTACCATAAATCCTGAACGCAACCGTTGGCTCATAGTGTTTGTTGTTGAACTAGAAACTCTCGACGAAGATTTTGGTGAGCAAGTAGTATTGCTCCCTTTCATCGCCCATATAAGTGGTTAACCCTGCCCTGTTGACAAGGGTTAGGAAATCCTCCAGTATCCCTGCATTCCTTAGAAAATCATAACATGGAAAAGTAGAAGCATTAGGAGGACCGTTGTCCTCTTCAGGCGCGAAGCTAGGCGCGAGGATGTCTTCATTGTATGATTGCCTAATCCGGGTGGCGGCCCTAGAAGGCCTCCCGGTGCTGGTTGTCCCCTTCTTGAATAACTCTCCAAAGCTAAACTTCTTCATAGCTTCTCTGAAATTTTCAACAAATGACATAAAAATTTGGTTTGGTGACATATAATTGAGGGAAACTACCATAGGAACTTGCTAGAGTACTAATCATGCATCAAAACTAGTTTCTACCACTTAGAACAAGCATGCAAGCTCACTAAACATGTTACCTACAGCAGCAAAATATTCAAGATATACTCAACCAAACGAAATTTTACTTGGATGGGTGGAGGAGTCACATACCGAAGAGCAAATGTGCCAAATTTCAGACAGAAATCTGGGCTGAGCAAAGAGATCGAGAAATCTGGAGCTCTGGAGCAAAAACGCGAGTGAGAGGAACTTGGTGTCGATTTTTTCGGGAGAGAGAAGAGTCTGGGAGGAAGAGATGGCAAAGTGGGGCAGAGGGGGACCCACACCACATGGTGGCGCGGCCACCTCCTTGGCCGCGCCGGCCTGTGGTCTGGCGCCCTCTGGTGCCCCACAGGTCATCCTCTGGTGCTCCTAGGTGCCTCGTCGAAAAATAGGACCAACGGTATAATTTTTGTGAATTTTTGAAAACTTTGAAAAACGCACATTTCTGGGTATTTAGTTTATTATTACTGGCCAGGAAAATTTTTGAAATCTTCAAATAACTAAGGAACTTTGCAAATTAAAAATGCTACAGCAACTAGAGCAAGTGGAGGAAGAAAGATATGTTGTTTACCTCTCTATGCATATAAAAAGTATCCGTTAACAAGGTTGATCAAGTCTTGTCACCAAATAACTTTTTCATAGCATAAGAAGAAATAAACCTCAAATCAATCATATTACCTTGAATTGTATTGATATGGATCCAATCACGAGAGTTTGATATTCTTCCTTAGGCTCATATATAGGACAATCAATAGTTCCCACTTTGATAGTTCTCACATTAGAAATAGTATTAACTCCACACGCTTTCTCAATCCTCTTGGGGAAATAAACGGTATGCTCCCTATCATCAACATTGAAAGTAACCTTTCCTTTGTTGCAATCAATAACAGCCCCTGCGGTGTTAAGAAAAGGTCTCCCAAGAATAATAGACATATTATCATCTTCAGGCATTTCCAACACAACAAAATCAGTTAATATCAAGCAGTTAGTAGTAACTTGAACAGGAACATTCTCACATATACCAACAGGAATAGCAGTGGATTTATCAGCCATTTGCAAAGATATATCAGTAAGTATCAATTTGTCTAAGTAAAGTCTCTTATAAAGAGAAAAAGGCATAACACTAACACCGGCTCCCAAGTCACATAGAGCAGTTTTAACATAATTATTCTTGATAGAACAAGGAATAGTAGGTATACCTGGGTCGCCCAACTTCTTTGGAATTTTGCCATTGAAAGAGTAATTAGCAAGCATAGTGGAAATTTCCTCATTGGGGATTTTCCTTTTGTTAGTAACAATATCTTTCATATACTTTGAATAAGGTGGCAATTTAATAGCATCAGTCAAAGGGATTTGCAAGAATAAAGGTTTCATCCAATCGCAAAATTTATTATAGTGTTCTTCTTCCTTTGATTTTAGTTTCTTAGCAGGAAAAGGCATTTGCTTTTGCACCCAAGGTTCTCTTTCATTACCATGTTTCTCAGCAATAAAGTCTTCTTTAGTATACTTTTTATTTTTAGCATGCTTTTCAGGTTCTTCTTCAACCTCTTCTTTATCAGGAGTATCATTCTTATCATTATCATTATCATTATCATTATCATGTTCATTACCACTTTCAGTTTCAGCATCAGAAATAGAAATACTATTAGGATCATTAACAGGTTCAGAGGATTCTACAACATTTTTATGTTTCTTCTTCTTTTTCTTCCTAGAATGAGCACTAGGTTCAATGCGTTGAGAATCTTGTTCAATTCTTTTGGGATGCCCTTCAGGATATAGAGGATCCTGGGTAGAGACACCACCTCTAGTTGTTACTTCATAAGCATGTTTCTCTTTAGAATTATTCCCTAACAAGTCATTTTGCACTTTAGTGAGTTGATCAATCTGAGTTTGAATCATTTGAAAATGTTTAACAAGCATCTTAACATCATTGGAGGTTCTCTCCACAATACCATGCAATTCACTAATAGCTCGAGAATTTTCCATTAAATGATTCTCTACTCTTATATTAAAATTTTCTTGCTTAACAATATAATTATCAAACTCATCTAAGCATTGTGCAGGAGGTTTCGAATACGGAATATCTTCCCTAGTAAAGCGTTGAAGGGAGTTTACCTCAATCATGGATGAAGGGGGAATTATCTCACATATATCTTCTATAGGAGGTAGATTCTTCACATCTTCAGATTTAATACCTTTCTCCTTGAGAGACTTCTTGGCTTCCCTCATATCTTCATCATTCAATTCAATTAAACCCCTCTTCTTCAATATTGGAGTTGGAGTTGGTTCAGGCGTAGTCCAATCATCATGATTCCGGCTTATTTTAGCCAATAATTCTTCAGCGTCATCTGGAGTTCTTTTCCTGAAAACACAACCAGCACAACTATCCAGGTATGCCCTAGACTCAATGGTTAGTCCACTATAAAATATATCAAGTAAATCATGCTTTTCCAGATCATGCTCAGGTCGAGCTCTAATAAGAGAGCAAAATCTCGCCCAAGCCTCAGGCAATTTCTCTTCATCTCCCTGATCAAAATTATAAATTCTCTGCAAAGCAATATGTTGAGCACTAGCAGGAAAGTATTTGCGGAAGAAAACATCAAGCAATTCTTTCGGACTTTTAATAGAATTTGGTGGCAAATTATTATACCAAGTTTTAGCGTCATCCTTCAATGAGAATGGAAAGATTTTAGCAACAAAGTAAGTACGCATCTTGACATCATCAGAAAACAAGCTACTAAGAGTAGATAGCTCAGTCATGTGTTCAACAGCACTTTCTTTTTCAGTACCGCAAAAGGGTGTTTTCTCAACAATAGCTATATGAGATAGATCAAGAGAAAAATCATAATCTTTATCCCTAATGTTTATAGGAGATGTGGCAAATTTAGGATCAGGAGACAGTTTATATCTAACAGCATGTTCTGCAAGCAACTTTTTAATTTTTCTTGCATCAGTAGTAGCATTGCATTTTTCAATAAAATCATCATTAAGCTCCACATAATCTTCCTCAGGATCATCACTAAAATAATCAAGTTCAGGTGAACTAACAGGTGTAGTAGCATTAGGAGTTTCAGTATTTTCAATTTGTCTAGACCTAGAAATTGTAGCATCTAGAAAAGATCCCAATGAACCACTATCATCAAGCACAGCAGAAACATTATCAATATTACGAGAGTGTTCAGATTCAGCAGATGTACCCGCATGCGAAGCATGTGGCGGTGAAACAAGTTTATCAATCACAGATGGTGAATCAAGTGCAGCAGAGGTATTCAGAATTGTACCTTTTCTTGTAGTGGATGGTAATATGGCGATCTTAGTATCGCGAGGTTTACCCATGATGGAGAATTTGCTGCGAACAATAATAATCCAAGTGAACTTCCAAATAAAGCTATGCTCCCCGGCAACGGCGCCAGAAAATAGTCTTGATGACCCACAAGTATAGGGGATCGCAATAGTCTTCGAGGGAAGTAAAACCCAATTTATTGATTCGACACAAGGGGAGACAAAGAACACTTGGAAGCCTTAACAACGGAGTTGTCAATTCAGTTGCACCTGGAAACAGACTTGCTCGCAAGAGTTTATCAGTAGTAACAGTTTTATAGCAGTAGCAGTAGTGAAATAACAGCAGCAGAGTAACAGAGACAGCAGTAGTGATTATAGTAAACAGCAGGATTAAAATACTGTAGGCACGGGGACGGATGACAGGCGTTGCATGGATGAGAGAAACTCATGTAACAATCATAGCAGGGCATTTGCAGATAATAATAAAACTGTGTCCAAGTACAAAGCAATCAATAGGCATGTGTTCCATATATAGTCGTGCGTGCTCGCAATGAGAAACTTGCACAACATCTTTTGTCCTACCAGCAGGTGGCAGCCGGGCCTCAAGGGAAACTACTGGATATTAAGGTACTCCTTTTAATAAAGTACCGGAGCAAAGCATTAACATTCCGTGAACACATGTGATCCTCACATCGCTACCATTCCCTCCGGTTGTCCCGATTTCTGTCACTTCGGGGCCATCGGTTCCGGACAGCGACATGTGTATACAACTTATAGGTAAGACCATAAACAATGAATATCTTGATGAAGCAATAACATGTTCAGATCTGAGATCATGGCACTCGGGCCCTAGTGACAAGCATTAAGCATAACAAGTTGCAACAATATCATCAAAGTACCAATAACGGACACTAGGCACTATGCCCTAACAATCTTATGCTATTACATGACCAATCTCATCCAATCCCTACCATCCCCTTCGGCCTACAGCGGGGGAATTACTCACACATGGATGGGGGAAACATGGCTGGTTGATGTAGAGGCGTTGGCGGTGATGGCGGCGATGATCTCCTCCAATTCCCCGTCCCGGCGGAGTGCCAGAACGGAGACTTCTGGCTCCCGAGACGGAGTTTCGCGATGTGGCGGCGTTCTGGAGGGTTTCTGGCGACTTCGACTTCTCCCCTGGCGTTTTTAGGTCGAGGCGAATAAGTAGTCCGAAGGAGGGCGTCGGAGGCCGGCCTAGGGGGCCACACCACAGGGCCGCGTGGGCCCCCCCTGGGCCGCGCCGCCCTATGGTGTGGGGCCCTCGGGCCTCCACCTCAATTGTCCTTCTGGCTCCGTTAGTTTCCTGGGAAAATAGGGCCTTCTGCATAAATTCTGAGGTTTTTCCCGAAAGTTGGATTTCTGCACAAAAACGAGACACCAGAGCAGTTCTGCTGAAAACAGCGTTAGTCCGTGTTAGTTGCATCCAAAATACACAAATTAGAGGCAAAACAATAGCAAAAGTGTTCGGGAAAGTAGATACGTTTTGGACATATCAGCCGCCGCCGCCAATCCCATCTCGGGGGAATCAGGAGATCGCCTCCGGCACCCTGCCGGAGAGGGGATTCATCTCCCGGAGGACTCTACACCGCCATGGTCGCCTCCGGAGTGATGAGTGAGTAGTTCACCCCTGGAATATGGGTCCATAGCAGTAGCTAGATGGTTGTCTTCTCCTCATTATGCTTCATTGTCGGATCTTGTGAGCTGCCTAACATGATCAAGATCATCTATCTGTAATGCTATATGTTGTGTTTGTTGGGATCCGATGGATAGAGAATACTATGTTATGTTGATTATCAATCTATGTGTTGTTTATGATCTTGCATGCTCTCCGTTACTAGTAGATGCTTTGGTCAAGTTGATGCTTGTAACTCCAAGAGGGAGTACTTATGCTCGATAGTGGGTTCATGTCTCCGTGAATCTGGGGGAGTGACAGAAACCCCTAAGGTTATGGATGTGCTGTTGCCACTAGGGATAAAACATTGATGCTATGTCCGAGGATGTAGTTATTGATTACATTACGCACCATACTTAATGCAATTGTCTGTTGTTTGCCTTAATACTAGAAGGGGTTCGGATGATAACATGAAGGTGGACTTTTTAGGCATAGATGCATGCTGGATAGCGGTCTATGTACTTTGTCGTAATGCCCAATTAAATCTCACAATACTCATCATATCATGTATGTGCATTGTCATGCCCTCTCTATTTGTCAATTGCCCAACTGTAATTTGTTCACCCAACATGCTATTTATCTTATGGGAGAGACACCTCTAGTGAACTGTGGACCCCGGTCCATTCTTTTACATCGAATACAATCTACTGCAATACTTGTTCTACTGTTCTCTGCAAACAATCATCATCCACACTATACATCTAATCCTTTGTTACAGCAAGCCGGTGAGATTGACAACCTCACTGTTTCGTTGGGGCAAATTACTTTGGTTGTGTTGTGCAGGTTCCACGTTGGCGCCGGAATCCCTGGTGTTGCGCCGCACTACATCTCGCCGCCATCAACCTTCAACGTGCTTCTTGGCTCCTATTGGTTCGATAAACCTTGGTTTCTTACTGAGGGAAAACTTGCCGTTGTACGCATCACACCTTCCTCTTGGGGTTCCCAACAGACGCGTGCTGTACGCGTATCAAGCTCTTTTTCTGGCGCCGTTGCCGGGGAGATCAAGACACGCTGCAAGGGGAGTCTCCACATCCCAATCTCTTTACTTTGTTTTTGTCTTGCTTTATTTTATTTACAACTTTGTTTGCTGCATTATATCAAAATACAAAAAAATTAGTTACTTGTTTTACTTTACTTAATCCCATGCATATTTTTATTTCACTAGTTAGGCTTAATGGAAAACAACAAAAATATTAGAGATCTTTATAGTATTTATCTTGAGTTAGGACATGAGGTGTTTGAAGAGAAAATTAAAAAACCTATGGAGCTTTATATGCGTGCTAATGGCAATGTTATTAGTATGAATGCTTTGAACACTATTATTGCTAATGCTATGGAAGAATTTAAGCTTGGGGAAGCTGGTTTTGATGAGCATGATACTTTTAGTCCCCCAAGCATGGAGGAGAAAATTTACTTTGATGACACTTTGCCTCCCATTTATGATGATAGTGGTATTTTGGTGCCACCTACTATTGAGGATAAAGTTTATTATGATTATACTATGCCTCCTACATTTGATGATTATGGTGATGAGAATAATAATGATAGCTACTTGGTTGAATTTGCTCCCACTACAATTAATAAGAATGACTATGCTTATGTTGGGAGTAGTAATTATTTTATGCATGAGATTCATGATAAGAATGCTTTATGTGATAGTTATATTGTTGAGTTTGTTCATAAAGCTACTGGAAATTATTATGAGAGAGGAAAATATGGTTGTAGAAATTTTCATGTTACTAAAACACCTCTCTATGTGCTGAAATTTTTGAAGCTACACTTGTTCTATCTTCCTATGCTTGTTACTTTGCTCTTCATGAACTTGTTTATTTACAAGATTCCTATGCATAGGAAGTGGGTTAGACTTAAATGTGTTTTGAATTTGCCTCTTGATGCTCTCTTTTTGCTTCAAATACTATTTCTTGCGAGTGCATCATTAAAACTGCTGAGCCCATCTTAATGGCTATAAAGAAAGAACTTCTTGGGAGATAACCCATGTGTTTATTTTACTACATTAATTTTGTTTTATATTTGAGTCTTGGAAGTTTTTACTACTGTAGCAACCTCTCCTTATCTTAGTTTTGTGCATAGTTGTGCCAAGTAAAGTCGTTGATAGTAAGGTTCATACTAGATTTGGGTTACTGCGCAGAAACAGATTTCTTTGCTGTCACGAATCTGGGACTAATTCTCTGTAGGTAACTCAGAAAATTATGCCAATTTACGCGAGTGATCCTCAGATATGTACGCAACTTTCATTCAATTTGCGCATTTTCATTTAAGCAAGTCTGGTGCCTCAATAAAATTCGTCTTTACGAACTGTTCTGTTTTGATAGATTCTGCCTTTTATTTCGCATTGCCTGTTTTGCTATGCTTGATGGATTTTTCGATACCATTGACTTTCAGTAGCTTTGTGCAATGTCCAGAAGTTTTAAGAATGATCATGTCACCTCTGAACATGTAAATTTTAATTGTGCACTAACCCTCTAATGAGTTGTTTTGAGTTTGGTGTGGAGGAAGTTTTCAAGGATCAAGAGAGGAAGATGATACAACATGATCAAGGAGAGTGAAAGCTCTAAGCTTGGGGATGCCCCGGTGGTTCACCCCTGCATATGTCAAGAAGACTCAAGCGTCTAAGCTTGGGGATGCCCAAGGCATCCCCTTCTTCATCGACAACATTATCAGGTTCCTCTAGTGAAACTATATTTTTATTCCATCACATCTTATGTACTTTGCTTGGAGCGTCGGTTTGTTTTTGTTTTTGTTTTGTTTGAATAAAATGGATCCTAGCATTCTTTGTGTGGGAGAGAGACACGCTCCGCTGTTGCATATGGACAAGTATGTCCTTAGGCTTTACTCATAATATTCATGGCGAAGGTTGAATCTTCTTCGTTAAATTGTTATATGGTTGGAATTGGAAAATGATACATGTAGTAATTGCTAAATGTCTTGGATAATGTGATACTTGGAAATTGTTGTGCTCATGTTTAAGCTCTTGCATCATATACTTTGCACCCATTAATGAAGAAATACATAGAGCTTGCTAAAATTTGGTTTGCATAATTGGTCTCTCTAAGGTCTAGATAATTTCTAGTATTGAGTTTGAACAACAAGGAAGACGGTGTAGAGTCTTATAATGTTTACAATATGTATTTTGTGTGAGTTTTGCTGCACCGCTTCATCCTTGTGTTTGTTTCAAATAAACCTTGCTAGCCTAAACCTTGTATCGAGAGTGAATACTTCTCATGCATCCAAAATCCTTGAGCCAACCACTATGCCATTTGTGTCCACCATACCTACCTACTACATGGTATTTCTCCGCCATTCCAAATTAAATTGCTTGAGTGCTACCTTTAAAATTTCTATCCTCTACCTTTGCAATATATAGCTCATGGGACAAATAGCCTAAAAACTATTGTGGTATTGAATATGTACTTATGCACTTTATCTCTTATTAAGTTGCTTGTTGTGCGATAACCATGTTCCTGGGGACGCCATCAACTACTCTTTGTTAAATAGCATGTGAGTTGCTATGCATGTTCGTCTTGTCTGAAGTAAGGGAGATTTACCACTAAAATGGTTAGAGCATGCATAATGTTAGAGAAGAACATTGGGCCGCTAACTAAAGCCATGATCCATGGTGGAAGTTTCAGTTTTGGACAAATATCCTCAATCTCATATGAGAAAATTAATTGTTGCTACATTCTTATGCATAAAAGAGGAGTCCATTATCTGTTGTCTATGTTGTCCCGGTATGGATGTCTAAGTTGAGAATAATCAATAGTGAGAAATCCAATGCGAGCTTTCTCCTTAGACCTTTGTACAGGCGGCATAGAGGTACCCCTTTGTGATACTTGGTTAAAACATGTGCATTGCGATGATAATCCAGGTAATCCGAGCTAATTAGGACAAGGTGCAGGCACTATTAGTATACTATGCATGAGGCTTGCAACTTGTAGGATATAATTTACATAACACATATGCTTTATTACTACCGTTGACAAAATTGTTTCATGTTTTCAAAATCAAAGCTCTAGCACAAATATAGCAATCGATGCTTTCCTCTACGAAGGGCCATTCTTTTACTTTTATGTTGAGTCAGTTCACCTATCTCTCTCCACCTCAAGAAGCAAACACTTGTGTGAACTGTGCATTGATTCCTACATACTTGCATATTGCACTTGTTATATTACTTTGCATTGACAACTATCCATGAGATATACATGTTACAAGTTGAAAGCAACCGCTGAAACTTAATCTTCCTTTGTGTTGCTTCAATACCTTTACTTTGAATTATTGCTTTATGAGTTAACTCTTATGCAAGACTTATTGATGCTTGTCTTGAAAGTACTATTCATGAAAAGTCTTTGCTTTATGATTCATTTGTTTACTCATGTCATTACCATTGTTTTGATCGCTGCATTCATTACATATGCTTACAATAGTATGATCAAGGTTATGATGGTATGTCACTCCAGAAATTATCTTTGTTATCGTTTACCTGCTCGGGACGAGCAGAAACTAAGCTTGGGGATGCTGATACGTCTCCGACGTATCGATAATTTCTTATGTTCCATGCCACATTATTGATGATATCTACATGTTTTATGCATACTTTATGTCATATTTATGCATTTTCCGGCACTAACCTATTAACGAGATGCCGAAGAGCCAGTTGCTATTTTCTGCTGTTTTTGGTTTCAGAAATCCTAGTAAGGAAATATTCTCGGAATTGGACGAAATCAACGCCCAGGGGCCTATTTTGCCACGAAGCTTCCAGAAGACCGAAGAGAAGACGAAGTGGGGCCACGAGGCGGCGCCACACTAGGGCGGCGCGGCCCAGGTGCTGGCCGCGCGGCCCTAGCGTGTGGGCCCCTCGTGACTCTCCCGACTCTGCCCTTCTGCCTACAAATAGTCTTCGTCGCGAAACCCCCAGTACCGAGAGCCACGATACGGAAAACCTTCCAGAGACGCCGCCGCCGCTAATCCCATCTCGGGGGATTCAGGAGATCGCCTCCGGCACCCTGCCGGAGAGGGGATTCATCTCCCGGAGGACTCTACACCGCCATGGTCGCCTCCGGAGTGATGAGTGAGTAGTTCACCCCTGGACTATGGGTCCATAGCAGTAGCTAGATGGTTGTCTTCTCCTCATTATGCTTCATTGTCGGATCTTGTGAGCTGCCTAACATGATCAAGATCATCTATCTGTAATGCTATATGTTGTGTTTGTTGGGATCCGATGGATAGAGAATACTATGTTATGTTGATTATCAATCTATGTGTTGTTTATGATCTTGCATGCTCTCCGTTACTAGTAGATGCTTTGGTCAAGTTGATGCTTGTAACTCCAAGAGGGAGTACTTATGCTCGATAGTGGGTTCATGTCTCCGTGAATCTGGGGGAGTGACAGAAACCCCTAAGGTTATGGATGTGCTGTTGCCACTAGGGATAAAACATTGATGCTATGTCCGAGGATGTAGTTATTGATTACATTACGCACCATACTTAATGCAATTGTCTGTTGTTTGCAACTTAATACTGGAAGGGGTTCGGATGATAACCTGAAGGTGGACTTTTTAGGCATAGATGCATGCTGGATAGCGGTCTATGTACTTTGTCGTAATGCCCAATTAAATCTCACAATACTCATCATATCATGTATGTGCATTGTCATGCCCTCTCTATTTGTCAATTGCCCAACTGTAATTTGTTCACCCAACATGCTATTTATCTTATGGGAGAGACACCTCTAGTGAACTGTGGACCCCGGTCCATTCTTTTACATCGAATACAATCTACTGCAATACTTGTTCTACTGTTCTCTGCAAACAATCATCATCCACACTATACATCTAATCCTTTGTTACAGCAAGCCGGTGAGATTGACAACCTCACTGTTTCGTTGGGGCAAAGTACTTTGGTTGTGTTGTGCAGGTTCCACGTTGGCGCCGGAATCCCTGGTGTTGCGCCGCACTACATCTCGCCGCCATCAACCTTCAACGTGCTTCTTGGCTCCTACTGGTTCGATAAACCTTGGTTTCTTACTGAGGGAAAACTTGCCGCTGTACGCATCACACCTTCCTCTTGGGGTTCCCAACGGACGCGTGCTGTACGCGTATCACCCCTATGAGGCTTGTTCAGAGGGAACCCATACTAAGATGCATAAAGTTCCAGTTAAGCCCTACCCATAATCAGGTATTGTGGGGTACTAAATAATTGGAAAGGTATCGCATCCAAACCCAACATTAGTTTTTGTCAAAATTCACCATATCATCCAAGTCATATTCACCTTCAAGTATCTTTCAATAGAAGACCTCATCATTCCAAGGTCTTCAAAGTCATTTCAAATAACAAGTTCCCATCTAGAGTAGTCAATTTTATTTGTTAGCACTAGCACTAGTCATAAGGGGTGCTATCTAGCTGATCAAGCTTTGAGGCTAACTTTGCTACTCGTGTAACACTCTATACTTAGACCAAAGTTAACTATAAAAGTAATCTTTGATAAATAAAGTAAAAGCTTGTAAGGTTA